>NC_048307.1:36722603-36804919 GCF_013100865.1 Trachemys scripta elegans
GGGGGGGGGGGGGGGGGGGGGGGGGGGGGGGGGGGGGGTTGGAGGGTTCATCAAGGAGAAACAAACAGAAGTTTCACACAGTAGCCTGGCTAGTCACAAAACTCGTTTTCAAAGCTTCTCTGATGCGCACCGCGCCCTGCTGTGCTCCTCTAACCGCCCTGGTGTCTGGCTGCGCGTAATCAGCGGCCAGGCGAGTTGCCTCAACCTCCCACCCCGACCCGGTTCACTCTACTTCCCTGTAAACCAACCACCCCACCCCACCCTTCCCTCCCCAATTCGAGCACCGCTTGCAGAGGCAATAAAGTCATTGTTTTTTCACATTCATGCATTCTTTATTAGTTCCTCACAGAAGTAGGGGGATAATTGCCAAGGTAGCCTGGGATGGGTAGGGGAGGAGGGATGGAAAAGGACACACTGCATTTTAAAACTTTAACTCTTATTGAAGGCCAGCCTTCTGATGCTTGGACGATCATCTGGGGTGGAGTGACTGGGTGGACGGAGGCCCCCCCACTGTGTTCTTGGGCGTCTGGGTGAGGAGGCTATGGAACTTGGGGAGGAGGGCTGTTGGTTACACAGGGGCTGTAGCGGCAGTCTCTGCTCCTGCTGCCTTTCCTGCAGCTCAACCATACGCTCGAGCATATCAGTTTGATGCTCCAGCAGACAGAGCATTGCCTCTTGCCGTCTGTCTGCAAGCTGACGCCACCTATCGTCTTCAGCCCGCCACTTGCTCTTTTCATCCCGCCATTCAGCCCGCCACCTCTCCTCTCGTTCATATTGTGCTTTTCTCATCTCCGACATTGACTGCCTCCACGCATTCTGCTGTGCTCTATCAGCGTGGGAGGACATCTGCAGCTCCGTGAACATATCGTCCCTCGTCCTACGTTTTCTCTTTCTAATGTTCACTAGCCTCTGCGAAGGAGAAACATTTGCAGCTGGTGGAGGAGAAGGGAGAGGTGGTTAAAAAAGACACATTTTAGAGAACAATGGGTACACTCTTTCATTACAAGGTCGCATATTTCGGCTTGCAGGCAGCCATGGTAGGCCACAGTGTTTTGGCTTTTTTAACCTTCTTAACATGCGGGAAAGGTTGCAAACAGCAGCGCATTTCCCATATCAAGGATGAATTGGGTTGTCCATTTAAAATGGGTTTTCAATGTAAAAGGAGGGGCTGCGGTTTCCCGGTTAACATGCGGCACAAACACAAGTAAACCACGCCCCCCACACACACACACGATTCTCTGGGATGATCACTTCACCCTTCCCCCCACCGCGTGGTTAACAGCGGGAAACATTTCTGTTCAGAAGAGCAGGAACGGGCGCCTCTCAATGTCCCCTTAATAAAATCATCCCATTTCAACCAGGTGACCGTGAATGATATCACTCTCCTGAGGATAACAAAGAGAGATAAGGAATGGATGTTGTCTGCATGCCAGCAAACACCAGGACCATACGCTGCCATGCTTTGTTATGCAATGATTCCAGACTACGTGCTACTGGCCTGGCGTGGTAAAGTGTCCTACCATGGCGGACGGGATAAGGCAGCCCTCCCCAGAAACCTTTTGCAAACGCTTTGGGAGTACATAAAGGAGAGCTTTCTGGAGATGTCCCTGGAGGATTTCCGCTCCATCCCCATACACGTTAACAGACTTTTCCAGTAGATGTACTGGCTGCGATTGCCAGGGCAAATTAATCATTAAACACGCTTGCTTTTTTTTGTGTAATGTTTACAAATATTTACAAAGGTACACTCACCAGAGGTCTCCTGTGTGCCCTGAGGGTCTTGGGTGAGTTGGGGGGTTACTGGTTCCAGGTCCAGGGTCACAAACATATCCTGGCTGTTGGGGAAACCAGTTTCTCCGCTTCCTTGCTGCTGTGAGCTACCTACAGTACCTCCATCCTCATCTTCCTCGTTCCCCGAACCGTCTTCCCTGTGTGTTTCTCCAGTGAGAGAGTCATAGCACACGGTTGGGGTAGTGGTGGCTGCATCCCCTAGGATCGCATGCAGCTCCGCGTAGTAGCGGCAAGTTTGTGGCTCTGCCCCGGACCTTCCGTTTGCTTCTCTGGCTTTGTGGTAAGCTTGCCGTAGCTCCTTAATTTTCACGCGGCACTGCTGTGTGTCCCTGTTATGGCCTCAGTCCTTCATGGCCTTGGAGATCTTTTCTAATACTTTTCCATTTCTTTTACTGCTACGGAGTTCAGCTATCACTGCTTCATCTCCCCATATGGCGAGCAGATCTCGTACCTCCCGTTCTGTCCATGCTGGAGCTCTTTTGCGATCCTGGGACTCCATCATGGTTACCTGTGCTGATGAGCTCTGCGTGGTCACCTGTGCTCTCCACGCTGAGCAAACAGGAAATGAAATTCAAACATTCGCGGGTCTTTTCCTGTCTACCTGGTCAGTGCATCTGAGTTGAGAGTGCTGTCCAGAGCGGTCACAATGAAGCACTGTGGGATAGCTCCCGGAGGCCAATAACGTCGAATTCCGTCCACACTATCCCAATTCCGACCCGCAAAGGCCGGTTTTATCGCTAATCCCCTCGTCGGAGGTGGTGTAAAGAAACCGGTTTAAAGGACCCTTTAAGTCGAAAGAAAGGGCTTCGTTGTGTGGACGTGTCCAGGCTTAATTCGGTTTAATGCTGCTAAAGTCGACCTAAACCCGTAGTGTAGACCAGGCCTGGGTTTAGGAGGCCAATGCTCAAACCACTGAGCTATCCCTCTCCTTTTTATAGAGACATCTGTATAGATGTTATAAACTCCTCCCTTACCCCACAAAATGATCTTAATAAAACTAAATGATGATAGAACTACCATTTAGTGGATACATAATTGATTAACCAACCGCAAACAAAGAGCAGCTATTAATGGAATGATGTTGGATTGGAGGAAGGTCTCAAGTGGGGTTTCACAGGGATCTGTTCTGGATCTGATGTTGTTCAACATCTTTATTAATTACCTGGATGTAGGACTAGAGAGCATCCTGATCAAATCTGCAGATGACACAAAGCAGGGAGGTTGCCAATACTTTGGAGCATAGATCTAAAATTGAGAGGGATCTTGATAAATGGGAGAAGGTGGGCTATAGACAACAAAATGAAATTCAACAAAGACAAATGGAAGGTGCTACACTTAGGGAAGAAAAACCAAAGGCACAAATACAGAATGGGGGAAAACTGGCTTGGCAGCAGCACTGCTGAAAAGGTTCTGGGAGATGTGGTGGATCACAACCTCAACATGAGTCAGCAACGTGATGCTGTTGCGAAAAAAGCAAGTGCAGTTTTAGGTTTCATTAACAGGCATAGCATGCAAGTCACGGGAGGTGATAGTACTGCTGTACTGGGCGCTGGTTGGGTCTCAGCTGAAGTTTTGGTCACCAATGCAAAGATGACCTATGCCCACCAATAGTGGGGGGAGGAGGGGCAGAGTGAGGGCAGCTGGCTTCAGCAGTGTCACTGAGCATGCTCAGTACAAGCCAAGCAGCAAATCTGGGGTGGGAGGGGGCATGTGACCCTGCATCCTCTTCCCTCTACCCCCACGCGTTGTCTGTGCACGAATGCACAGAAAGGATGTAGAGAAACTGGAAAGGATCCAGAGGCAAGCAACAAAGATGATCTGGTTTGCATTCCATCCCAACAAAGAGATGGAATCTAAGACATATGAGCAAAGACTGAAAGAACGGGGGATGTTTAGTTTGGAAAAGAGGAGATTAAGAGAGGGACATGATAGCGGTCTTCAGATATTTGAAAGGCTGCCATAAAAAAGATGGAGAAAAGTTGCCCTCTTTCACCACAGAAGGCAGGTCAAGAGGTAATGGGTTCAAACTAGAGCATAGCAGATCTAGATTGAATCTCAGGAAAAACGTCCTAACTGTAAGAACAGTAGGACAATGGAACAGACTCCTCGGGAGGTCGTGGAAGCTCCTTCACTGGAGGTTTTCAAAAGGAGGCTGGACAGACATCTGTCTGGGATGGGTTAGACACAACCTGCATCTTGGCAGGGGGTTAGACTAGATGACCCTTGCGGTCCCTTCTCACCCTACGATGGGAGAATCACTGAATCTCAGTAGCCAGGTGGTGTGAGCAGCCCCACTGACCTCAGTAGTGGGATTGCTCATACATTTGTGTGCTTTGCTGAATCAGGGCCCATGTGCCTTCAGTTGCATAGACATCAATATCTACTGGCCTTTTTTTATCTTTTTAATAGTCTCCTCCTTTTCTTCTTCTCCCTCATCACTGGGCTGTGGTGCTCATTTGAATTGCCATGATATTTTGTCACCTTTTTTATTAGTATATCAGCATTACAAAAAAAAACCCCAATAATAAAACAAAATTATTTATTTATTTAATATGCCAAAGCGTTCGAGGCTTCGTGCAGACACAGAATCGCATGGATCTTTGCCATGAAGAGCTTAGACTCTAAACAGATCAAGGGATAAGGGAAAACAATACAAAAGATAAGGGAAAGATGACCTGTATGTAGATTGTTGAGACAATTGTTACAGACTAATCCTACAGAGTTACAGAAAGGCTGAGTAAACTCAAATGGTTTGAATCAGTGGTTTTCAACCTTTTTTAATTTGCGGACCCCTAAAAAATTTCAAATGGAGGTGCAGACCTCTTTGGAAATCTTAGACATAGTCTGCAGACCTCCAGAGATCCACAGACCACACATTGAAAACCATTGATCTAAAAAAAAATAAAGCTGGTTGATTTTTGATTTTTTAAAGCTGTGTACCTTTTGAAATCTTTTTCTTTCTGTTGGTTTTGGAACAGTTTTTAGGTTTCAAATTTCGGAGGATTTTTTCCCATTGGATTTTTCTAAACAATTTGTGTTTTTTTTAAAAAACAAAAGCAAACCACCATTGATGAAGCTAACCAATCAAAACTGACAATGCAAAAAACAACAAATGAAAACACGCAAAATTTATGGAAGAACAACTAGTAAGCTATATTATTTCATCTACTGAAACGTTTCCAAAAATAAAAAAAAATGGGGAAAAAAACCAAAATGATTTTGTGAACCATTTTGTTTAAAAACAAAAAAAGACTATTTTAAATGAAAAATATTTTAATTCCAAACATTTCTATCATCGCTAAGAAACAATCTGAGAAAACTGTGTGCTCTTAAATTAATTTAGCATTACTTTGATTGTGTGTCATGTATAGAAAAAAGAATATAGTGATGCAGAGCTTAGCCACAATGGATTCTTCTTCTCAGATTTCAGAGATTCTTTGTTTGCAAGGCCGGAGAGCATTTTCTAGCAGAGATTCTTGCTATTCATACTTACGGTTGTCACCTTTCTAATTGCTGGTAACTGGACCACCGAGGCCCTGCCCCCTGCCCCACCTTCCTCCCCCAGGGCCCCACCCCTGCCCTGCCTCTTCCCTCGAGGTCCCACCCTCTTCTCTGCCTCTTTCCCCCCGCCAAGGCCCTGCCCCCATTGCTCACTCCTCTCCCCCATCTCTTGATGGATGTCTCCAGGAGCCTTCCTGCCGGGAAGAGGCAGCCCCAGCTGAGCAGGGGCTGGTGCGTGTTAATGACCCGGTGCCACCTCCTGCTCCGTGGTAACCAGACTTTTGGTTCGGGTGCTATTTAGGATTGCCAGGTCCCCTTTTCAACCTGAATTTTCAGTCAAAAACCAGGCACCTGACAACCCTAAATGACCACTGGACACAGAAGCCAAAAACTGGACTGTCCAGGTAAAACCTGAATAGGTGGCAACCCTGTACATACCATCATCCCACTGAACGGTTGAAATACAGCTACAGCTTGGGGTTCGTTAAGGCCCTGATCCTGCAAAGACTGATGCAGGTGCTCAGCTTTGTACTCTGCAGCCACTGAAGTCATGCATGTAAACTTTTGCAGGCTTTGGGCCTTAACAGTGCTGTACTAATCTGACTTGTGTTCTTGTGGTTTATCTTGCTGGGGTCCATTTTTATTTCCATTTTTAACTTATTCCATTTCCTTTGCCTGTGAGAGCCCGGAGCACTGACTGATGGAGGTGGCAGATTTGCACTGCTCGGCCAAGTACTGTACATCTTTGTCCTGAGGACACCTGCCTGACTCAGGAACATCTAGGTAGTCCCCAAGAGAAGGCATGTGCTAGGGAATGCTCCTAGTCTCTCAGCTGCCCTTCACCAGGACATGAGAGAGACAAGGTGGGGGAGGTAATATCTTTTGTTGTCCTTCACTAGGACACTCTCCAGCAATTCCCAAACTTGTTTCTGTTTGATCTCATATTCCCTCACCCAGTACCCCTCGGGCCATGCTCCCAGGGCAGTTGCCGTGTCTCTGCTCTGGTCTTTCTTTTTCCTTTTCTGTGTCTTGTCTTGTTTTCTCTCTTTCTTTCCCTTCATTTATTTTTGCTCTCTCTTGTTTTTCATTCTCCTTCCCCTGCCCAATTCCCCATTCTCCAGAAGGCTGAGTGTGACAGTGGCTGGTATGGCGGATGTGGGGGGCACTCCTAGAGTTTGATCAACTGAGAGCTGTCTTGGCAAGTTGCCAGGAGATGGAAAGATGCATCTAATTGGCACACACCAATCACAGCTAGCCTTGTCTTGAATAAAGAGGTGGCCTGTAGAGACTACACATCCCAGCATACATTGCTCCACTTTGATCTAACCAACCTTCTGCTGTGATCAAACAGGAATATTCCATATGGGTTCCAGTAGTCTACAGGGCTTGCACTTCCATGTTACATGCTGTACTTTGGCCATCTATGGTGCATGGAGCCTGGTTGTGGAGGAGCTGACTGCTGCGCAGATCAGACCTTTTCCCAAAAGGAGGCAACATAGGGAATGGGATGAGGCAGCTGCTGTAGGGGTAAGTTCTTCTTCGAGTGCTTGCTCATATCCATTCCATTAGGTGTGCGCGCGCCGCGTGCACGATCGTCGGAGAATTTTCTACCCTAGCAACACCGGCGGGTCGGCTGTGGAGCCCCCTAGAGTGGTGCCTTCATGGCGCTGAATATATACCCCAGCCGACCCGGCGCCCCCTCAATTCCTTCTTACCGCCCCTGACGGTCGTTGGAACTGTGGAGCGCGGCGTAGCTGTTCTCCACTCTCCCTAGCTTATCCAGTTATTCACAGTTATAGTTATAGTTCTAGTTGTTTATAGTTATATAGTTGGTTATTCACTTGTGTATAGTTGTTATATAGTTAAAGGGGATTAAGGGGGTTGTCTCCCCCCTTTTTCCCCGGCCGCGTGGCCGGGCTCATGCCCAAGGCTCCCGGCTTCAAACAGTGCGCCTCCTGCGCTAAGCCTATGCCAACAAGCGATCCGCACGACTCGTGTCTGAAGTGCCTGGGAGAGTCCCATCAAACAGATAAGTGCAAGATCTGTAAGGCCTTCAAACCGAGGACCAAGAAGGAGCGGGACTTTCGACTCCGGCAACTCCTTATGGAGGCGGCACTTAGCCCGGACGCTCCATCGGCGCGTCAGGCCCCGGCACCTAGCACCTCGGTGCGCAGTGCCCCGGCGGCACCGACCATGCCGACCACGTCGGACAAGCCTCCACGGCACCGGACCTCATCGGCACCGCACTCACAGCAAGTGCCTCGGCGCCGTTCATTATCCCCGGGACATAAAAAATCCCATAAGGCGGGGACCTCAGTGCCGAAGACGCCGGCTCCCCCGGTGCCGGGGGTAGAGCCGCGTCCACCTGTGGAGCACCGAAAACAGGTGCCTCCAGCACCGTCGACTCCGGCTCCGAGGCCGTTGAGTCCGGTGCAGACAGAATCACCACCGAGACCGGCGGTGATACAGTGCCTCCCGTCGACACCGGAGACCTTCGCGACGGCGAGAGACTTGATCGCCCTCACGGAGCCGGCACCGCCCCAACCACCGGCACCGTCGGCACCGTTGACTCGCCCGGTCCAATCTAGGGGAAAACCTGCCTTGATGCGCCCTCCATCGCAAGGGCTGGAACCACGGCACCGGTCCAGGTCCCGAAGCAGGTCCCCACGCCGCTCGCAGTCCCGGCGCCGGATATCACCTCGGCACCGGTCGTACTCGCGGCCAAGATCATCGCGGCACCGCTCTACATCTCGGCACCGTTATGATCGTCGGCACCGATCAACGTCGAGACGTAGCTCTCGGCACCGGTACGATCGACGTTCGACGTCGAGAGGCCGCTCCCGGCACCGGGCCTACTCCAGGTCATCGTCTCGATCCAGGTCCGACTCCCGGCACTGGCGAGATCATCGGCACCGATCGCGATCTCGGCACCGATCGCCGGCACCGCATAGAGATAGAACATCTCTAGACCGGCACCGGACGGCACCGTATCCCACGGGATTCGTCTCGGCGCAGTCGGCACCGCCATGGCCATCGAGATCGGTGTCTCGCTCCTCTGAGGACTTGTCAAGATCGGCATACCCCCCTCAGGGGCAAACCGGGGAGCAAGATTTAGGCCATTGGCAAGAGGGAGCAGAGGACCCTGACCATGGCCCATCTCACTGGTCGTTCTGGACCCCGTGGGCATACCACCAGGCGCAAGGGGCTCCAACAACCTCTCGCTCGGGTCACTCTGATACAAGGGCCCCAGAGTCCACCATCTCTCGCCCTCCTCCAGGGGGCATGGAGGCCTCTGTATCTGCACCACCTGACGTCCCGGACCCAAGGGCAGGTGATGCTCCGACCCAGGAACAGGGAGACCAGGATCCTCCCCTGGATCCCTTACCACCAGAGGCATCTTCCTCTTCCTCTCCGGATGAGGCAGTGGCGGGCACGTCGTGCACAGGTCCACCCCCAATAGATCTTCGGGCTCATCAGGACCTGTTACGTAGGATGGCCCGTAACATGGACCTACAGACAGAGGAGATAGTGGAGGTGCAGGACCCCATTGTAAATATCCTCGCGGCGGATGTCCCATCAAGAGTGGCGTTGCCCCTGATCCGCACGATCCAGGCGAACGCAACTACGATATGGCAAACCCCTGCCTCTATCCCACCTACAGCGAGAGGGGTGGAAAGAAAGTACTTTGTCCCTTCCAAAGACTACGAGTACTTGTATACCCATCCCCAGCCGTGTTCACTGGTGGTGTCATCAGTGAATGCAAGGGAGCGCCACGGTCAACAAGCTGCAGCGCCCAAATCAAAGGAGGCTAAGCGACTCGATTTGTTTGGCCGTAAAGTTTATTCAGCTGGAGGGCTACAACTTAGAGCGGCTAACCAGCAGGCGCTCCTGAGCCGCTACAACTTTAATTCCTGGAACTCTATGGGGAAGTTCAAGGAATTGGTTCCCCAAGAGTCCAGGGAAGAGTTTGGGGCCTTGGTTGAGGAGGGTAAGAAGGTGGCTCGGACCTCCTTACAGGCCTCCCTGGACATAGCGGACTCGGCCGCGAGAACCCTGGCCGCAGGTATCGCTATGCGAAGGACCTCCTGGCTCCAAGTTTCGGGTTTGCCCCCTGAATTACAGCAGACCCTACAGGATTTGCCCTTTGAAGGACAGGGGTTGTTCTCGGAGAAGACGGACTCTCGATTGCAGAGCCTCAAGGACTCCAGGACAATCATGCGCTCACTGGGGATGCATGTTGCGGGTCCCCAGCGCAGACCATTTAGGCCCCAGCCTCAACGTTTTTACCCCCTCCACCTCGTCAGAGACAGGACCCTGCCAGAAGGCGAGGGCGAGGTGGTAGGAGAAGATGGGCTGGCCCTCAACCCGGTCAGAACCAGGGGCCACCAAGACCACCTTCAGGTCCTAGACAGAACTTTTGAAGGTGCGATCGAGGACGGCGCCCCAGTCATCCCCCAGGATCCAGCCCCCTCCTTTCGGGATCGCCTCTCCCACTTCCACCGTGCTTGGTCCCTTATAACTTCGGACCGTTGGATCCTCAGCACGGTGGAGAGGGGATACGCTATCCAGTTTTCTTCTATCCCCCCCTCCCACCCCCCTTCCCCGTCCCTCTTCAGGGACCCTTCTCACGAGCAACTTCTTATACAGGAGGTTTCTACGCTCCTTGCCATGGGGGCCATAGAGGAGGTTCCGATAGAGTTAAGGGGCAGGGGATTTTATTCCCGTTACTTCCTGATCCCCAAGTCCAAGGGAGGTCTGCGGCCCATCTTGGACTTGCGCGGACTCAACAAATTCGTAGTAAAGTTGAAGTTCCGCATGGTCTCTTTGGGGGCCATTATCCCTTCCCTCGATCCTGGAGACTGGTTCGCCGCCCTCGACATGAAAGACGCTTACTTTCATATCGCAATTTACCCGCCTCACAGACGCTTCCTGCGATTCGTGGTAAGCAGAGTGCACTATCAATTTGCAGTCCTCCCCTTCGGCCTATCCTCGGCCCCAAGAGTGTTCACGAAATGTATGGCTGTTGTGGCAGCGTACCTTCGTCGACAAGGGATACAGGTGTTTCCGTACCTAGACGACTGGCTGGTACGCGGTCGCACCAAAGAGCAAGTTCGAGATCATGTCCACATAATAGTGCACACATTCAACAAGTTGGGCATCCTTCTCAACAAGGACAAATCCACTCTAGAACCTACCCAGAGAATAGAATTCATCGGCGCAGTCCTAGACTCCAGACGTGCACAAGCCATCCTGCCAGACAACCGCTTTTGTACCATCACGAGCCTCATTCAAGGGCTCAGGGCCTTCCCAACTACCACGGTGAGGTCGTGCCTCACCCTACTGGGTCACATGGCTTCCTGCACGTACGTAACCAGGCATGCCAGACTTCGGCTTCGCCCACTCCAGACCTGGGTGTCATCGATATACCGCCCACATCGGGACAGCCTGAACATGGTGGTCACGATCCCGAACTCGATCCTGACCTCCCTCACCTGGTGGCTAGATCACAATGTGGTTTGCGAGGGGATGCCATTTCACGCACCACAACCCTCTCTGCAACTGGTTACAGACGCTTCATCTCTGGGTTGGGGCGCCCACCTCAACGAACACCATACTCAGGGCCTGTGGACTGCATCTCAGTTAGCCCTGCACATCAATGTTCGGGAACTGATGGCGGTGCGCCTGGCGTGCCAGGCATTTCTCAATCTCCTACGTGGCCGTTGTGTGTTAGTTCTCATCGACAACACCACGGCCATGTTTTACATCAACAAGCAAGGAGGAGCACGTTCGTCAATTCTATGCCAAGAGGCCATTCACCTGTGGGACTTCTGCATCGCCCACTCAATCCATCTTACGGCATCGTTCCTCCCTGGAGTCCAGAATACTTTAGCGGACCGACTCAGCAGGTCTTTTCAGACGCACGAGTGGTCCATCCGTCCGGACATCATACATTCCATCTTCCAGAAGTGGGGGTTTCCCCAGATAGACCTGTTTGCATCTCGAGACAACAGGAAGTGCCACGTGTTCTGCTCCCTACAAGGTCGAGCTCCGGGCTCCCTCTCGGATGCGTTTCTCCTTCCCTGGAAAGACCACCTGTTTTATGCCTTCCCTCCGTTTCCTCTGGTCCACAAGGTACTGCTCAAATTGCGCAGAGACCAGGCACAGGTAATTCTGATCGCTCCAGCGTGGCCGAGACAACATTGGTACACCACACTGTTGGAACTCTCGATTCGGACACCGATCCCGCTTCCATTATGTCCGGATCTCATCTCTCAGGACCACGGCCGACTGCGTCACCCCGACCTGCATTCTCTTCACCTCACGGCGTGGCTGCTCCATGGTTCTCCCAGACAGAACAACAATGCTCACTATCGGTCCAATAGATTCTGTTGAGCAGTAGGAAGCCCTCAACACGAGCCACGTATTTGGCCAAGTGGAAGCGGTTCTCCTGTTGGTGCGAACAACGAGCCACGTCCCCGTTACAGGCACCTATTCCTCTCATATTGGAATATCTCCTCTCCCTAAAACAGCAGGGGTTGGCGATATCTTCAATTAGAGTTCACCTGGCCGCTATATCAGCCTTTCACCCAGGGGAACTTGCGTCCTCGGTATTCTCTAACCCGATGGTCGTTAGATTCCTCAAGGGCTTAGACCGGATGTATCCGCAACAACGTCAGCCCGTCCCGACGTGGGACCTTAACCTGGTCCTCTCCAAGCTCACAGGTCCTCCATTTGAGCCACTGGCCACCTGTTCACTTTTGTACCTATCCTGGAAGACAGCCTTCCTCGTAGCCATCACCTCAGCAAGGCGCGTTTCTGAACTCAGGGCGCTTACATCCGAGCCCCCTTATACAGTTTTCCATAAGGATAAAGTGCAGCTTCGTCCACATCCTGCCTTTCTCCCTAAGGTAGTTTCTCCATTTCATATCAACCAGGATATATTTCTCCCGGTCTTTCATCCTAAACCACATGCTACTCGCCAGGATCAACGTTTGCATTCTCTGGACGTACGCAGGGCCCTGGCTTTCTATATTGACCTCACAAGGCACTTTAGGAAGACGACGCAGTGGCCGACCGAATGAAAGGCTCACCGGTCTCCTCACAACGCCTATCCTCCTGGATTACGTCTTGCATCCGGACTTGCTATGACCTGGCAGGTGTCTCAGCACCACACCTCACCGCTCACTCCACGAGGGCCCAAGCTTCCTCGACTGCTTTCCTGGCACAAGTTCCGATCCAGGACATTTGTAGAGCGGCGGTTTGGTCATCAGTCCACACGTTTACAGCTCACTATGCACTAGTGCAGCAGTCCAGGGACGATGCTGCATTCGGATCAGCGGTTTTGCACACAGCAATGTCTCACTCCGACCCCACCACCTAAGTTGGGCTTGGGAGTCACCTAATGGAATGGATATGAGCAAGCACTCGAAGAAGAAAAGACGGTTACTCACCGTTGTAACTGTTGTTCTTCGAGATGTGTTGCTCATATCCATTCCAAACCCGCCCCCCTTCCCCACTGTCGGAGTAGCCGGCAAGAAGGAACTGAGGGGGCGCCGGGTCGGCTGGGGTATATATTCAGCGCCATGAAGGCGCCACTCTAGGGGGCTCCACAGCCGACCCGCCGGTGTTGCTAGGGTAGAAAATTCTCCGACGATCGTGCACGCGGCGCGCGCACACCTAATGGAATGGATATGAGCAACACATCTTGAAGAACAACAGTTACAACGGTGAGTAACCGTCTTTTCCCAGCTACAGCGAATCCCCGCTTCTCCCACCAGGGACTGTGGTGTGGCACACCATGCAAAGGGGAGCTGTGGGGGAGCTTGCAGCAGCTCCTGGTGTCAACTCTGTTGCCCTGAAGTTGAATTGTATGAAATAAATTCAAGGAGTAAATAAAAAATCTATGTATTTGTACCTAAAGGCTGAGCTGAAAGCTCCATCCCAGCCCAGACATGAGAGGTGTCATTTTCGATCGTTCAAACACAGAGAGAGCCCTTTTCAGTGCTCGCCTGCCCAGACGCTGCATCTTTAATGTCCAAGCACACGGCATGTTTCCACTCCCCTCAACTGCATCAATCAGGCCTCGGTGAGGCTCTGAAAGGGCCAGTTTGTTAAACAAACACACTTAGTGTAAAAAGTTTATTCCAGTTAATTAGGACTTCATTGCAATGGAAACAAATTATCCAGCTGTCATCTGCCAAGTCAAACAGCGAGTGGGGAGGGGGGTCCCGGCCAACGCAGAGACAAACAACCATCTCAGGCAACTTTTATTTGCGTCTTTTTTATGTATGTGTTTGGACAAGTCCCGAGTGGGAGAGCTGGGATAGTGTGGAGCCGGATCCCTGGCACTTGCAGTACAGTTGCCCACCAGCGGCAGGTTACTTGCTAAAGGGAATCAAGGCTTGCACCGGGATAAGGGCTCGGCAGGGCAAATCTGATCTCAGGGATGGGCATTTTGGTGGTGTGCTCACTCCCATCCCATTTCTCAGTATGTTCCAGCCGCCGTGCTAGCATTGTATCTCTCTCTGCACATGACTTTCCTGGGGTTTTCTTTCTCCATCACTCACCCGTGCTGGAGCTTTTGTCAGCTGCACTCCTCACATCTTCTGGGCAGGGACTCTTCTCTCTCACCTCCCCATCACTTCCTCTCGGTAGCTGGACCTCTCATCCCTCCTGTCCCCCATGCAGCCCTGTTAGCAGGATCTCTTCTCCTTCCCCCGTCCCCTCGTGACCCTGTTAGCGGGATCGCCTCTCCTTCCCGCACCTCCTCGCGGCCCTGTTAGCGGGATCTCCTCTCCTCCCCCCTCCCCCTTGCGGCTCTGTTAACAGGATCTCCTTTCCTCCCCCCTCCCCCTTGCGGCTCTGTTAGCAGGATCTCCTCTTCTTCCCCCTCCCCCTCGTGGCCCTGTAGGCAGGATCTCATCTCCTTCCCCCGTCCCCTCGCTACTCTGTTAGCGGGATCTCCTCTCCTTCCTTCTCCCCCTCCCGGCCCTGTTAGTGGGATCTCCTCTCCTTCCACCTCCCCCTCGTGGCCCTGTTAGCGGGATCTCCTCTCCTTCCCCCTCCCACTCCTGGCCCTATTAGCGGGATCTCCTCTTCTTCCCCCTCCCCCTCGTAGCCCTGTAGGCAGAATCTCCTCTCCTTCCCCCGTCCCCTCGCTGCCCTGTTAGCGGGATCTCCTCTCCATCCCCTGCTCAGGGGAAGGAAGTCCAGGCAAACAACCAGGTTGATATGCTTGCACTGGAGCAATATGGCTGGTGTGGTGCACTCTGCTGAGGAGCATTCATGCTGTGCTCTGTGGAGGAAGGCTTTGTGAGCCTGTCCCCAAGCTTTTCGCAGACCATTGAGCCTCCCTCTGGTCTGGCCCACACAGACACATCCCAGGCCCCAGAATGGTCTCTCACTGCTTCAGCTGCAGGCCATGCAGCCCAGCTTCTTTCCATATGCAGTACAGGTGGCACTGGGGAGTGTATCAGAGCCCTGGCTCTGGAAAAGATCATAATTGCTCCGGCCCCAGCCTCTTCCTGCAAGAGGCACCATGGGGATTGCAGAGTAGCACTGCTGCTGATGGGGGAGCATGCAGCTCCTCCAGGCCCATCTTTTATCCAGCAGCCATCACTGTAAGTAATAGGGCAGGATCTCTGGCTGTGGAGGCACAGCTCCTCTAGCCGCTTCCCTTTCCTAGCAGTGGTTGCTGTAGAGAGTGGGGCAGGAGGTGGTGAGGAGCTCACAGCTGCTCCTCCAGCCCTGTAGGAAATGTAAGCGAGACCAGACTTACAAAGACCAAAAGCACAGCCCCAGGAAAGATGGCATTCACTACAACTTCCTGAAAAAAACGAGACCTCGGTTGCCTGGTACTAACTGCTATTTTCAACAAATGCAAACAGTTCTGCCGTACTCCCAGCTCCTGGAAGAAATCTGTGACGGTGCTCGTCTACAAGAAAGGCGAGTGAGATGACCCCAACAACTGGAGACGCATATCTCTCTGTTCCACCATGTGTATGCCAGCTGCCTCATGGCTAGGATCACAGACTAGTCAGTGAATGGAGGAGTCATCAGCTCCATCCAGAAAGGCTTCATGCCATGTGAAGGCTGCTACGAACACAACTTTGTCCTTCAGACTGCCATCCTCATGGCCAGGAGAGCACGGAGGCAATGTGCCATAGCATGGCTCAACCTGGCTAATGCTTTTGGATTGATGCCCCACCAGCACATTTTTGACACACTGCAAGAGTTCGGGATGCCTGAAAACTTTCTCCAGTTGGTCCGGGAATTGTATGAAGGCTGCACCACCACCATCCGCTCCATGGAAGGAGAGACACCTGAAATTCCTATCCATAGCGGTGTGAATCAAGGCTGTCCTCTGAGCCCTATCATTTTCAACGTAGCCATGGAGCCTCTCATTCGAGTGATCTCCAGCAGTTTAGGCAGTTTTGATCTATATGACAATAGAGTGAATATCCTCGCCTACGCAGATGATCTGGTCCTGATCGCAGACAATCCCGAGAGTCTCCAACAAATACTTGACATCACAAGCCAGGCTGCCAACTGGGATGGGACTCCGCTTCAATGCCAAGAAGTGTGCATCCCTGCATACTGATGGTAGTAGAAGGGATTCGGTCCAGGTAACGCCATTTCAGATCCAGGGCGAACTCATGATCTTCCTTGAGGAAGGCAAGCATACCAACATCTCGGCACGCTGACGGGTTTCCGCGTCCAGCAGATACGTGAGGATACCATCGCGGAGATCCTACGAGATGTAGCCAGGATCGACTCCTCCCTACTGGCACCGTGGCAGAAGATCAATGCCTTGAACACCTTCCTAATCCCCCATATGTCATTTGTCCTGAGGGGATCTGCTGTGGCGAAGGTACCTCTTAACAAGGTAAACAACACCATGTAGCAACTGGTGAAGAAGTGGATGTTTCTTCCCCAGAGGGCCAGCAATGAACTGGTGTACATCCCGCATGGGCAGGGTGGTGCCAATGTCCCTCGAATGGGTGATCTGTGCGACATTGCCATGATCATTCACACATTCCGCCTTCTGACGTGCCCGGAAGCCATGGTGAGGAACATCACGGAGAGCGCTCTGCAGGATGCCGTCAAGAAGCGAATCGCCAGGACCCCCTCCAACCAAGATGTCGCCACCAACCTGAGTGGCTCTCTGGAAGGCAAATTTGGAAGAGACGGGGGAGACTGCTTCGCTCTGGACTCATGCCCGCAATGCTATGCGATGACTGGAGAAATGTATCGGCTGCCACTGGACGTGGTGCGAGGAACACTAGGAGATGGGAGTCCTGCCACAGGTGAAGAACACGGAGTGCACCATCATCATTCCGAGAGCCAGAACCAAGCTGGAGAGAACCCTGAAGGATGCCATCTGCTGCCATTATGTGGAAAACCTGAAACGGAAGCCGGATCAGGGCAAGGCCTTCAAGGTGACGTGCATGTGGGACACAAGCAACCACTTCCTCCCCAGGGGCAGCTTCACCCGATTTGCCGACTGGAGGTTCATCCACCGGGCCCGGCTCAACTACATCCCGCTGAAGAGAGCTGTCTACCACAGGAATCGGGACGAGTGATGCAGGAAGTGCAGCTATGCCAATGAGACACTACCCCATGTCTTGTGTAGCTGCATTCCAGAACCTGACAGCTGCGACACAACACCATCCAAGATTGCCTGGTCAGAGCCATCCCACCTCCTGTAGGGAAGGTAGCTATGAACTCCGCCATCCCCGAAACCGACAGCCAACTGTGACCGGACATCGTCATCACCAATGAGGACTGGAAGAAGATCCATCATGGTGGACATCACAATATCCTTCGAAAACAGGACCCTGGCTTTCCACGACACCCAATCTCAAAAGCTGGAGAATTATGCCCCGCTGGCTGACACTCTGAGAGATAAGGGCTACGAGGTCCAAACTCACACACTGATCATCGGAGCCCTGGGCGCATGGGATCCCGGTAACGAGCGAGAGCTGAGAGAATGTGGAATCAGTCAACACTACGCTTGGCTGATGCAGCAACTCATGGTGTTGGACGCCGTCAGGTGGTTGAGGGATGTCTATATAGAACACATCACCAGACTTCGTCAATACCAGGAGGGATGAGCTGGAGTGCTGATGAGAAGCGCAGTCGGGATAGTAACTCAGATACTTTCCTGACGGACTGTTTTTTTCTCTAAATGGACAATCTATCCTAAATTCTCAATTATTGAGGGATAATCTTCACTCATTGGCTACCAACTCTCTGTATAACTTTTTTCATGAGTAATGTACCCGAATGCATGGATGCTAAATATCTAAACTGTATTCTTAAATTCATTCACCTAAATTTGGGTTATTGCTGATTATGCACTATATGTATCTTATGACTTTAAAAACAAACTTTGTATTTGTGGATAATCTAAGCACTATACCCAGATGTACAGACAATCTTTTCTCAACCTATGTATTATATATTTTTTTAACATTAGCTTTAATAAAAATTTTAAATATTGTAGCAGAATGGTTTGAAACACACAGTGAGTTTCTATCATTTCCTCAGACTGAAGTGACAGGGGGACTTCTCTGGAGACGATTAATTACCACCCAGGCTGCATATCTCTTGCTTCCCAACAATAGGGAGCTGACGGTAAACAAGCTCTCAGCATTCATCACTGTCGCTCTCTGGCCCCTTGCTGAAAATAATGGGCAGAGCCGATTAACTTTGGGGCAGGAGAAGTGTCAGCACTCCCTGCTCTGTGATAAGGTGCTCATCCGCTCCATTCATTTCCAGCTCTTTTTATTTAAACAAACAGCCCCACAAAAGCTCATTAAAAAAAAGTCTGTCTGGGGGTAGGGAATAAAAATGAGTGATCTGTGCCTGGAGCTATGCGGAGAGTAAGAGGAGAAAGCAAGAGGAAGTGGAAGTCTTGAGAGTAATGTTAATCAGTTGGATGGAGCTCACAGAAGCAAAGTTTGATCAATCTGGCTCTCTGGAGCCAGGACACGGAAGTGACAGATAAATCTAGAGGATTAGCAGTGTGTATCATTGCAGGAGAGCTGCATCCCCTTCCTGGCGTATTAGTCACCATCCTAACACTGAGGGGAAAGGGAAAAAAAAGTGCCTTTGCAATAAAAGTAATCAAATTACCCCCTCCCAACTGCTCCCCCTGCCCATAGTTACAGATGGCCCTGCCCTTGCTTTTATTCCCCTTTTGCACCATACTTCCTAACAGAAGGACAGATTGTGCTAGGCAAAGAGGCCCATGCTGGGGAGGGGGCGGGTGGAGATGCACTGCCCCAGGGGATTTTCTGGGAAAGACAGCCTCAGGAATCACAATCCCTGCCCTTGTTTCTCAGCAAGCAGGCTGTGCTGACCCTGGCGCACCTGGCAGATTGGTGGAGAGTGAGATGGGGGCCATGGGATGAGACCTTCTCTCTGACCCTCCCACCCCCCCACAGGACGATGTCCACTCCTTGGGGTGTAAGAAGAGGAAGAGTCATTGCACTCCTTCTATACTAGGGACTGCTACTGTGCCTGGCCCTTGCATGGAGGGGGAGGGAAGGGGGGCAAGGTGTTGAGTATTCCCGTGGCATTGTGGTTTACAAGATCACTGTTGATTTAGCACTTATGTTTCTATTTTTTGGACCACACATATAGTAGGATGAGGCCCCGGATTGGAGCTTGGATGTTCATCGGTGGGTGTGAAAGGAAGAAGTGCTAAAATAAGCAGTGATGGCTGCTGGGAGACGCATGAGGCTATGCTGAACTGACCTTGTCATACAGATATGAAAAAGGGACAGTGACCGTAGCTGGAGAGGAAAGAATTTGTGAGTCATGTGATTTTGTGTGGAGCTGGATTCCTCAAGGAATCAATTCTGAAGCACTTAGAGGAATGGAAAGTGATCAGGAACAGTCATCATGGATTCACCAAGGGCAAGTCATGCCTGACTAACCTAATTGCCTTCTATGATGAGATAACTGGCTCTGTGGATGAGGGGAAAGCAGTGCACATGTTATTCCTTGACTTTAGCAAAGCTTTTGATACAGTCTCCCACAGTATTCTTGCCAGCAAGTTAAAGAAGTATGGGCTGGATGAATGGACTGTAAGGTGGATAGAAAGCTGGCTAGATCGTCGGCCTCAACGGGTAGTAATCAATGGCTCCATGTCTAGTTGGCAGTCGGTATCAAGTGGAGTGCCCCAAGGGTCGGTCCTGGGGCCGGTTTTGTTCAATATCTTCATTAATGATCTGGAGGATGGTGTGGACTGCACCCCAAATTTGCAGATGACACTAAACTGGGAAGAGTGGTAGATACGCTGGAGAATAAGGATAGCATACAGAGGGACCTAGACAAATTAGAGGATTGGGACAAAAGAAATCTGATGAAGTTTAACAAGGACAAGTGCAGAGTCTTGCACTTAGGACGGAAGAATCCCATGCATTGCTACAGACTAGGGACCGAATGGCTAGGCAGCAGTTCTGCAGAAAAGGACCTAGGGGTTACAGTGGACAAGAAGCTGGATATGAATCAATAGTATGCCCTTGTTGCCAAGAAGGCTAATGGCATTTTGGAGCATTGCCAGCAGTTCGAGGGATGTGATCATTCCCCTCTATTTGGCATTGGCCCCCTCCAGAGGCCTCATCTGGAGTATTGTGTCCAGTTTTGGGTCCCACACTACAAGAAGGATGTGGAAAAATTGGAAGGAGTCCAGCGGAGGGCAACAAAAATTATTAGGGGGCTGGAGCACATGACTTATGAAGAGAGGGAACTGGGATTGTTTACTCTGCAGAAGAGAAGAACGAGGGGGGATTTGATAGCTGCTTTCAACTATCTGAAAGGGGGTTCCAAAGAGGATGGATCTAGACTGTTCTCAGTGGCAGCAGATGACAGAACAAGGAGTAATGGTCTCAAGTTGCAGTGGGGGACGTTTAGGTTGGATATTAAGAAAAACTTTTTCACTAGGAGGGTGGTGAAGCACTGGAATGGGTTATCTAGGGAGGCGGTGGAATCTCCTTCTTTAGAGGTTTTTAAGGTCAGGCTTGACAAAGCCCTGGCTGGGATGATTTAGTTGGGGATTGGTCCTGCTTTGAGCAGGGGGTTGGACTAAGGTCCCTTCCAACCCTGATATTCTATGATTCTATGAGGTGGAGGACAGAGAAAGACAGCTCAGAAATCTGTTTCCTGGAAAGCAGCCGACAGAATTTAGTTGCAAAGCAAAATGAATATATGTAAAGATAACAATTGCAACGAACTTCTCAGATATGTTCCCATTAGTTGTCTGCTGGAGAAGAAGCCTTTACTTGTGGTCCCCCCATATACTTTTAAAATATATCCTCCCTATTCAGTGAACTGCATGCAGTTAGAGGTGACTCTATATTGTGAGCAGCAAGAGATAAATCCAAGTATGGAGTAGAAAAGAGCTCCATTTATACCTAGTGCACCTGCACCATTCCCTGCAGCGACACCTGGTGGGAATGGGGGAGAGAGGGCCTGAAATAACTACAAATCCACTCTCAGCCATTGCTCCTGCACCAGTTTCAACAGCTCCCTGTTGCTGGTGTAAACTCAGATTTGAGCAACTATGAGCATCAGTAGCCAGTCCCTATAACGTTCTCTACAGTGACCTGTGTCGACAAAGGCTGAGACTGCAGGATCTGTGACCTTCCCTACAGCTAGAGCTCACTTCCATTCTCCCCAACAGTGATCTCCTCTGGTAGAAGCTTTGGCGGAGTATACAAAGTAAAATTCCTCCCCCCTTCAGCTGGCATGCCATAGTGAGGCAGGATCCTGGTTTTCAATGTTCACATGGAGTCATTTTCAGTGTTTATGTTTGGCCATGTCCGTGCCCTGCTGCTTCATACAGGAATCATCGCCTTAGAGGTTTATTTGCATTGTGGCTGCATGAATCTAAGACATCAGTTTGCTTTATGGACATAGATGTAAGTTTATTTTAAAATAAATTGTTGATTTTTTTAAAAAATAAAAAAGCCAGATTCATTGGCTCGTAAGATTCCATGCTACCATCACCCTCCGAAAGCCACTGGTATTCTGTGCCTCTACAAAGCAATCTGTGGAGAAGGAGGTGAGATGGGGATACAATTCACAGCAGGAACAGGACATGAATGCTACTGAGAATCCCTTTAAAAGAGCCTTGACATTTTCTGTCCCCCTTCTGTCCCCTGCCCCTGTATTTATTTTGTTAAACTGATCCATGAAAAATTCATTGTATCAATTGTTTTTGGTTTACACTGAAGAAAATGGAATCCCTCTTGCTGCTCTGCATCCTGGTCAGATGGAAATTTTTAAGTATTTTAAAGCTGTGTGCAAAGTAATTCAAGACAAGTTTCAAGTATATTTTGGACTCTTGAGAAGCTGTCGTCTTCTTGCTTAGACCACTGGCTATCCTAGACAAGGGTTCACTTTGAATTTATAGTTCTGCTAAGTAGGACGGAATGTTTTGATTCCTAATTTAGAGTATCCATCCTGACAGGTTCCAACCTTCCAGGCTCCTGCTGAGACAGGCTGGAAGAGACTGGAGGGTGCTCAGAGGTCCCCTGCAGCAAATTTACCTGTCACCAAGAGCTCATGGGCTGTGCTAACATTTTCATTTTGAAACTTTACTCTCTTTGGACTTAGCCTCTTTTTTCGTATACTTTATTTTTTCCAGGATTTTTGTTATTTGTGGAGAGGCGTGAATTTTTTTTTTTATGCTCATAAAATATAGGCCACCACCAAATATAAATTTAATCCCCCGTGGGGGAGATCACACCAGGGAAATTAATATCTGTTAATGTGTGGGTTTGGTATCATTAGCTTACTCAGCATGGACCCGATCCAGCAAAGCGCTTAAGCATTGAAACATTGACCTCGGTGGGACTACTCGTGTGCTTAATGTTAAGCACGCGCTTAAGTGCTTTGCTGGATTAGGGCCCGTAAAAGCAATGGCCCTTCAGCAACTGTTGGAATTGGAGGCAATATTCTAGCAAATCTGAAATCCTGCCTGCAAGTCCATATGATTACCCCCCTTGCACCTTCAAGGTTGAAGGTTCATAGTGTGACCCCTCCACCCTAAACCCCAGAAATTTGCCAGCTGTAAGTAGGATAGGGAACAGGGCCGGCTCCAGGGTTTTGGCCGCCCCAAGCAGCCAAAAAAAAAAAAGCCGCGATAGCGATCTGTGGCGGCAATTCGGCGGAAGGTCCTTCGCTCCGAGCGGGAGTGAGGGACCGTCCGCCGAATTGCTGCCAAATAGCTGGATGTGCCGCCCCTCTCCGGAGCAGCCGCCTCAAGCACCTGCTTGCCAGGCTAGTGCCTGGAGCTGGCCCTGATAGGGAACATGCCCAGAACTGTTGTATGTGTTCGTGGGAGTGTTCGGGGAATATCAGCTGTTAAACAGAAGGATGGGGAGATGTGTGATGTGCCCCAGCCAGAACCAAGATATGGGGGGAGAATTTTGGATTTTCTGAGTGTTCCAGTTTTCAACAGTCAGCAAGAAGCAGCTTGGACTGCATGCTTGGTGGGACATCAGACTGGCATTTCAGCCCATCCTGCATTGGGGGGGCAGGGAGGGAGTCCCCATGAGCTGGAGCCTTCTGTTGCAGATGTGACAGCATTGTACCAATAAGCTGTGAGGAGAGAAACCAGAGCATTATCCTAAAATGGTTGTATTTGCTGTCTAAAATTAAAGAAATCAAATAAGTTAAATTATAATTATTCCCTTGGGAATTTATCTATCTGTCTATCGTAAGGTTTAATCCAGCTGTCCATCACCTTAGTATCTAGGCACCTTCCAAGTAATATCAATAGCAATAGTGGAATGGTCAGGAAACAGATTAAAAGGATATTTCTATCTATGATAAGTCTCAGGATTTATGTGGAGGATCCTGTAGTCACATGCAGACAGTCAAGAGCTAGAACATTTCTAGAGAGTCTTGTAAAAACATCCCTGTCTCCCCAGTTTTTAGCATTCCCACAGGTTTCAGCAGAGGGTGTAAAGACATGTTGCAGAAGTGTGGTGTGCAGAGATATGTGTGGGTCAGAGTGCTGAGACATGGTTGGGAGTAGGGGGTGTCTGGTGTGTCAGGATGACTTTGCAGTAGGGCGTCAATGCTGAAGATCCGTAGGGTGCCAGGTGCAGGGGATATCTGTGGGTGTCAGGATTCAGTTACACTGGGGTGTCAGTTGCCTGGGGGGGCAGTGTGCTGCAGTTTGCGAGGGTTGGAGTACAGTCTGGTGATGTTTGTGAGTTACTCTTGTTTCACAACAGCCACTGATCAGCTGTCAGATGATGATGTTTTTGTATCATTAACTATTTACCTTAGGCTGGAGTCCCAGATATAATTTAGGTGCACAGATACTACAGTGATGGACCTGATGTTAGAACCTGCCACCATAAACTGACCTAGGACTAAAGATCAAAAGTTCTGTATCAGTTCCTAATGCCCCAAGGCATCTAGTCCAAATCTGATTTTTACCCTTTACTTTTTATTTCATTTGTCTGTTTTGTTTTCCATGGGTCTGGGCTCTAATTGCGGCTTTTAAAGGAGTTTGATATCAGGACTGAACTTCTTTTCCACATTCATTAGTGCAGATCTCACAAAAGAACATCACATTCCCCAGCATTGGCCCTGTTTCCTCCTCGGTTAATAATGCTCCACAGCTCTCGCCGCGCTGGCCAGGTTCACAGAGAGAAAGCCAGTTGCTCTGGGAGAACCTTTTGGTACAATAGGCAGACAACAGTATTTTCAGTCTGATCTTAAAAGAAACATTAATTCAAAGAGAGCACGCAGTCACATTGCTGAGTTTTAGACGTCAGAAGGTACAGTAATGCGTCAGGGGAACAGCAAATTGGTCTGCATTAAAACCTGGTGTTATACGTCTGCCTCTCTGAGCCCTTGAGAGACTCTGACTTCACATGGTCGCTTTTCCTTTCAGAAATTAGTTCTAATAGCTGTCGCTCTCTTTCTTCTCGCTTCCCTCCCTCCTGAGGATGTCTCTAAGGAAACATCCATTTCATGTGCTGCGCTGTGGCCCAGCTATAATGAGATTGTTGATAATAGGGTTCAGCATTGTGGTTGAAGGGATGAGGTGCAAGAGATCCATGCGGGAAGGGAGAATTAGGAATGAGCGAATGATGCAGCAGGGACTCAGGACATAATGAGTGTTAAAGGAATATGTGCCACTGGAGCTCTGTTTGGTTGGAGCTGGATGGTTACTGCTTCCTAGGCCCTCCCTCAGCTCCACCTTCATTGTAAAAACAGATGTGCTTCTGTAACAAGCCATTGTCCAATACAGGGATAGAACTGGGAGGAGTCCAGGCATGCAGGTCAGGACTAGTGTTATCCAGGGAACTAGAGAGGTTCAGAGGCAACATTTTTGAAGGTGCCTGGGTGAACTAGGAATCTAAGTGCCACTTTCAGATGTGACTTGAGCATGTAGGAACCTGAGTCTCATTGGGATGGAGGCTCCTAAGTGCCTGTGTCATGTTCAAAAATGAGACTCAGGCACTTTTGAAAATTTTACGCCAGGCCTACTGGTTGGTCAGTAAGGGCAGCAGCAGGAGGATCCGTGGCTAGGAGTGAAGGGGTTAGCAGGCAGAGTCAGGCACCCCCTTTCAGTACACACAACAGAAGGGCACCAGTGGCAGTGGGATTCTACAGGGAAACTGCTTTATAGCTGCCATCAGAGGCCGGTGTTAGCCTGTCACGTAGTCACTGGGGCGATGCTCTGGAACTACGAAGCCAGTCAGGACTCTGGGGGAGCCTCCGCTCTCTGAGCATACTGTCTCCAGGGCAGGAAGCTTACACGGCTTCGACCTTCCTGGGTCTGACCTCGGAGCATTCAGCATCCCTTTCCACACCGTGCACTTCCCAAGCGAGTCCGCCCAAGCGGGGCTCCAGGGGAAGCCAGAGAGCCCTGCACCCCAACTCTGCAGTCAGCAGTGACTCTCAGGCAGCCGATAAAACAGAAGGTTTATTAGTCGACAGGAACACAGCTTAGGGCAGAACTTGTTAGCACAGAAATCAGTGACTTTCAGCCAAGTCCATCTTGGGGGGAGGAGAGCCCAGAGCCAGGGCTCTGGTCCTTCCCCTGTGCCCCAAGCCAGGTGAGACTGACTCGCTTTCAGCTGCCTGGCCCCTACCCTGCCCGTTGCTCTTCCTCCAGCCTTTGTCTTGCTTCCGGGGCCAAGAGTCACCTGGTCACATTCCTCTTCTGGGTCTCAGGTTACGAAGGGGCAGCCATAGCATCCCTGCAGGCAGCTGGAGCAGCCTCCACAAAAGTCATACACAGCATCCATGCAAAACAGCAGGACACACACAACATAACAAGGGAAAATCCCCACTTCGTCACATAGCCGTTTCAGGAACATTGTGACTCCATAGCTGAGAGAGGGCCCAAGGGTGGTAGTTCTGATGTTCTAGTTGCGATAGTGTTAAGAAAAAGGCTAGCTATTTTCCCAGACTCATTGATGTGAAAATCCAAACTCAGCTGGTGGCCCAAGAAGTCCAGAGAAGTGAGAACCAGAGAGCATCGTCAAGTTCACAGGGGCCAGGAGCTCATCCAAACCCAACCCATATTGATTGGTGAGGCTGTTCTTATTGATTATTAAGTACAAGATGACCCTGCAGAGGCTAATGTTCAAGCCAGACTTCTGTCCAGAGCTCAGGGAGAGCCAGACTCCATGCGCTGTCGTATCTAGAAAGCCTGCACAGTCTTTCTTGACCTTTCTGCTTTGTAGGGACTTCTTCCTTTCAGGTTGCAAAGTTGGGTACTAGAGTCACCCAGATAATGAGGGGCAAAACCTCAGCTGGTGCAAATCAGCATAACTCCACTGGCTATGCCATTTTACACCCCCTGAGGATTGGGCCCTAAATGTGTGTGATGATTCTAGAGTGTGGGATCTCTCTTTATTTCCTCATGATTATAAGCTCTGTTCTGACAAAGCTATCTGTTTATCAGACTCCTAGGGCCTGATCCTGCAGCTGTTCCTTATAGATGCTCCCAAATGCTAGCTATGGAGTCTAGGCATGCCACCTTAGGTGTACTTGTTGAAGATATCAGCAAAGTCAAGATTTTCAATCATCCAGGAAAACTTTCTGACTTTGAAGAGTCGGGGCAGCAGTTTCTCTGGTGAGAGCCACCTCCCTTCATTGTGGAGGAGAAATTGCTAGTGGAAAGAACCCAGTCATCACATCATAATGGAGCAGGCCCAGGTTTACAAAGCATTTTCCTAGCAGTAAGAGCTTGGCAACAAGGCATGATGTGTGATGTTCTGGATCTGTGTGAATTAGCTCACTATTTTACCCCTCCTTGCCTTGAGGCCACCTATGCAGATTGCAATATACCACTATTGGTACACTTGACTGGTGCCTGAAATGCCTCAAATGAGCTTTCTTGTGGCACTGGTGAGGCCACATCTGGAGTATTGTGTCCAGTTTTGGGCCTCCCACTACAGAAAGGATGTGGACAAATTGGAGAGAGTCCAGTGGAGGGCAGTGAAAATGATTAGGGGTTGGGGCACATGACTTACAAGTAGAGGCTGAGAGAACTGGACTAATTTAGTCTGCAGACGAGAAAAGTGAGGGGGGATTTGATAGCAGCCTTCAACTACCTGAAGAGGGGTTCCAAAGAGGATGGAGCTCGGCTGTTCTCAGTGTTGGCAGATGACAGAACAAGGAGCAATGATCTCAAGTTGGAGTGTGGGAGGACTAGGTTGGATATTAAGAAAAACTATTTCACTAGGAGTGTGGTGAAGCACTGGAATGAGTTACCTAGGGAGGCGGTGGAATCTCCATCCTTATTGGTTTTTAAGGCCCGGCTTGACAAAGCCCTGGCTGGGATGATTTAGTTGGTGTTGGTCCTGCTTTGAGCAGGGGGTTGGAGCAGATGACCTCCTGAGGTCTCTTCCAACTCTAATCTTCTATGATTCTATGATCCTGGCACAACTTGACAAAAAGCAAGTCTTCTTCCCTAGATCCCCCAGGAGCATACCTCGAAAAATGCAGCACCAGAGAGACTGGTTGACTCATCAGTAGGATAGCCAAGTAGTCACTTTTGCTAAGTTTTGAAAGCATTTGCTCTCAGATGTCCTCAACAATATCACCAATGCAGTGTGAACCATGTTATTTCACAAGGGTGCTGCTTTCAGTTCAGTACCTGCTGCAGGGCCTATAACTTTTGAAATCAGGTCTAATATGTATTCTGTTCTATATAGGTTTTATACCACACTCATCACTGTAGTATCTGAGCATGCCCCCTGCCCCCCACAGTGTACTTACCAATGTGACAATACATCTGTCATGCACTGAAGAAAGTTGCTGGGATTAGAACCCAGACAGTCTGTCTCCTAACCCAGGAGTGCGCAAACTACAGCCTGGGAGCCACATCTGGTCCTCGAGCTTCCAACAGGGAGTGGAGTCTGGGGCTTGCCCTGCTCTGCACATGCTGGGACTCTGCGTGGCTCCTGGAAGCAGCGGCATGTCCCCCCTCTGACTCCTACGCGTAGGGGCAGCCAGGGGGCTCCGCATGCTGCCCCTGCCCCAAGCGCCTCCCCACAGCTTCCATTGGCCAGGAACCGTGAGCATTCATGGCCCGCCATACAATTTCCATACCCTGATGTGGCCCTCAGGCCAAAAAGTTTGTCTACCCCTGTCCTAACCCCATGTTGTTAACCATGTGACCATTCTGCTTCCCTTTACTGAAAGACAAGATTTCTGCAATGACATGTGCTTTCCACTGCTCGGTGACTTGTAGAGATAGCAAGTAAGATGCCTGAAGAGTGTTGGTGGTGACATTGCTAATTTGAATAATCAAGCCTTATTGATTCTTCATGACTACAAGTTTTCTCTGGGAAAATCTCCGGTTTACCTTTCAGTGTTGAATGTTTGGTTTGTAAGTTGCAACAATTTCGAAGGCTTCAAGCTCTTGGCAGCCAGCACTTCAGATCACACCACACACTGTGGTTTCGACTCGGTCGATGCAAAGTCATATATTTGTCATCATGATTCCGCATCGTGCCTTGTTAGGTGGACAAATATTGTCCAGTGGTGGAGTGGTCTTGCACAACCATAATGCAGCCTCCCAATCTGAAGTGAGCTCTGGGCCCCTGATGAAAGGAGTCTGGTTAGAAGGTCACCCAGCATGGTCTGACTCTTCCAGAGCTGCCATGCCAAGCGGTCGTGGTTTACACTATGAGACTATTTGGTTGGAAATAGAAGTGTACATCTGTGTTTATTCCGGTCCACTTTTAAGTCAATGCGGTGTATTAATGTTCATATTCTGTGTGCTTTTCCCACTGAGCTGTGTTCAGAAAAATTCTTTATGGCTTTTTTGCTATATTGCTCTTTGCTTCTGTTAAATTCCTTTTCAACTAGTGTTTCCCCTTTCTCGCTTTTCTCTTGCTGCCATGGCTAGTTCAGGGTGAAGTTCAAGCCTCTCATGCCCAAGCCCACTGCTGCCACTGTCAAGATGGGCTAGCTGAGGTAATATCTATTATTGGACCAACTTCTGGTCCAGATATTACCTCACCCACCTTGTCTCTCTCATATCCTGGGACCAGCATGGCTACAACTACACTGCATACTGTCTGTAATGACACTTCAGGTGGAGGGACTCCATTCACAACAAGCTCCTACCTGCTGTTACTAGGACTTGAGCTTTAGGGAGCCCAGAGTGAGCAGGGTTCTGTCTGTGAGAGAAGGGCAGAGAGGCCTGGGAGCTGGTGATTGGATTTGGAATACAGGAGGTGGCTGAGGTGTCTCCTGTGATGTGTGGGGCCTCGTAAGAAAGAGCATGTTAAGTGCCCTGTTTATTTTCTTGTTGTGAGGTAACTCTTGTCCATGAAGAGACATTTGCATTGAAATAACACACCTTCCATTGACCTGCCTTGCGCTTCAGTCCTTTGTTCAGATCATGTAGAATCCTAGGCAACAGGTCTGGTAACAATGGAATGACACTAGACATATGCTGCATGCATGGCCTTTATCTGAAGCTCTCAGCATGCCTTACAGACATTTTATTAGCCAAGACTCACAACAGCCCTTTCCGGTAGGCGGGTATGATTAATGGGGAAACTAAAGCAGAGTGTTTGAAGTGACTTGTCCAGGATGTCACAGTGAGTCTGTGACATGGGCCAGCATTGAGCCCAAGACACCTGAATCCCTGACCCTTCTCTAACATCTAAGCTGCCTGCCCTCCTAGAACTTGGCATAGAACTTGTTCCTCTCAATTCCCAAGCCCCTTCTCCAGTCACTAAACAGTACAGGGCACAGACATTCCAGCTCAGGGGAATTGATTGTACGTTGACTAACGGCATCCCTGCTACATTGGATATGTGCATGATGAGGGGAAAGGTCTGGATCTGACCCAATGCACTTGGCTACTCATTCGGCAAATTGTTCCATCAAATAGTTGCTTCTCTACTTTTTCATTGATCAGCTTGTATCTGAGGCTATTTAAGTCCCCTGCCTTGCTCTGCCTTGAAGGCCACACATACCTCTCTCTCTCTCTTTTTGGAATCCCTCATGGCCTAGACGCCAAGGAGCTCTCCTCTCAGTTGGCTGCAGAAATGTGCTTGGAATCCCAGAATTTCAGGCTTTAATGTGTGAGCCAATAGTCACACAGCCTTCATCCAGAAACTATCATTATGGGCCCCTTCTTTTTCTTTCTTGGTTTCTTTGAACTACAGCTCCCAGGATGCCTGAAGATATGCAGACATCCGAAGACAGTGGTTTCCTATAAACTTTTGGGGTTTCATGCTTTGCAGGCAGGAATGTTTTTATTGCATCACAAATCCCTTCAAGTCCCTCAAACCTCCATGGTGTTTATCAGCCATGGAGGGAAAAAATGGTGTCTGGAGGTTCCAGTCATGGACAGAGGGTGGCGGGAGACTGGGCTGGGAGGGTGAATGAATACTGCACACAAGTAGCTCTTGGGAAAGGTACAGAAGTGGATGTTGTTGTTTTTTTTTTTTTTGGCCCCTTTTCTCCCCAAAAGGATCACTGCAAATGCTCTTAAAGAAAGACTTTCATGCTGGGGAGAGTATTAGAATAGCTACTATTTCCACATGGGTCCATTTACCTTTCGCTTCCCTGCAGCATTTCTGGGGCTAGTCACATTTAAACAGGGCTTTTCACACTCCCAGCTCCCAATCTCCTCTCGCCAGAGCCTGCTGGGAATGTTAGAAGGATGAAGTTGTGAATTGGCAAATACTTGCCTGGAAAAACCTGATGTGATGTCATCAATACAGGCGATGATCTCACTACTAGACAAAGCTGTGAGAGACGCTGGGGAGTGGGGATGGGATGTTTCATTCCAGCAGAGCAACAAGGTGTATTTTGTAAAACTAAAACAAAACCAGTTTTCAGGTCCTCAGATGTGGGTGAGGAGTGCAAAGTGCCCCTCAAGAGGAAAGGGCTTCCATATTCCCTGATCCTGGACTGCTTGTGTGCTGGACTAATCTCCCAGTTGCCAGTAGCCCCATAGGTCAATATACAAGCCAGGGATCAATGGGACATACTGAAGCCGTGGCCATGTGCCCTTGCCCCCTAGCCACATTCCCTACGCTGCCAGCAGGGCGTTGTGAGGGGTGGCAGCTTAAGAGCTGCTATCCCACCAGAAGATCCCAGCTTGAAATCCAGACTCCACGACAGAACAGCACAGAGTGGCTATACCACATCCCCAGATCCTGGCTTTTTTTTTTTTTTTTTTTTTTTTTAACTCAATGAAGCTTCTAAGAATTCCTTGGGAGACTGAAATCATTTTCTCTGACATGTAGCAGTGTGTCTGGAACAAGGAGATGGCTGATCCCATGCTCACTGCACCTCCAGGTGTCCCAGTCCAGATTTGATCAGTGTAAAGGCCAGAAGGGTATTTGTTTTGAGTTCCAGCAGTGCAAACACCACCTGTGACCTGAAACCCCAGACTTATCCCTCCTGCCTCATCTACTGACCAGTAACAAATATTTTGCAAGCAGAACTTGGCCAATAAGTGCGTTGCTGCAACACAAGGCAGAATAGAATCCAGCTTGCTGTCCCAGAACCACGTTGGCTCTGCTGAACTCTAACAGTTGTAACAACTTGTTTTTGCCAATAGATGTGACTCACAAGACACAAAAGAAGCAGATATGTTGAGTAACAAGGTGCCATTTTTATATAGTAATTTTTCTGTCCATAACCACACTTTAATGAGTTTTTTCCCTCCATTTCTGGTGTATGCCAGTTTGTTATTGAGGGCCACATCGGGGTTGCGAAACGGTATGGAGGGCCGGATAGGGAAGTCTGTGCCTCCCCAAACAGCCTGGCTCCCGCCCCCTATCTATCCCCTCCCACTTCCTGCCCCCCTCAGAGCCCCCAACCCATCCAATCCCCCCTGTCCCTGGTCCCCGACCCCCCCCTCCCGGGACCCCGCCCCCCTCCCCCAACCCCCCCCCCCCCCCCACTCCCTGTCCCCTGACTGCCCCGAACCCTATCCACACCCCCAGCGGTGGCTCCAGGCACCAGTGCACCAAGCATGTGCCTGGGGCGGCAAGCCGCGGGGGATGCCCTGCCGGTCCCTGCGAGAGCGGCAGTCAGGCAGCCTTCGGAGGCATGCCTGCGGGAGGTCCGCCAGTCCCGCGGGTACAGCGGCAATTCAGCAGCGGGTACGCCAAAGCCGTGGGACCAGCGGACCTCCCGCAGGCATGCTGCCAAATCCGTGGGACTGGGGACCTCCCGCAAGCATGCCACCGAAGGCAGCCTGCCTGCCATGCTTGGGTCGGCCATGCCACTCAGAGCGGGAGGATTGGATGGCTCAGGGAATTGGTAATAGGATGAGAGCTTTTGGGGGGAGGGATAGCTCAGTGGTTTGAGCATTGGCCTGCTAAACCCAGGGTTGTGAGTTCAGTCCTTGAGGGGGCCATTTAGGTATCTGGGGCAAAAATGTGTCTGGGGATTGGTCCTGCTTTGAGCAGGGGGTTGGACTAGATGACCTCCTGAGGTCCCTTCCAACCCTGACATTCTATGATTCTATGACTGGCTTATTGGAAAGCCTAGAAGGTGGGCAGGCACAAGCCATGCAGCCCAGCAGGAGCAGCAGGTCAGAGCACTGGAGGCACAGCGAGGTGAGGCTGCAGGGGAGGGGCCTCCCCAGCCAGGAGCTCAGGGGCCAGGCAGGACGGCCCCACAGGCCATAGTTTGCCCACCACTGGGCTAATGGCATTGGCCTTTTTTTGTGTGTGTGTGAGGAAAAATGAGCTTTGAAGCCCTGGATTTAATATAGTGATGTTCACACAGACTTTGCAAACAGAAAATAGAGGAAGACAGGTGGTATTTTGGGCCCACCAACATAGCTGATTGCCTCATTCTCAACAGCAAGATACAAACCCTGGAGATGGGTGAATTGATAGCCACTGGGCGGATAAAGTAATGCTGTGGGCTCAGACACACATGGTACATTAGCCCTCTTGTGTCAGGCGAAGAGGATTTGCAGCTGATACGCCAGTTCCTTGGGCCCGGTCCTCTGCAGGGTTATCTGAAGTCGTCCGACTAGTGTGCCTGACTAAGCTAATAGCTTGCAGTGCAGTTTTAAATAGAGGAGAATTGCAGGAGGCAACACTGGGAGCTCATTTCAGAGGGATAAGGCGGATTTATATTATTTTCCTCCAGCACACCAGCAGAAAAGGACATTTCCACAGTGAACATGGGAATTCAGGAAGCCACTGTGCCTGGTGTGGGAATTGCAACTTTCCCAAATTTTTTCGATGCTTATTATTCTCTGTTTGCTTCTCTCTTCTCCTCATGGTGACGATTCACCCCTCTTTGCCTTTATTCCTTCGTTCTCCTCAGCTCTTCTTTCATGCCATCTGCATTGTGACAGATGATGTGCAAAAAGCTGAAGTACTCAATGCTTTTTTTGCCTCGGTCTTCACAGACAAGTCAGCTCCCACACTGCTGTCCTGGGCAACACAGTATGGGAAGGAGGTGAGCAGCCCTTAGTGGTAAAAGAACAGGTTAAGGACTATTTAGAAAAGCTGGACATGCACAAGTCCATAGGTCCAGATCTAATGCATCAGAGGGTGCTGAGGGAATTGGCTGATGTGATTGCAGAGCCATTGGCCATTATCTTTGAAAACTCATGGCGATTGGGGGAGGTCCCGGACGATTGGAAAAAGGCAAATATAGTGTCCATCTTTAAAAAAGGAAAGAAGGAGAACCCAGGGAACTACAGACTGGTCAGCCTCACCTTAGTCCCTGGAAAAATCATAGAGCAGGTCCTCAAGGAAACCATTTTGAAGCCCTTGGAGGAGAGGAAGGTGATCAGGAACAGTCAAGTTGTTTCACCAAGGGCAAGTCATGCCTGACCAACCTGATTGCCTTCTATGATGAGATAACTGTGGCTCTGTGGATATGGGGAAAGCAGTGGACGTGATATATCTGGACTTTAGCAAAGCTTTTGATATAGTCTCCCACAGTATTCTTGCCAGCAAGTTAAAAAAGTATGGATTGGATGAATTAACTATAAGGTGGATAGAAAGCTGGCTAGATAGTCGGGCTCAATGGGTAGTGATCAATGGCTCGATGTCTAGTTGGCAGCTGGTATCAAGCGGAGTGCCCCAAGGGTCGGTCCTGGTGCCGGTTTTGTTCAACATCTTTATTAATGATCTGGATGATGATTGCACCCTCAGCATGTTCGCAGATTACACTAAGATGGGGGGAGACGTAGATATGCTGGAGGGTAGGGATAGAGTCCAGAGTGACCTAGACAAATTGGAGAACTGGGCCAAAGAAATCTGATGAGGTTCAACAAGGACAAGTACAGAGTCCTGCACTTAGGACGGAAGAATCCCATGCACCGCTACAGGCTGGGGACCGACTGGCTAAGCAGCAGTTCTGCCGAAAAGGACCTGGGAATTACAGTGGACAAGAAGCTGGATATGAGTCAACAGTATGCCCTTGTTGCCAAGGAGGCTAATGGCATAATGGGCTGCATTAGTAGGAGCATTGCCAGCAGATGGAGGGAAGTGATTATTCTCCTCTATTTGGCACTGGTGAGGCCACATCTGGAGTATTGCATACAGTTTTGGGCCCTCCCCTACAGAGAGGATGTGGATAAATTGGGGAGAGTTCAGCAGAGGGCAACGAAAATGATTAGGAGGTTGGGGCACATGACTTATGAGGAGAGGCTGAGGGAATTGGGATAATTTAGTCTGCAGAAGAGAAGAGCGAGGGGGCATTTGATAGCAGCCTTCAACTACCTGAAGGAGGGTTCCAAAGAGGATGGAGCTCGGCTGTTCTCAGTGGTGGCAGATGACAGAACAAGGAGCAATGGTCTCAGATTGCAATGTGGGGGGTCTAGGTTGGATATTAGGAAACACTATTTCACTAGGAAGGGGGTGAAGCACTGGAATGGGTTACCTAGGGAGGTGGTGGAATCTCCATCCTGAGAGGGTTTTAAGGCCCGGCTTGACAAAGCCCTGACTGAGATGATTTAGTTGGTGTTGGTCCTGCTTTGAGCAGGGGGTTGGACTAGATGACCTCCTGAGGTCTCTTCCAGTCCTTATCTTCTGTGAATCTATGCTTTCTTTAGAACACTGTCCTTTCTCCATTGCCTTCCCCCCCCTTTTCTATGTTCTTGGCCAGCACAGCCTCTTCCCAGGTCACTACATTCTGCTCTTTTCTCTGCATATAGCTTTCCTTATGCTCGTCCCTCATCTATTCTCCCTTCCCCGGTCCAGTCACACACACACGCACACACACTCTCTTTCTCTCTCTCTCTCTCTCACTCTCTCTCTTCCTGGCACCTGCCCTGAGTTCCAGATAGTGACTGATTATTATATTAGGCAGTGTGGTCCACTTAAGAAGGTTGATGCCAGTCCAAAAAGGAAAACCATCGCGGCTCTGTGGCCAACTCACTTTAACCACATCACTCCTTTCCTGAACTTGGAAAACTCTGGCTGACTGGAGTCCCAGAATAACAAGGTTTTCCATTCCTGAGAGGAGCATTGGACATTCGGCCATTTAAAACAAGAAGAGGCTCCACTGCAAGTACTAGGTTCAGACTAAACAATAGCAGAACACCCCCAAAGGTTTTTCCTGTTAAGGGAGTGACTGAAAATATTTTAAGACACATATTTTTCTGCAGGATGAAGATGCGTCAGTAGAGCTGTTTGTTGGCGTAATTCTTGAATAGTAGGGGTCTTACATGCCAGTGCTGTGGTGCAGCAGTAGAGTGATTGAGGGCTCCATAGGTAAATAGCAGAGCTGCTGTGGGTCAGGACAGAAGTCAATCCGCAGAGAGGTCTGTGAGCTAGACTGGACTAGGAGGAGTATTGGAGTTGAGTTTGGAGGTGCATTAGTAGTTCTGTTATGATTAGCCAGTTTTGTGACAGCCTTAAATTCCAGCAGCAGCTCCTCGTTCCTCTGCCATCGCAATAAAGTCTTTACCTTTTCTTGCCGGCTTTACTTTCTGCTCCTTCACACATGCATTGAATTGCTCTGTAGGAGGAAATCTGGTCGATATGTTCAGAGGCATGCGGCTGGCATACAGGAAATGTGCTGAGGTTGGCAAAGCCTTTTAGCATGCTAGGTCAACCTTTGTGGCTCTCTAGTGAGCAGCTTTTGGAGGGTCAAAGCAGCCACAGGAATTCTGAACCCTCTGAGTGCTCAGGCAAATCCACCCGTAAGCCATTAAAATGATATAAGGAGACAGAAGTTTGCTGTTCTCCCAGGTCACTGATATCTTTTAATTATGATAAAAGCTTTAATTACATCAGGGCACATTTTCAAAATTTGCCTTCCCAACAGCTTGTGAAAATCTCACATTTCCTGGCAAGAAGGGACTTGGGAACAACTATCCATTCCATATAGTTTGTGTGTATAGATAGATGTATGAATTGAAAACACAGTTAGATGGCCAATTTGGAAAATTCAGCCCAGAAAAATGATGCTGGTGCTAGGAAGGAATCCGCTGCACTAGCTACTTGACCTTATCATTTTAAAATAACAAGAAAAGGAAACATTAAATAGACTTTATAAAAATCAGCAAAATAGCAAAGATTTCATCTTTAAAAGAAAAAAAGCTTTTTTATTTTATGGGTTTTATACATCTCTCTACTATTGCATCCTGGTAAATACTCAGGAGCAGATTCTCATTTGCACCCTCTTTAAGGGCATTTTACACCACCAGAGAGAGGTAAAGGGTTCTCAGTGCAAATGAGAATTCAAGCTTCTCCTTCGAGTGATGGTCCCTATATGTATTCCATACTTGGGTGCACATCCGTGCCATGTGCCTGAGTCCGGAAGTGCTTCTTAGCATTGTCAGTTGACTCACATGTGCATCCCCTTATGCTCTCAGCCGAGGGTATAACAGACAGTGCTCCAGTTCCCTCTTACTGCCACATAGCTTAAGTCAGGTGGACTCCCTCACATGGTGGATGGATCCTTCCAAGGTCATGGTCAGTACCCCCTTCACTCCTCTCACTATGCAGATCACAATCACAACAGACGCTTCTCTTGTGGGCTGGGGAGCCCATCTAAACCATCAGAAGGCCAGGGGATCTGGATGCCACAAAAGGCCAGAATGCATATAAAGGTGCTAGAACTGAGAGCAATCCGTTTTGTGTGTCAGGCGTTTCTTCCTCTCACTTGGTCCCACCATGTTCAATTACTCTCCAACAACATCTCAGCGCTCATGTACATCAACAAGCAGGGAAGCGCCAAGTCTCCCTCCCTCTGCTCTGAGTACATCCACCTTTAGAACTGGTGCTGACCAATCAAAGGGCCAAGCCCTCTTCTCCCAACAAATCTCCAAATGGGTCTCCAGGTTCATCCATGAATGCTATACACAATCCAGTGTCCCGCTGCCTCATAGAGTCATGGCATACACCATACAAGCAGCCACATCAGCCTGCATCGCGGACATCTCATGGCAAGACATCGGTCTTGCATTGACCTGGTGCTCTGTCCACATGGTCACATCCCACTACACCATTGCCCAGGCAGTGATTGTGGATGCTGCTGTAGGCCAGGCTGTACTGCAGACTGCATGTCCTATAGCATCCTGTCACCCACCTATGCACTGCTCACTAATCACCCACATATGGACTACACATAGGGACCATCACCTGAAGGAGAAGAGGAGGTTACTGACCTGTAACTGGAGATTCTTCAAGATGTGTGGTCCCTATCTGTATTCCAATATCTGCCCTCCATCCCCACTGCTGCGGATTGTACTAATCAGCAGTAAGAAGGACACTGGAGTGGTGTCGACCTGCACAACCTATCCTTGGCTGCGAGCACGAGGGGACGCATGACGCACATGCGGATCAGTGGACGCTGCTGAGAAACACTTCCGGACTCAGGCATATGGTGTACGTATACCCAAGTATGGAATACAAATAGGGACAACGCATCTTGAAGAACCTCCAGTTATAGGTAAGTAACCTCCTCTCTTGGGGCTGGTCCACACTAACCCCCCACTTCGAACTAAGATACGCAACTCGAACTATCTTAGTTCGAACTTACCGCGGGTCCACACGCGGCAGGCAGGCTCCCCCGTCAACTCCGCGTACTCCTCTCGCGGAGCAGGAGTACCAGCGTTGACGGCGAGCACTTCCGGGATCGATTTATCGTGTCTAGACAAGACACGATAAATCGATCCCAGAAGATCGATTGCTTACCGCCGGACCCGGAGGTAAGTATAGACGTACCCTTGAGGTCTGTCCTGAATCAGTGGCACTGCTCACTGCAGTAAGTCCCATATAATACTGCCACTCGCAAACATTCAAATATTAGGCCCCAAACAATCCTGAGAGTGGCTGAAAAATAACAAATTTTTTTAACTATATGTACATGTTGAGTTTTTTTTGTATTTGTCATCTAGTTTCTGAGCTTTAGCTCACACTCAGGTCATGACTTCAGTCCTTTCCCTGCAGCCACGAGGACTAGAAACTTCCTTTTTTTTTTTTTTTTAATGAAAACTGAGATTCTCACATAGCCCTAGGATTGCAAAGCTGGGGCTCTATGAAAAACACTCTATCCTGAGACTTATGATAAAATCTCAGGAGTTGGCAACACCAAGCAACTCAATTGGGCCTGATTCTCATTTATGCTAAGGTCCCTGATCACCACTCTGGCAGTGTAAAGGGGCAGTATAACACACCCCCATTGAAATCAGTGGAAGCTTTGCTATTCATTCCAATGGGCACAAAGTCTCTGATTTGGGAATAATGAATCTTCTTGCTATTTGGCATGTCAGTTCATTTCCTTCTTGCTGGCCTCTCTTTTTGAAAGGAAAAGGTTGCTGACAACAACAAAGAAAGGAATCTCCAAAAGGCCTCTTATGCCTAACAAGGCAAGAAGTCTGAGCTGTAATCGCTGTCTTTCTAAGCTTCAATATATTACCACCCGCCCAGTCATTCCTGGCTAACATTTGCATGAACTCCAGTGTACACAACTGAAGCAGCACACAATACACATTCCGGAGGAATGGGGAAAGGAGCTAAATCATTAGAACTTATGCCGGCAGCTGCCAAGCTACTCAGGTTCCAGCTTTCTTGCTGCTGTAGCTAACAGGCTTGGTTTCTTCACCATTTTTTCATCTGTCTCTGGGGACTTTTGCCTGGGTTCTTCCACTGACGCTGAGTTCCTCCCTTTGACAAAATTACATTTTAACATTGAAAAGTCAATCAGAGCCTGGACACACAAGGGTTCTTCTTAAAACTTTCTCCTTGCCACCTGCAGATTCTTCTTACTGCCTATCTAATGCCTTTTATGTCTGGGTAGAAAAATGTTCTGCATGTGTGTTTGATGATTTCTTACCACTTGCAGGAACCCTTCTCATTCCCACCTATCAGTTCAGGTTTTGTTGCAAATCCTCCTTCTGCTTAGCTTGTGGAGCCTTGTAGGCCAGAGTATCCTACTGTGAAGGCCTCAAAGAAAGCAGAAGGATCATTGGCCTCCTCTGCTTCTGGCAGGCCTGTGCAATTCTGTCTTGGTCTATTATCCCAGGCATGTATCTATTATCCCAGGTCAACATACAGACCTTTAGTATTGCAAATGCTGGTGAAGTTAAATTCTCTGACCTGGAGTTCTTGCTGCTAGTCCATGCGCCTACTCACTGCTCCAGGCCTGGTTCCCTTTGGCTTGTGTTGCGCTACAGGCCAGCTGGTACTTGGCCAGCTTCTCATCTACTAAATGCCTCTGGTATTTCTTTCAGAGCAGCCAGCCTGGCTGGTGATCCCTGTTTTTCTGGGACAGAGGCTGCATTTGAAGATAATGTCCCTGGCAAAAAGGCTGTACTTTGGAGGTAAGGCATGAGGAGTAGGGGGGAGTATCCTTGTGATTTTCAGTGTGATGCAAGGAGAGACAGAGAGAAGTGATTCCCTTCCATTTTAATTGCCAGGGAGAAGGGAAACTGAGACTTAGAGCGGGATAAAGTGAGACAGAACTCATAGCTTCAGACGTTGGCCGCCTCTGACCCTCAAGGACCAAGCCTTTTAAATAGCTTTCCGACTACACACTTCCAGGGAGAATGTGTACTGGACATCCTTGCAGGAGCCTGGTACTTGCAGCACTTGCCATAACATTGTTTTACACACCTCAGTTTGGGGCCTGTATACCTTTCCCATGTTCTAAGCATGTTTAGGCCTCACCTGTGAGCATCACTTGAGCAGAATAATGGGAGATGTTGAGATGATGGACAGCCTTGGAGTGAACCTGGAAATCAACACAAAACTGATTAAAAAAGAATGGTTTTTCATGCAACGTACCATTGGCCTGTGGAACTCACTGTCACAATGTATCTTTGAGGCCAAGAGCTTAGTAGGATTCAAGAAAGGTCTGGACATTTATAAGGGAAATAAGAACATCCAGAGTTACAATAATAAAAATTGAAAATAAACATGAAGAGATAGAAACCCTCATCCCTCATGGCACAAGTCAATTTCTGCCTATTGGGGTCAGGAGGAAACTTTGTCCAGTTATCCCAGAACTGTAGGGTTTCTTGCACCTTCCTCTGAAGCAGCTGGTACTGTCTGCTATCAGACATGGCATGCTCTACTAGATGGCTTATGTAGCTGCACCTACAGATCAAGAAGTTTTGCAATCAGCAGCAGTCCAGCTCAGGTACAGAGTCATCCTCTTCTCTGTCCTCTCCCCCCACCCCATCTTTTCTGCTTCTCCATCTTACTTCTTGTTTGCTCCTCCGCCCCACTGTTCTGTCATCATGGGACAGTCCAGCCCATGGTGGCTCCGGAATCAGCTACAAGCGGGTGTGGTTTTCAAGCCCAGGGAAAATCGGAGTGATGGGGAGTTGTCAGTTGAACGTGTACTCTTCTTTGTTCCTGCTGCTGATCAAAGGGCTTGGGTCGGCTCTCACTTCCCTGGGTCAGCATGAGCTGGAAAGGGCACCACACAGTTCCCTTCCCTCTGAACTTCGCAGCAAAGTGAATCTGCCAGGGACTGTCATTCCCGCCAGCATCACTCAGCGCTTCATCGTGAGCCTTATTGCCACCATCTGTCTCTGAGGCTCTGTCTCTGTGCGGTGGCCCAGACGTCTGAGGGCCACGCTCTGGGGTTTTCCTTCCAGCAAGGTAGTTCAGGTTTTGAGCCTTGCTTGTCTATATGCTGGGGACACTCGCTCTATCTTTCCTCTTAGAATTTCCGGTGACCCCACTTCCCTCCCTATGCACCCTCATGACAACCGGGATAAGCCCATGTGCTTGTGCTAATGGGCCCTAGTACTACCCAGCTGGCGACTCGGAGCACGGTGTTCTTGGTGTAAGGCACTGGGATCTGTGAAAACACGCTTCCCCCAGGACTTCAGCAGAGCTCAAGTAGGCATGGTGTAGACTAGCTGTTCAGTCAGGATTTTCCCGGGGGGAGCGAGGCTGGGGTCAGAACAATGGTGCCACTGCCAAACCTAAAGCTGCAGGGTGCTCCTGCAAGCCAGAAGGATTCCGCCCCATCAGGGGCAGTGTGCTGGGGGGATTTAACCGCTTGTGCTCCATTGTTGCATAGTATAGAATAGAGATGCTTCTTGATGACTCAGAGCTCTGTGGGGAAAGCAACATGAGCCCTTTGTAGAATAAGGAGGGGTTTCCCTAGCATCTAGGCCCTAGCGGGGCAAATCACATGTTTCTCTCCTCTTCCCCTTCTGTCTAGCCTCCATCCACTACTCCCCTAATACTCACCAGTAATGCCCCTGCTCTGGGCTACTTAGAAATAGCTAAGACAGATGTAGCTAGGCTAGATAGTGCTAGAGATGGCAGAGCCATGAAGAAAGGTTGTACACTGAATCTTGGGTCATATAGCATGGGACCCACTTGACTGGTATCTCAAGGACCTCCAGCATTGCTTAAACCGGCCCTGGCTGGTTGTACTTATTCTTAGAACTGGTTGAAACGTCCAAATTAATTTCTGCAAAGAAAAACTCATTTTTTTCACTAAACAAATTTTAAAGAAAATGACACAAAAAATTGTGTTTGATTTTGAATTGAAAATTTCAGTTTGGCTTTTGAAAACCAAAACGAAAGGAAAATTTCTATTTGAAATTATACAAAAATGTCTCTTTTAGAATTTTTCTCTCAAAAATTGAAAACTGTATGAAAATCAACTTGGTTTTGCCAAACATTTCAATTTTCATAAAGTTGCCTCTTTTTATTCTAGGTTTCAGAGTAGCAGCCGTGTTAGTCTGTATCCGCAAAAAGAAGAACAGGAGTACTTGTGGCACCTTAGAGACTAACATATGTTCCATTCTATATGCACCCGAAGAAGTGGGCTGTAGTCCACGAAAGCTTATGCTCTAATAAATTTGTTAGTCTCTAAGGTGCCACAAGTACTCCTGTTCTACTTTTTATTCTAAAAATTCGTAACATTTTTTGTTCTAAAAGGTTCAAGCAACTCTGGTTATCATTGTATGTCCTTTCCTGGGCTGAGTCTATTCCTAGTCAACATTAGTTAATTGACCGGGCAGTTTTCATTATGCATGCCGTAGAGCCAGGAGTGACGGCTGCATTCAATGAAATCAAACTGGGAATGCAGAGTTGGATTTCCTCAATTACGTCTCACTCCCTAGACGTAACAACACAAGGGCTTCACTGACAGGAACCAAAATAATGTGCCCACCTGCAGGCAGCTCTAGCTTTTTTGCCGCCCCAAGCACGGCAGTCAGGCAGCCTTCAGCGGCATGCCTGTGGGAGGTCCCCGGTCCTGTGGATTCAGCAGCATGCCCACGAGAGGTCCGCTGGTCCCGCGGCTTCGGCGTACCCACCGCCAAATTGCCACCAAATACGTGGGACCGGCGGACCTCCTGCAGGCATGCCGCCGAAGGCTGCCTGACTGCCGCCCTTGCAGGGACTGGCAGGGCGCCCCCTGTGGCTTGCCGCCCCAGGCACACGCTGGTGCCTGGAGCCACCGCTGCCTGCAGGGGCTTGTGAATGCACCCATGGGCAGCTGAGACCCAAGCCATGTGGAAGTCAGGTAGAACGAAAAGGCCAGTACTAGAGACCTCAGGCTGTGTTGTCCACTAACATAAATCCTTCAAACCAAGTTGGGGCGAGGGTCTTAGCACTGAGCAGGTCTGGTGGGGTGTGAAATTGACAACACTAGTTATGGATACCAGGAGCTGCATGGAAATTTTGCAATGAGTTTATTTTCCGGTCCTTGTTATAAATACCCTCATTCTAAAACCCACTTTGCCATAATGCTCAAGCACAGCTGCGCTACATTTTTAGACCTACATGTAAGGTATCTCCGTCCCTCCACCCCCCTCGCCTCCCCCTTGGGTGCACCTAAGGGCCCTGTGTCTGTGATCAGAAATAGATAGTATCCACTGACTTGCTAATTGTAATGCATCCTGATAATGCCAGCTATAATTAGCTATGTGTATCAGAGCTGGTTTGTTGGCGGAAGTTTTCCTGACCCCATTATTCTACTTTAAATAGAGGACTTTGCAAGGGGGGGAGGGAGGGGCCTGGAGTGCCTCACAAAGCTCAGCGTTTCAGAGCCAGATCTTGCTAAATCTAACTTAGCCATCTCTGTAGAGGCCAGTGTGGATTCAGTTTAACTAGCTGTGTGTCCATACAGAGATAATGGCATATGCTGCTTTTTATAAAACACTGCTTGGCTCACAGGGTATGTGATGAATAGACACAAGGGCAGATAGGTTCACTGCTGCAGGGTATCTACTCTATGCTCATAGACTCTGAAGGGCTCACTCTGCTAGCATGTAAGGGGTTAATGTGTTACCATGGCTTCGCAACCCTGACTGATCTATCTGGGTGACTTTAGGGCGCCCATAAAATGCAACTTTTAGCCCTAATCGGAGGCAAGGGTGGTATAGAGAGGAACAGTGCAGGCTTCCCATACACACTGCACTTGTATCCTGAGCTGCAGCACCCCACTAGTCCGGTCATGAGCCCTTCACAGCTCTCCCTATGCACCTATGGCTTGCCTTGCTGCTCTTCCCTCTGTTCCAGTCCCACCCTCTACCTCCCACCAGATCCACAATGCACCCAATTCCCAGTTAGCTGCATCCCTGGGACTTACGGTTGGGCTTCAGGAAGTCTCCAAGTGCAAGTTGTTCCTAGCCTGCAGTGTAAATCCTGTTCCAGTCTGGGACTCCCTCTGAACAGAAATGGCCAGCTGTGCTTATCTGCACCAAATTAACTACTTTGTGGTGTGAACCAGCTTTTCTCAGGTACTCAGGTGAGACCATTAAACTTATTTGACTTTTGATCTAAACTTCTGAGGCAGTTTAAAGAGTATGATCCTACTCTGCCCTATCTTGCTTCCTTGATTGTATCACAAACTCACCCTAAGCATATAGATACAAAAGCCCTTAGCTTCCTTTTCCTGCAGTCCCACTCAATTTCATATGTTATAACACAGGACACAACATTGATAAACCCTCCAAGATGGTACCCTGCGAAGATTGTACTGGCTGAATACTCTGGGACCAACTATTTCTGCATATAGTTTGCCAACTACTGTTTTGTCTGTCCAATCTATCCTGAGGACATCAGCATGGTAAAGCAGCACCTATTTTGACAATTGTGCAGTTCGATAACATTACATACAAGGAGGAGAAAGCACTTCATGTAATATCCTGCAGCCAGACCTCAGGCTATGATATCATTGGATCTTACAAGCTAATCATGGTTGAGTCAGGTCAGCAAATGGATGGGAAATTAGGTATTTCAGGAAGTCGTGCTGGTGAGTTCTTCCACCGGAGTCAGTGCTAGACCAATGTCTTATTCTGGAGTTGGGGACATTGCTTTGCTGGAGACATCTGTCTCAAATGAAATGTAAAGCTGAGGTCCTGATTGCTTCTTGTCATTAAATATCTTGTGTTGCTTTTTGTGACGGTAAGCATGTAACCCCATTGTTTTGGCCACATTCCAGTAGTATCTGTATTGAACCTTCCATTGCAGTTTCAGTTGGATTTCAGTGTTTTCAGTTTCAGTGTTTTTTTCCCCTTTCTGTCCTAACCTACCAGGTAATGTTGCCGTTTGTTGTTAAACTGTTGGTGTGTTCTAGCTGAAATTAACCCAAGAACTGCCACTGCCATCACTGCAATCTCTCCTGGCCTCACCTAGACACTGGGAGATGGAGTTTTCGGAATTCAGCAGATAAGCATTAGTCCCTTGAGCTCATATGGAATAAATGGGGGGGACCCATTGCTTGGCCAAAAGCTGGTTTGATTTGACATTTGCAAGGTGTACATAACCTACTCATTTGCATATATGGCAGTGTGGTGCCAGCCTCTGGCTGTCGGTAGGCACTGGAGCTGGGCCGATGTGCATGATGGAAAAGGAGACCGAATGGAACAAGAAAGGTAGTACAAATATGATGTGTTTTTGTCATCTGAAGTTTTTGGTGCATAAAACTCTGCAAGGGAATGGCCATTGTGCATGATGTGTCCCAAAGGGAATAGTACACAACGGGGTGGGGGGAGTTTTGGGCTGTGTGTCTTCTATCCAATAAAGTCCCCCAAAGATTAACTAGGACAGTCGGCTCTTCGACTGTGGGATCCCACACCAACACAGAAACTGAAGAGTTCAGCTGTCCCAGGCAGCTGAGTTATCAGCTGCTTCATGAGCATCACCTGTTGCTGAATGTAACAGTGGTGAAGAACTGCACGCAGGGCGTTTCAGGCTCAGGGAATCACATGGGCTTTAGAAGATCATATACTGTAGGGCTCAATCCTGCAAGGTGCTGAGCACCTTCAGCTGCCCTTGTCTTCAGTGGAAGTTGGGTGTGCTCAGTGTTTGTACGTGATCAGACTCCCCAGACCTCCATCTGCCCTGTGTTGGGATCTGATGTCCCTAACCCATCCGCAGGCCAAGCCTCATTTAGCTACGACTGCAGCCCACGGAGAGGAGCATGGTGTGCAATGGCTAGGGTTGGCCATTGGTGCCTATAGAATAAGTAGGCTACCAATGGTTCCCTCTTGTTAGACCACTAACTTTTTATTACTTATAGGGTTCAAATAAGAACTACATAAATTCATGGAGGATAGGTCCATCGGTGGCTATTAGCCAGGATGGGCAGAGATGGTGTCCCTAGCCTCTGTTTGCCAGAAGCTGGGAATGGGTGACAGGGGATGGATCACTTGGTAATTACCTGTTCAGTTCATTCCCTCTGGGGCACCTGGCATTGGCCACTGTTGGAAGACAGGATATTGAGCTAGATGGACCTTTGGTCTGACCCAGTATGGCCGTTCTTATGTTCTCATCACCGACATATTTTTGTTGGGTGGTCAGATTTCCAGGTGGAAGGGAGTTGTCAGAACAGGTTTCTATGGGAAGCTGGTAGTCCCACAGATAAGAGGACATTGTAGCCAAGTGGTTTCATCTCTGGATGTGCCCTCAGCAGTGGAATTGGTCAAAAGCTGAGTGCAAGTGTGTTTTTGGACTTCCTGCAGGTTACGCTGCGAGTGTCTGAGAAGCAGGGAGTTAGCAACCATTCCCCCACAGGCCCTGCTGCTGAACCGAGGGTATACTTTGCTTTTGACTCTCTCTTTGCCTTTTTTTTTTTTTTTTGTTGAGTCCGCACATTGACTTGTTGTTATGTAAAACACCAGTGAGAGTGAGCCAGACAGAGAGAGGGAGAGATTCTTTAGTGTCGGAATCTGAGTCACATGGGCCTGTTTTATATCCCCCTCTGCTAATCTCGTTTCTATAGAAACAAGATTGAAAAAAAAAAGTCGAGCTGAGAGCGAGAGAACCGAGGTGATGGGTGAGGGAAATATAGGTGGCGAATGAGGAGGAAGGGCCAGCGTGTGTGGGGGACGTGTAGGCAGGATAGGCTCAAGAGGGGATCTGGCAGTTGCAAAGTGGGGACGGACCAACGGACACTATTCCCAGCATGAGTGATTAGCTGTGACGGAGCGCTCGTGCACACGCGCGTATGTGTGTTGGGGGGGGGATTGTTTGTTTGTTTGTTTGAAACATTTTCTGAAATGAACTGATCCTTCCAAGAAGGGGAATCAGGAGAGACTGAAAGAAAGGGACCGGAGCATTGGCAGGTGAGTGAGCAAACGGGGTAACAGGAACCCACCTAGAGGGCTCCAATGCCAGCCAGTTTGTGTGTGTGTTTGGCATTCTTTCCTAAGTGAGCTTGCCACAGTGAGAGTGAATAGTGGTGAATGAGACCCAGGGCACACTGCCACTCAAAGACATCAGCATGTGTAAGAACATGCCATTCTGGGCATCCAGGTGAGAGGGGTTTTGCAACAAGACACCTGCATTAGACTGATTGAGTGGAGGGCTGTTTGGTGTTATTTCCTTTCTGAAGCCTGAGGAATGTTAAGCCCTGGCTCCCTAAAAGGCTGCTGCTGCATGGGAAGCAGCTCCCCATGTTAATGGTCAGGTTTGATTTTTGATTCCAATTGCATCCATGTAAATAAATAGCCCTGGTGAGCCAAATCTCTCTGGAATGTAACTCATGCAGTGAGCAGTGCTCTCTCCCTTCCCGCTCATGTGCGATGAGTCCTCCTGAGTCCCGGCATGAGGCGTGTGTGCCCATCAGCGTGATCCCAGTTAGAAAGTTGGATCCTTAAGCGACAGAATCGTGATTGGAGGGTTGGGGAGGCAGCAAAATCATTCATTTGTTTTGGTTGCTGTAGAGAGTCTGGGCTGCTCATAACCATTGCACCAGTGTGTGCACTGCTTCCCAGGACCATAGCCTATCTATAAGCACGTGTGTTGCCTCTTGGGACGCAGTGCCATCTGTAACTATAAAGCATGAGAATATCTGCTGCCTTCCTGAACCATAACCATTGCATAAGCACATGGCTTGTCTTTGGCTTGCTCTAGTCAGTGCACAGGTGTAAGTTTTTCCTATCTGGAATATGGGTTCTAAGTTTCGATTGCACAAATGCACATGCTCTTTCCAGCCTGTCTATTGCCACTCCATAAGAATGTGTCTTGCAGGGCTTGACTTGTCTGTAAGCATTGTGCAAGAGTGAGTGCTGCCTACACCAGTTCTGGTCTGGCTGTAGTTATTGGACAAACGCAATCTGGTCTTTCTGTAACCACTGCATGGAGGTGAGTTCTGCCTACCTGGACCCCTGACTATCTGTAACCATTGCAGCGAGCCTGAATGCTGCCCGCGTGGTTTCCAGTGTGTCCTGTAACGCTGCACTTGAGACTCTGGGATGGGCTTAACCACTCCACAAACACACCTGTTTCTTCCTGAGTCTTGGGACTTTCTGAAATGATTGTATAATCAAGCACGTGACCTTCTGTAAATACAAATTGCAATAACTCTTCCAGACTCCCATTCATGAGGGCCTAGTGTAGAATTCAGAAGGAGTGGTCGTTAGCAGGTGCCCGTTCTGGCAGGTATAGCACGGGAGTGAGCTGGTGAGATGTGATCTGGTTCTAGGTTACAGGAAGAATGGTCTGTCAGAGTAGTTGGGATACGGTGCACACTTGCTCTTGTAGTCTGTTTGTTGGGATTTCTCTTCTAATCGCTTTCCTCTCACTATACTGCTAGGGCAATACACGCTGGACCCAGTTCATTTCTGATATAAACCTAGTGAAGCCATTAGGATGAATTGGGCCCACTATATTTTTGGTTTCAACTGAGCTTTGCCAACTGTCACTCAGCCATTCCCATGGACTAGCAAGTGAGTCAAACACAATTTTAAAAAATTTCACCATCACCTTTATAAAGGGCAAGTGAATTGACTTTGTGCCTGGGCTGGTACATCTTTGTGACAACTTAGCAAGACTCTGCTAACTGAAGAGCACGTCAGAACCAAGGCATCCAGCTCTCACCGTGCTGCTTCTTGGTTTCTCTCCTCTTTCACTCACTAGTGCTCCTGCTGCCTGTGAGCATTCACTTGAACAATCTGATTTTGGAAGAGTCATCCATTGTGGTGGTAGAATCAGAGAACTCTGTCTGGGTCTGATGAGGAGCTTCCTGGCTTGAGCGTTGAGGCAATATCGTTAATGTCTTCCCTGCCTGTGCTGTGCAGGAGAAGAGGCTGGAAGAGGATGAGCAGGGATGGGAGCAGACAGCTACTTGTTGTAGCCAGGTCCAGGACACTAGCTTTGAGCCTGAACACGCGCTGCTTTGGGGAAGGGTTTGACTGGGTTACTTCCAGAGTTCTCTTTGCTGCTTCCACTCATGCCAGGGGACCATACCAGTGAGCAGTTGTAGGAAGAATAGAACAAATAATCAAAATATACCAGGTTTTGTGACTGTTGCTAAGGCCATGGCAGCGCCAGGATCCAACCAGCAGTGTTTGTGTCTAGCCTGGTCCAGGTGGCTTTTTCTCATGTCAAGGAGCAGGCATTGAGGCTGGTGTGATGGTCACATTTACCATGTGGCATTCCTGCTGTGCACTTATGTGAGAATCATAGAATATCAGGGTTGGAAGGGACCTCAGGAGGTCATCTAGTCCAACCCCCTGCTCAAAGCAGGATCAATCCCCATACAGATTTTTGCCCCAGATCCCTAAATGGCCCCCTCAAGGATTGAACTCACAACCCTGGGTTTAGCAGGCCAATGTTCAAACCACTGAGCTATCTCTCCCCCCCTAAGTATCTGTACCATGGCTAATGTGAAGCTTCCTCATCCAAGGGAATATCTGTGGTGTCTGCCCTAAAGTCATTGAGTCCAGCCCCCTGCCTTCACTAGCAGGACCAAGTGCTGATTTTGCCCCAGATTCCTAGGTGGCCCCTGAAGGATTGAACTCACAACCCTGCCTTTAGCAGGCCAATGCTCAAACCACGGAGCTATCCATGCCCCCCCATGTGCATGAAGCTGTACTTTTATATGAGAGCAAACATGATGCCATGCATAGCTGTGATAATTCTCAAGTCCCCATCATGTTTTCTGCTGGTTTTAGTTAGTTGCCATGTTAAACTAAAGGCTTTTTTGAGGGGAGTGGGATCAGGGTGTTATTAGGAGGGAATAGCTGCAAGCTTCTCCACAGCTGATAAATATTTTTGTAGACAGGATGAAATGTTCTGATTTAAATGCTGAAATGGGGCAGTGAGCATGTTTAATCTGGCTGGCAGATGGTAAATCCTGGAGGTGTGATTGACAGTACAACATGGTAACTGAACAGCCTTCTCTGATAGGTAGGAGAGGATTCTTTCCACCACTGTGGTTGATACTTCATCTGATGGTTTTCTGTGTGTGCTCCATTGGCTTCTCTGAGGCAAAGAGAAAATAAATCAAAACCTTTGCAGGTGCAGAATTGAAGGAAGAAGCTCTGGAAATTCCAAACCTTGCTTGCCAAGCAGAGTTCTCCTGCTGGAAGGCACATTAGGCTTCTACTGGCATTCGGTAGCAATCACTGAGGACAGGTGACATTCAGTAAAGCGTTGGGTTTCTCCTCTATAGTGGGTGGATAATAGATGTGGCTCACTTCAGTCCCCTTTTATTGGGTTGGGATTAAATTCAGCTAGAACACACCTGGTCTGCTGTGTGCTCTAAAGGGCTTTGTCCAGCAGGAAGTTGTAAAGTTGCCGCTCATTGTGTGGGATGCTCTGCGTGGCTACATTTCCAGCTGGCTCTTTAAGAGGCACTCTCACATGCTGGGGCAGGAACCAGTTGCAGAGACTGAGATTACTGGGCTGGATTACATCAGCATCAGCACTGTATTTAGTTTATACATTATTTTTTGTTGTTAGGTAAATTACCCTAAAGCCCGCCTCAGTTGTCCTTCAAATATCACATCTGTGATAGCTCTGCTGCAACCTGGCAGTCAGAGAGAGGGGGACAGTGGTTCTCAAACTGTGGTTTGTGGATCACCGGTGCTCATTGGAGCTCTTCACGGAGGTTCATAGAGGGACGTGGTTTGAGAAGCAAGGAGGAGGGAGGTATCCCTAACTGCTCCGCGCAATGAAAAAGCTGGAGATTGCTCCTGATCCCCATTCCCACCCAGCTCCCATTCCTGCTTTCTGAATGACGTCCTAGTCTGCGTGTGCTGAGGCTGGAGAAGGTCCATTTTAAAACATTGAATAAAACCGCCAGCTATGGCAGTAGGAGTCAGCTGGAATGGTATGGATATGGGTGCTGTGCAACACCCTGGAGAAGGTTAGTCATTATGTTGTGCATAATCCTATTGGCCATGCTCATGGGAGCAATAGGGTGCCCTCGGTTTTTCAGCAGCTGATCAGTCCACTGAACAAAAAGCAACTGTCCCTTTCTAGGTCTTTCGTGCACACCTAGATCAACTGATGTTAAGCTGCTGGAATGACATTCATTCCAATTTCTTCTGAGACATGCAGCACCTCAGTGTTCTCATCTGTGTATTGGGGGTCATAATACCAGCAATACATCGCAGGGGGCTTGTTGGGATTAATTCAGTCAGTTTGTGAAGCGCTGTGAGCTCCTCGCATGGAAGGTGCATTGGAAATGAAAATATTACTGGTGGTGTTTATTGTTATTACTGTGGTGTTCTCTTCTGCTACGTGAGAGGAAGAATAGGGGCCACCCCTTTGCACTGCTAGGTAGGTTGTGACTAGTCTGCAAACAGCCATACTACAAGAAATGTGCAAAGTGGCATTTAAGCAGAGGATATCAAGACATTTACAGATGCTTCAGTGAAACCAGACAATTTCCCAATCAGTGTATCAGAGCATTTGGGGTCCTCATTTCAAAGTAATAAGAAAGCAACTAACTCTCACCCACACACATTATAGTTCATAAATTCCAAGGCCCGAAGGGACCACTGTGATCATCTAGTCAGAATTCTTGTAAAGAGGGAGGGAGGCAGGCCAGCCAACCCCCAGGGGACAGGTGAGAACCCTCGCCCCACTGCAGTAGAAGAATGGTGATTGGACTGATGGTGGTAATCCAGCCTTTGAAGCAATTGATGCTGAAGCCTTTCTGCCTATTGCTTGCTGCATATCAGTTAATTGCCTTGGGTTATGCATTTCTGGTGATGGGGATACTACAAACTGCCTGATTTATCTGCATATAGTCACAATGTAGCAGGTATGATTCATCCCCCTACTGCAGTACAGTTTATATAAACCAGTATTGTATAAATAGCCAGATGATACTGTACTATTCTCCTAGGTTTCTAATTGAAAAAATACCATTGGAACTTTCAGATCCACACAGGAAGCAGGAGTTTGCTTTAATGAGTTGTGGAAAAGATGTTCCTCCAGAACTGCAATAGCCTGATAACTGGAAATGGTTATGCTAATGAAATTTTCAGATGATGCTGAACTGGAAAGGGTCATCAATGTCCAATTGATGGCATAGGAAAGATGGACTAGTGGGGAGGGCACTGGACTGGGTCTCAAAAGACCAGGATTCGAGTTCTGGTTCAGGCACTGTGGGCAAGACATTTAATGGATTCATACGTTTTTAAGGCCTCCTAACACAGGCCGTAGAATTCCACCTCATTACCCTGTATTGAGCCCAGTAACTTGTGTTTAGCTAAAGCGCATCTTCCAGAAAAGCATCTGGTCCTGATTTAAAGATTTCAGGAGATGGAGAACTATCTCCCTTGGTAGTTTGTTACAATGGTTAATCACCCTCACTGTTAAAAATGTGTGCCTTCTTTCTAACTGGAATTATTTGTCTGGCTTTCACTTCCAGCCGCTTGACTTTGCCCTGGGCCTCAGGTCCCCATCTGCAAAGTGGGGTTAGAAGAGACCTAGCTCACAGGGGTGTTGTGAGGATAAAATTCCTTACTGATTGTGAGGTGCTGAAGGCTACATAAATATCTAGATGGATAGATCATCCAAAGGGATCTAGGGAGGCATAAACATGATCCAAAAATAATGAAATGAGATTCGACTGGGCGGGGTGGTGGTGAATGATGCAGAGTACAGGAAAGAGAAACCCAGAGTGCTGTTGTGATGATGAAAGTGACCTAGGGTTGAGAGTGACAGCAAGTTAGGTATGTGTGCAATGCCATATGACAGCAAAAAAGGCCTGTGCAATTTGAGACTCTGGGTGCAAAGGCATCAGACCAGCAAGGTGACTGTGATAGGCTCTGAGGGGATTGGTGGTCAGTTCTGGGCACTAGAAATTGACTAATTGGAGAAGTCCTAGAGGTCGAGAGGAACTGATTGAATAAAGAAGATTTTAGAAGTTATGTATGTTGCTGTTTGGTCTGGTACGGTGCTTTTGGGGGAATGTGATGACTGTAGAGTGTAAGCAGCAAGAAGAGAATGTAATTCTGTTGAGGGGTCCCAGAGGGAATTACTAGGAATAATGAGATGAAATTAAGAACAACATTTAGGCTGAATAGCATCAAAAACCTCCAGACAGTGGGGTCTATTGGACTGTAGAATAGTCTCTGGTGGGGAATGGCAGAAGACCTATTACTTGAGATTGCTTAAAACTAGACAGCAAAAAGCACTAGGAAGTATAGTATAAGGAGCACTCCTGTGCTGGCAGAGACATGGGCTAGATAATCAGAGGGGTCTTTCCTACCTCTGTGGTTCTTTGGGCCCAATCCTCCCATTTGATGAGTGCTTCCTGATAGGTGCTGAAAGCCCTCAACTCCTATTGAGTGCAGTGGGAGCTGCAGGTGCTCAATACTACTCAGATGGCACTCATCCTCTTGCAGGATCCAGCGCTCTGTCAGTAGAGAGTGCTGAGGACAGCTGGGAGAGGAGGCAAGGGTAGGGGACGAAGGATAGCAGTTCCACCAGTGCAGCATTCACCTTGGGCTCCATGCTGGCAGGTGGCTAAACAGAATAGTGGAAAATGCAACACAAGAACTGGGAAGTCAAAGGTAGTTACATTCACTGTACGCCAGGCTTGAACTTGGTACAAAATGTCCCATTTCTAAAGGCCATCACTACAGAACCTTTACTTCCATGTTCCCTCTTTCCCTGTCTCACAGCTTGAACACAGAAGCTGCCTGAAAGATGAGAGATCACTTTACCAAGCCTCAGCTAATTGAAATATTACTCATTACAATATGAGCTTTGACATGGGATCAAAGGAGAGTGTTTAATGACAGCACTGGTGTTTGTGCAATGCATTCTATTAGACAGACTTAATGAGATGTTTAAATTGTTCCTAATCTAACTCCTTCTCCCCCAGCGGCTTCTTCAGCGTTGAGAAAAATCTGTATTTTTTAAAAGACAAACTCCCATCCCCTACATCAAAGCAACTGATTTTTTTAAATTGTAAAGAATGACCCCAGAAGGTCTGACCAACTCTTTCCCAGTGGTGATATTTACAGAGATGTCTTCTCCTTCCAAAAAACCATCTCCACCCTGTCCCAAGCAACAGCAATTTGTGAACTGAAAAATAAATCAATAACCAGAGTTAATGCATTGAAGATGTCTGTGTTTAAAATATATCTGGAAAAACGGCTAGCCATTCATGGTCTGTTTAATTATTGGACAGCAAGAGAGGCAGAGAGCTCACATTTCTGAGAAATACCTTTTTGGGGGGTATTTTGTTCCATTTAAATCAGTTGAGAAATGTATTAACTTAAAAATATATAGATACACAAACTGGTACAAATGCCATATGAGCAGATTAGAGAGACACGGTGGGGGAAGTGGTATCTTTTCTTGGACCAACTTCTGTTGGTGAGAGAGACAAGTTTTTGAGCCACACCAAGCTCTTTGTCAGGGCTGGGAAAGGAACTCCCAGCATCACAGCAAAATGCCCGGTGCTGTGACACTGGGAGTAGCTTTCCCAGACCTGAAGAAGAGCTCTGTGTAGCTTGAAAGCTTCTCTCTCACCAGCAGAAGTTGGTCCAATAAAAGATATTGCCTCCCCAACCTTGTCTCTCTAATATCCAGGGATCGGCACAGCTACAGCTACACTGCATACACATATGAACAGGTTGAAGTTTGTTTCCTTGCCATGCAGATCCGTGCGGGTGGTTCTCATTCAGATGTGTCAGATCACCAGGGCCTCTGTCCATATGGTTTACACCTTTGCAGCCAGACTTATCACCTTCCCTGGTTTTTCCACATTAGTCTTGTGTCCCAGTTTTTCTTTCTCTGCACTCCACCTCCCCACCCCAACCCTCGCATACACACACACACAGCACAGAAGCAGGGGGAGAGAGTGGGAACTGTTAAAAGTTTGAAGCTGTTGCAGGACATTGTCCATCATCGGTGCAGCATTCTTGTTAAGAGAGAGAGAAGATTGATTGTTCTTGGAGAAGTAGTGTGGCATAGCAGATTGGATACTGGACCGGGAGTCAAGATACGTGGGTTCTACTTTCAGCTCTGCCATTGAGCTTGGGCTAGTCACTTCAGTTCTGTACCCCTGGGTATCCTTGCTCTGCCTTGTCTGTTTAGATTGTAAGTTCATCAGGTCAGGGACTATCTCTCGCAATGTGCATGCCAGGTGCAGTGGGACCCTGGTATCATTAAGCACTAATAATGACAGCAGTACATTTTAGGGTTTTAAATGTCAAATGCTGTTGCTTGATGCTCAGTTTACAAGAAAGAAGGGTGGAGAGTTTGGCTGGGGTGCTAGGCACTGCCAGCCCTGCAAGCTGAACTTGGGATCTGAAAGTCAACGTGGGTCTTTTCTGGCTTGTGCTTCATCAGTGGTCGCCAGCAATAATTCTGCAGGACAAATTCTACCCTGAGCTACACCTCTAGAGCCCCACAATCCTCAAATTCTGCTCTCAGTTTATACCGATGCAGCTCCACGGGAAGACGGAGTGGCACAGAGGTAACCAACGGCTGAATTTATTTGAGAATGACCTTCATGATGTGCAAGCAGAACTAGATTGCAGCTTCCTTTTTTTGGAGGGCTAACAGAAAGGAAAAGCAGCAAATCCTCAAATCTGAGTCACAAAAGTCAGTGCCGGAGATTCTGCATGTGCAGACCTTGTGGGTTTGGTGATGCTGTTTGGGGAAAGTCCCATTTCAGAGCAGACGAGTATTTAAAACAAAACAGAGAGTAAAACACAGAGGAAATGGCTCAGACTGGCAGTGGCTACCAGCAGCTGAGGACGACTTGTGGAACCCCTCTGGGAAGCCTGCTGATGGTGCTTCTGACATGCCTGGTGAGAGCGGTGATCGAATGATGCAACGTCCACCATCCCATTTCAGCACCTCACTCTGGCTTTTCTGGCTTCTTCTTGCCTGGGCATGCTTCAGGGAGCAGTGCCATGGAACCATGCAGAGGAGTCCACTCTGAAGAAGTGAACTGCAGCTCAGCCTGAGGGAGGGCTGAGGGTTTTCACTCATTCTTGTCTTCTTTTGTATCAAGAGGGGAGTAGGGACTTGGTGGTTAGGAGGGCTGTAGCATAGCAGAGGGGATGCAGTTATATCTCAGGTCTGGAGGTTCCCAGAATATTGTAATGCATTACCAGCAGTTTGAGGGAAGTGATTATTCCCCTCTATTCAGCACTGGTGAGGCCACATCTGGAGTATTGTGTCCAGTTTTGGGCCCCCCACTACAGAAAGGATGTGAACAAATTGGAGAGTCTCCAGCAGAGGGCAACGAAAATGATCAGGGGCCTGGAGCACATGACTTATGAGGAGAGGCTGAGGGAACTGGGCTTGTTTAGTCTGCAGAAGAGACGCATGAGGGGAGATTTGATAGCAGCCTTCAACTACCTGAAGGGGGATTCCAAAGAGGATAGATCTAGTCTGTTCTCAGTGGTACCAGATGACAGAACAAGGAGTAATGGTCTCAAGTTGCAGTGGGGGAGGTTTAGGTTGGATATTAGGGAAAACATTTTCACTAGGAGGGTGGTGAAGCACTGGAATGGGTTACCTAGGGAGGTGGTGGAATCTCCTTCCTTAGAGGTTTTTAAGGTCAGGCTTGACAAAGCCCTGGCTGGGATGATTTAGTTGGGGATTGGTCCTGCTTTGAGCAGGGGGTTGGACTAGATACCTCCTGAGGTCTCTTCCAATCCCAATCTTCTATCATTCTATGAGGCACTATAATAGCAACAATGCAGGGGTGTCTCGAAGCTGGGTGTTCCCGGGGGCTGTAACAGAGCAGAGGGGACGCAGGGGTGTCTCGGTGCTGGAGGTTCCCAGGGGCTGTTATGTAGCAGAGGGGATGCAGGGGTGTCTTGGTGCTGGGGGCTCCTGGGGACTGTAATGTAGCAGAGGGGACGCAGGGGTGTCTTGGTGCTGGGTGTTCCCAGGGGCTGTAACAGAGCAGAGGGGACGCAGAGGTGTCTCAGAGCTGGAGGTTCTCAGGGGCTGTTATGTAGCAGAGGGGATGCAGGGGTGTCTCAGTGCTGGGGGCTCCTGGGGACTGTAATGTAGCAGAGAGGATGCAGTCACATCTTGGTTATGGATCCTCAGAGGTGCTGTTCTCTAAAATTGCTGAGTGGCTGCCACCCTGGCCCGTTGCTTTCCATCCATATAGGAAAGGGGCATGATCAGTGCAAAGACCTGACATTTGAACTGATGAGCAGACATATGAGTTCTATTTGCTGTTCCAAAATGTCACCCTGGTGGGTTTATTTCCAGATTAGCCCCCAGAATGAAAGCTGCTCAGTGTTTCCAATCCCAGGCGGGGATGTGCAAGCGCTCTGGGCTTTTTGTGAATGGGAGTGTGGCTGTGACAGAAGTTTCACGTGTGTCATTCCCAGCTGTCTTTGCTTCTCTCTGTGGAGGTTGCTGAGCTTCTGGCTTGCGCTGACCATCTTGCCGAGCAGTGAAACAGGCAGCATGGGGGGAGCCCAGAGCAGCCAGTTTCCATCCCTTTGCTACTGCCTTGCCCATCACGGGAACTCTCCAGATCGACATTGAAGCAAAACATTCACACCTTACAGGGTTGTTTTATTTCTGCATGAGCAGAAAACTGCAGTCAATGAGGAGTTAGAACCTCGTGCTGTCGGGGTTGCAGATTCACCATGACAAGAAGGATTTCCCAGCTGCTGAGCTGCAATCGCTCTGCAGATAGGGGTGCATCTTGCTCACCATACTTTTGTTCTCTGATTTAGCTAACTGCATTCTGCTCCAGACAGGGCTCAGTAACATATTCTCTTTCACTGATTAAGGATGAAAGGAACAGCTCTTACTCTCTGTTTGTACCCAGGTGGATAGAATTATGCCTAAAGCTACGGAGCCAAGATCTGCTCCTCCATTATACCCATGCAATATTGCTGGCATCAGTAGGGCTGTGCAGATGCAAATGATAGAATTTGTCCGGCTAAATCAGTTCTAAAACTGTTGCTGCTTCATACCTACCCCTCTGAGCCTCCTGCTGCTTCACCCCTGCCTCCTACGAGCATCCCTCTGCCTTGCCCTGAACCTGCCTCTGGTCCCTAAGGTGCTGCAGTGAAGTTAACACCTCTCCTTTCCCCCTCCCCAGGTCGGAGAGCAGCCTCTCTAAGTTTGCCCACCGCTTGTCAGTTAAGCAGAAGCAGGAGAAGAGGAGGAAAGCTGAGTATGCCTCAGCTGAGCTGCCTGCATTCCGTCCCAGGTCTCTGAGCATTGAATGGTAAGAGTTTCAGGGCAGGGCTGAGAGGAAAGGAGCTTTGGACCCCAGCCCTCAGCTTTCTGCTGAGATCCCCGCAGTGCAGGGAGCTCTTTTGGGTTGTCTGAGTCCCATCACAGTTGCTGTTGTCTATTAATGCTGAGTGATGTTGGGGATGTACAGAAAGGGTAGTGGGGGGCTACCCATTCGCACTCCTCTTCCCAGCACTGGAATATACTCTCTAGCAGAGAGAACACTAACAGACACTTGCAGTACAGACCTGGGGTGTAGCCGCTATCTCCCAGCCTGTGCTGGAGCAGCTCAATGGGATCTCGGACACTTCCCCAGGATGTGAGGCAGAGGGGACGCCATGACTGGCCTCTTCCAGCATCTATGAGGCAGGGGTGACCCCCCCACACACCTCTCAACAGGCCCTTCCCAGTGTGAGGCAGAGGGGACCCAGCCATCATAGACCCCTCCCAGCGTGTGAGGCACAGGGGACCCCCCCAACAGGCCCCTGTAGTGTGTGAGACAGAGACCGCCCCCCCAACAGGCCCCTGTAGTGTGTGAGACAGAGACCGCCCCCCCAACAGGCCCCTGTAGCGTGTGAGGCAGAGCCCCCCCACCCTCAAACAGGCCTCTGTAGCATGTGAGGCAGAGCCCCCTTCCACTCCCCCGAACAGGCCCTGGTAGCATATGTGGCAGAGGTTGACCTCAGGGGTTAAGTGGTATAGGACAAAGAAAGCTGCTAGTCCTTCCCAGGATGGGACACAGAGGATGGTGAGGGTTAAAGGTGCCAAAGGAAGACAGCTCCCTGCCCGTGTGGGGAGAGGGGGCTCGGGGGGGCTAAAAGAAGCTTTGCAAGGTTGGGAGTCAGCGCTAGGTTCCTGTTTGCCCTGCTAGTCCATGAATGTATCTCTGGGGGAGCAGCAAGCATGCTCCGGGAGGTGTGTGGGAGGCAGACGATGAGTGCTAACTATGTGGGATGGATACAGCTTCAGCAAAAACTTTTAATTAAGACAATTATTTGTTCTGAGTGAATAAACAAACTCCCTGCCTGTTGTTATTGCAAATCAAAGGGATCCAGGCTCCTATGCTGAGTCCTTTGGCTGGAGCTAAAGAGAAGCCAGGAAACCAGGCAAAGGAGGTCTTATGCTTGAACAGCCTCTAGACACCTTTGCATTCTCCCTCCTTTAGGAGCTCTGGAGGGGTGGAGCAGGAAGCTGAAACCACCTGGGACTCTTTGCCCACAGCTTCCACCCCTTCATTCCACATGCAGGCCCCACCCAGCCTCCCTCACCAGCTGTCAGGGGATCAGTGTAACTGGCACCTTGTCAGCCAGCCACCCACCTAATGTATATAAACTGGAACAGGCTGCAGTTCTAGGAGGCAGGGTTGTCTGATGGTTAGAGCATGGTGCGAGGTGTCAGGAGACTTGGGATCTATTCCTAGCTCTGCCATGGACTTGCTCTAGGTAAGTGACTTCACTTCACAGTGCCTCATTTCCTCCTTTGTAAAATGAGGGTCATGATCCTTTCCTCCCATTGTAAAGTGCTTTGAGATCTTTGGGTGACATGCAAAATATTATTATTGTGGTGTTCTGTAGGTGTGACACACGCACAGAACCCCAGAGACTCCGCATGCAGTGCTCCAGCTTGAGCTAAACTGCCAGCTTTATTCGGAGACTGCTCCTCCGTTTGAGATGGAAATAATTTATCCATGGTTTGTGTGTCTTGATGAGATAGTCTTGGAGCCCACTCATAGCTCAATCCTCTCAGCATTAAGGAAGGATTTTTCTCAACATGGGAATTGTGCCTTTTTTTAATTCCTGAATTGGATAAAGAAATCAGAACTTTAAAAAAAAAATCCTTAGGAATGTCGTCTGTTTTTTCCCTGCTTTTGCTGGAGAACTCTGGCCCATTTATTCTAAGCTCTAACTCCTTAATGGAAAGAGTATTGAATCCTTCAGATAGGCTGCCATAATGGTAATTAGGCATCAACGTTAAATATGTATTAACAAAACCCACAGAGTTTTAAACAACCTGACTAAAAATCCCTTTCCTTTCCAATTGCTCAGCTTTCACTCTCGTAGCTCTTCTGATGTCATCATTCCATCCTTCAACCACCATGGAATCTTCCAAACTAGACAAGACCTAAATTTCTAATGTACAAACCAAAAAACAAACAAACAAAAAACCCAGTTCAGCCCTTCTTTTTCCAGCATAAAGAAGCAAAAAAGGCACAAGCCCAATTCCCACCCATCCCGCTTTACTGGTCATCTTTAACCATTTAATTCTTACCGAGTTTCCGTATTATCTCTGGAGTATATTTCAGCTTCAGCTGTCAGTGCTGGGGGGAGCCATCTGTCTCATGTTTGTTTGGCAATAATAAATGATAATATTTCACAGGGTTTTGTGAGGCAGCCTGGAAACAAATCCTTAGTGAGGAGTAATCACCTTTAGGTAAAACTTGTCAAACACAACCACTTCGGAGACCAAGGATAGACAATCTGTAGCTCAAAATGAGAATTTTTCTAATGTTATCCCACCTGTCGGGGGTTCTAATGGCTGAATGTAACCTCACTGGAGTGTAACAATCATCCTCCATTCATGTTTGTACCTAGCAGTTTGCAACACCTGTGGCTCACTTACACCTTCTTCCCTGCACAGGTATACTGAGAGTATTTCCTGTCAACCCACCATAATGCACCCATAGAGATCAGGCATAGTCTGACTCCCAGCATTGCCAGAGCAAAGGGGTGGTGGCAGCCATTGACCGCTGCTGGCAGCATACTGCAGCATGTAGGCGGGGGAGGCCCAGCTCTCGGTGTCAGGCTGGTGATACTGTAGGAAAGCACTAACTTCACTTGTGAAGGTGTAGCTAAGGGCTAAACTTCTTGTTCTTCTCCCAGGCCTCTAGACGGAGATAGTATGCCTTTCCAAGGCACCCCATCCTCAGGCATCGCAGCTGGGCACTTTGCTTCTGCCTCTTCTCTTGGGAAACCCAGTTTCACAAGTGTTCAGTCGAGCAGTGTGAATAATGGGGCTTTCAAGTCACTGGGGTGGGGGAAAGAAATGTTTTTGGTCAAACCAATTTTTCAAAATGTTCGGAAAATCCCAAAATCGAAAAATTGTTTTGGGTCAAACAACGTATTTTGTGTTGATTTTGCCCATTTTAAAATGGTTTTGGTTGTATTTTTAATCAAATTAAAGGAAGTTACAAATCAAAAAGTCATTTTGAAACAAGAAATTGAAACATTTCATTTAGAAAAATGTCAAAACAGATTTTTTCAAAATTTTGGTGTGCTTGGGGGTTTTGACTGAAACAATTCAGCAAAACCGGCATTAATCTGCAAAACATTTCCGTGTTGCTGAAGCTGCATTTTTTGCCAAAATAACATTTCTCTCATCAAGAACTTCTTTACAGGTTTCAAAGATATTACCCTATGCATAAGCTTGGAATGATTAGATTTGTATTTCACCACACTCACAAATTGACAAAAAATATTTCCATCAATAATTGAAATGTACAGAGGCAAAGTAAGAAAAATGATGGTTGAGAATTTGTTAGAGTTTGATTTAAGGACATTTACTTTGTATGTTTTGACATGATGTTGACAATTTATGTTTTAATAATTATAAAGTTTTAACTTTTTGAATCTCAACCTCTACTGCCATTAAATAATTGTCTGATCCCCCCCACCCATAATTTCCCACAACTGAAAATTTAAATAAATAAAAATAGAGGAAAATGCTTAAAACCCATAATTTTGTGTGCAACTGTAAAAATGTTAATTGAGAAAAATAGAAAAAATGCTTAAAATAAACATCGATATTATCTGTCAAAATTATAACCTAAAAATCGAATTCTGCCAAGCCTAGGTATATACATAAGCATACTATCATACTATAACACCCCCTATTGGGAAGCAATCTATTGTAACAGTCAGAGCCATAATTGAGCCCCTAACCATCTTAATGTCTTCATAGGATATTGTTTGGATCTTCTACTAACCGCTTCTGTTGTTGTTCTGGTTCAGTAGGAAATCCAGGAGCTGCAGTAGGCATATTGTTCCAGTATAAGAATTTAATTTACTTTCAAACATACATGGCCAAGTTTTCAAAGCCTCAGGATGCCTGTGTGAACGCCCACATGCACACTGTTCAACTCTAACACTAACACTAACATGCACTGGCGAGAGATTCTAAAGTGGGCATGTGCAGATAATAGGATTTTAAACCCATCACCTAAGCATTGGGGTTGGTGCTGGAAAAGAATGTGCGCAGGTGTTCACATGCACAATATTGTGGACGGACACACATCTGGAGGCCGAGTGGATGGCCATTTGAAAATGTGGACTACATGTGGAGGTAACACATTGTGTGCTAAAGCCAGGCCCTGCAAAGGAGACATTCACTCGCTTGGCTTTGTAATGTCATCATTCCATTAGTTCCCCCAGTCAGTGGGGTTTTGCTTGGACCTGGGGTCTGCAGGACTGGAACCCACGTTGTCAGCACTTGGACATGTACATTCACACTCCTCAGTTTTATGCACAAGTATCTAATGAGTACTTGTAAATCAAAATTGCAGGCTCTTTTCAGTGTGTGTGTGTGTGTGTAGCACCTAGCAAGTGGGGTCCAAGAGCAGGCCTCTTATTTGTTCTGGTAACGTAAATAATAATACATATATTGGTACATATCCAATCCATTGATTACCTCTCATAGCACTCCATCAGGTGTGTAAGTGTTCTCATCCTCATTCTTCAGATGCGGAAAATAAGGCACCAGGAGGCTGAATCTAAAATTTTCAAATTTTGAGGACCACTGATTTGAAGTGCCCATTTACGGCTAAAAGAACAGGAGTACTTGTGGCACCTGAGAGACTAACAAATTTATTTGATCATAAGCTTTCGTGGGCTGCAGCCCACTTATGGCTAGATTTTCAGAGTTTCTGAACACCCACAATAGGAGCCACAGTTATTTAGCAGTTTAGCTCCTCTGATAATCAGGCCCTAAATGTCAGAAGCTTAGCATCCAGAAGAATAGGCACCCAAGTGCCGATTTTCAAAGGAATTTAGGTTTCTAAAACTCAATGATTTCAACAGGAGCTAGGCACCTAGATGCTTTGGAAAATCCCATTAGGTGCCTAAATACCTTTAAATATCTGCCCCTCAGTGATTAGCCCCCAAGATCACACAGGCAGTCCATGTTGGTCCTGTGGCACAGTACACGCTTTATTTAGGCAGCACATATTTATGTACTCTAAAAAGCAAGTGAAACAAGATTTTGCTCCTGAGTTTAGCTGTAACTACACGATGCCTGCTATGTTCTACTTGTTAAGAAAAAGGGAGTGGGGAGTGAAGTATTGAGAAAACACTTATTTCATTCATATGTTATTTACTAATATAAGTACTTCATTATTAGACTTTTTTAGGCTATTTTTTTAAGCTGGTCCCACAAAGTTCCTTCTGTGAGAGACCTATGAATATGCCATACTGCCTCAGACTGCTGGTCCTTCTCGCCTGGGATCTTGCTCCTGGCAGATCCCAATACTTAATGCTTCAGAGGCCAGGCTGGTTGTGGGGCAGTCTGATGTTCAGGGGGAGGGGTAATGCAGAGAGTGGAATAGCCATGTAGTGGCTTTTGTAGGATATATAAAGAAGGCCTGAACTGTGTTTTTATTTTTTAAATTATTCTTTCCCTGCTTATTTCTTATATTAGAAATTCAGGTCTGTTGTGCTGAAAGATTGTATGGGCAGCTGGAGAAATTGTAAGATTGTGGTATCACAGGTTCCAAGAGAGTGAAAGCTAGAAAATTGAGAGAGGAAGGGATTTTCAGTGAGACGGTTTATAACTCATTGATTTCTGTTTGTTTGTAATACCTGTTTAACTCCAGTGACCAAGCAACACATGGGAGAAAAGGTCTCTTTGTTAAAGATTCAGCACCTTCTCCTACTCAAGTAAGGACTGAGAAAATAAACATCCCACCTCTAACACCTTCAATGAGTCCTCTAGCAAACCGGAGATGACAAAATTTGACATTCTTGATATTTTTAAGGTTAAAAAAAACAAGCAGAAATCTTCCCACAAACACCAATTTTATCGCTTTGCCACAGATCACCTTTAATTTTTTGCACACTTAGAAATTATCAGTTATTTCTCTATTTTACATCATCTCTTAACCAGCTTTTAATCCATAACAAAGTCTGTGTTCAGCTTGTCTCTTTAACACTCTCTTGCGAGGGACTTCCATCAGAAATTCTAGTGCCTTTGTCTCAGCTTCATCTCCTTCGAGTCTTCTTTTTTTCATGCTGTGAGCTTGTATCTTTCAGTTCCATTTGATTTGGTTCATCTTTCATTAATTCACTCTCTCCTTTTCTGTTTTTTCTTTGTTACTTGTCTCTTTCTTTAACCTAGGCTTCTTTCTGCTTCTCTTCCCTCTCTGCTTTTCCTTTCCTGCCCCTTTTCTCTGGTTGTTTTGCATATCTCCCCGATTTGTTTCTTTCCCTTTATGTTCTTTTTTTCTAATCACTCCACTTCTTTCTCACGTTTTTCATGTTGGGGAGCCTCATGTAATGTATTGTGAGACTAGCTTATTCTAAGCTATTTTAGTAAAAATACTGTACATTCCACACTTTCCCATGTATCTCTGCTCTGCATTTTGGCAGCTCATTGCAAGCAGTTAAAGGATCACTGATGAGAGGATGTTGTCTAGTGGTTAGAAGCACAGGAGATTTGGGTTCAGTTCCTGGCTGTGCATTGGTAAATCACTTAATCTCTGTTCCTCTGTTACTTTTTGTAAAATGAGGATTATAAGGAAACCTAGACGTTACAGCTTATTGAGGGTTGGATTGTGCCTGCCCCTGTATGACTGGGGAAAAGAGGCAAGAAGGTTTCCCCATTATGCCCCTACACAGAGACCAGGTAGACTTGCATATCGTGCATTCCCTGAGCACAAGGGCTAGCATCCACAAAAGCACTAGCATCTGGCAAGTATAGCTGACCCTGAACATTGTAGTGTGGGTAGGACCTAAAAAGGGTAGCTGTGCTCCCTCTGCACTAGAGCCCTTAGAAATACCAGGCCTGCTTTGGGCAAGGTGCATCCCGGAGCTCCAGCTTGGGGCAGTGTGTCTCTGCAGTACCAGCCCCTTTCCAGGCACCATAGAGGAGCCAGCTGTCATTGCATTATTATTGGCAAGTAGCTCAGGCCCATGTTTTAGGTTTGGTTAAAAAGCAAAAGACTTAATGGAAACATTTTTATGATACAGTTTCAAATTTTGTAATGCTGTAGACTTTCTCTTTGGGTTTAAATATTCCCTTGCAGTATGTGACCTCCACAATTGCAACTTTGGGCTGAGGCATGAGAACCAGAATGATAAAATGACTCACACTCAACATGAAAGTGACCAGTGTGTTTTCATTGCCATATCCCAGTACTCCTAATTTACATGAGGTTAAGTGAGATGAGACTTAAGCTTGTTTAATTTTCAAGCTCCTAAGAAGACCTTAGCCAAAGAGAAGAAAAAAATAACTAGAGTGGGGAGAAAAGAACAGCCCTTGATAATTAAAGAGGGGGTGGGGAGGGGCATATGTGTGGGTCTGGGGTATGTGCAGGTCAGGGCCGGATTAAGACCTTTAGAGGCCCTAAGCACTGAAAAGATTATGGTGCCCCCCCATATGTAATTCAAAATAAAAACAATACTATACCGTAAAATAAAATTTTATTTTTCAAAATGACACAAAACTTACATTTATGCTGAAATTAAAATAGCTTCTTTCTAGATTTTCTGATTGCAAAATTCTGGATAAGTTCATCGAAGCTGACTCGATGAAGCATGTCCGCTTCCATACACAATAGGGAAAGTGAATCAAGTCTGTCCTGACACATTGCTGTTCTCTGAGGGTTTTTTATTCTTTTCAGCTGAGAAAAAGAGCGTTCTGCGGAGCAGTTAGTAATCATCAATGTTAGAAAAATACATAGTGCGATCTCTACATTTGGAAATACACATTGTATTCCGTCTTTCAATATTGTGTCATGAAGATCAATGTGACTGAATTTCATTTTTCCTGTTTCATTAAACTTTGCATGCATATAACAGTGGAACTGCCGTACTTCTCCACAGAGATTCATATTCAAGTCAACAGGGTATGAGTCAACTAGCTTTTGGGAACCTTGTGAATATTGTTCGTCAGATAAGTCCATATCGTTTAGAAAAGAAAATCTGCTTGATACTTCTTTGTATACTTCACCTCTCCTCTTCATATGAGCTTCAAGTGTATCAATTATAGTGTAGTAAGTAGATACGCAAAATTTGTCTCTAGGATTCAGTGCTGTTTCTGTTGCACTGCTATCATTTGCTTGTTTCTTCCTGATTTGCTTGCGGGACTGGGCTTCTTTGTAGTTAGTATCAGGCAAGTTATCTTTTGATGTGTCTTCACATCTTTAGAAATCATTCCTCAAAGTGTGTAAGTGATCTGCTAATGATTGACAGAGTTCTGCACATGTTTTCAAATCCAATTCTTTTTCTTGGAGAGCTTGACTTGTGTGGTAAAGTGTTGTAAAATTGAATTCCACATGGTCAACATGAATAAAAACTCTAGTTCTTGCATCCTGTTTGCAATGTTTTTTGCCTCTCGTATAGTTTCTCCCTTTTGTGATTGGTCTTCAGCTATACTTTCTAATGCATCCACAGTCTTCGAGTAGGACTCCAGAATTGCACTTGTTGCCACTGCATGTGCCTCCTAGCAAGCATTAGAAAGAGATTTCAACACACAAACATTGCCCAAATATATTTAAGAACTGCCCATCGGTGTGTTGAGGCATGAGCAGGTTCAGTCTCTGACACATCCACACCTTCTAGAACAATGTCTGTTTTACCGCCAAGAGTAGGATGATCAGTTACAGTCTCTGATTTCCTCGCATTATTTCAATCTACGTTAGTAGGACACCCCCTGGTTTAGGTGGGGATAAGTAATAAAAAGAGAACAGAAAAATGGGGGAAGAGTGTGTAGTGGAGTGTAAGGAAGTCTAACAAAGTTCTGATTTTTCCCATGACTACTTTGATGCTTTTTTTGAAATATCAAATATCAAATTTTTTCAAAAAAAATCTTTTTTTTTTTTTTGGTGCCCCCTGCTTTGCTGGTGCCCTAAGCACGTGCTTAGTCTGCCTATTGGGTAATCCAGCCCTGGTGCAGGTGCTTTGGTTAAACCTGTGACTGGTGAGAGTGTTCCTGTCACATGAGATTTTCAAAGCAGGCTTAGAGCTGAGGATGCCCAAAGCTCATTAAATTAATGGGAATGGCGTGCCCAGTTCCCGTAGGCAGCTTTGCAAATCTCAGCCACTATTCCTAAACCACATAGGCCTTCCCCAGGATCTCAGGGTTGCTGGTCATGCTGAGCAGTGCATGCACTGCTCTGAATGGGGCAGGCACAGTGTTGAAACAAACCTGGAGGCACTTTGTCTCAACTGGGAGAGTTTTAAGCCATCACTCAGGAACAATGGCCAAGCTATGGGGTCATTTGTTCTGGTATTTCAGCAGCTTCTCATGATTTATGGGATGTTTTGTTCTGCTGCTTGTCTTAGCTCCCCCCTCTCCACCCTCCCTGTCTCTCTCCCTTCTCTATTTCAACTTTTCCTCCCCCCCTCCCAATTCCCCTAATAACTTTGGAGTCTCTCTGCCTTATGAAGTAATGGTATCTGTGACTTATTGAATTAGCTGTATGGAATTGGACTTTGACACTGCACTTGCGGTCTGCTCCAGTGTGCGATGCTGCTTTGTGCAGCTCAGGATTGCCAAATGCTAACACACAGTAGGGCCCGAGCCTGAGCTCTTCATTCTGGCTACACTGGCTTTTCCAACAGAGTTTTGCTGTAATAAGCGATTCAGGATCAGGCTCCTGGAAACTAGGTTTGTGTTAAACAAATGTGGGAAAGAGGAACTGCAGTCCAGAAACCAAGGAGGCTCCTGTGTTAGTGCTGAACTCCCTCCCTCTCCTCTCACCACTCACTGAAAGCGGGGGCTTTATGTTAAGGCAGGGGGGTTAGCTGTTTACCTACTGGAACACCATTTTCCATACCAAGATCACCTTGGAATCCCCTCCCATCTAGCCAGGGTCCCCTTCCATCTAGCTGCAAACTGTTCTTGAGAACCTCTGGGGCTAAGGTACTGAAGTAGGAGTCAGGTGATTTGGTTTCAGCTCTGCCCCAGAATCCCTTTGTTACCTTAGGCAAATCACTTAGACCCAGATTCACAAAGGAATTTAGGCTCCTAACTTCCACTGATTTTAATGGAAGTTAGGAACTGAAATACCTTTGATAACCTGGGCCTTAATTGCAGAGCCTCAATTCCCCCTCTGTAAAATGGGGATAGCACTTCCCTGCCTTCCTGATGTTATGAGGATAAATTCATTAATGACTGTGAGATGCTCACATCCTGTGGTGAGGTGGCCCATAAAGGTACCAGAGAAAAGCAAGCTCTGTCATTAGTAAATAATTTGCAGTGAATAATTTATTTGACAAAAATCACCTTTTATCCTGTTTGTGAAGTTGTCTGCAAACACAGCGTGAGAATCTCAAAGGTAATTGCTGTTTGAAATAATGCACATATTTCTGCAGCAGCTAATCCATCGCCTGCAGATCATTCACAAATTGCAAACAAGTCACAGTTTGCACCATGTTGGTTCTGTAAGTCCCTGTTCCCAGCAAAGAGTTACACATCAGAGCTGAAAATGCCCCCCACCCTTTTTTTTCAGCATAGAACTTTAGCCCTCACAGAAACAGGGTCATGAATGCCATTGAATCAAAATGCACTCTGGGATTCAAACCAGCATTGGAGGCCTTTTCTCTCCCTCTGTTTGCTCCAGTCATTAGCGTGGGGAGGGGCGAAGCAGGAGAATCTTGAGGTGACTTGTGAGATGGCTTTCATAAACTCAGCTTGTATTTTAAGCCCAGCAAGTGAAATTAGGCCCTGTACTGTGGCCCGTCACACAAGGCCAACACACTACAAGTTCCACTTAAAGATTAAGTACCGCATAGGTCTAGTGTGTGGTCCCATTGTCTGGGTGTGGGGAGGGGGGGAATTCTCCCAGGGTGAATAAAGCTAGGGTTACCATACGTCCGGATTTTCCCGGACATGTCCGGCTTTTTGGGACTCAAATCCCCGTCCGGGGGGAAATCCCAAAAAGCCGAACATGTCCGGGAAAATCCGGCGCCGCTGGGCCGGGGGCTGGCCCGGGGCCGGACCGGGGCCGGCGGTGCTGGGCGGCCGGGGGGTGCACCGGGCCGGCGGTGCTGGGCGGCCGGGGGGTGCGCCGGGCCGCCGGGGGCCGGCGGTGCTGGGCGGCCGGGGGGTGCGCCGGGCCACCGGGGATCCTGCACCTGCCACGCCTGTCCGAGCCAACGGAAGTGGAGGATATTCAGCATTTTACAGGATTGAGGCCCAATCCATGTGCCCATTCTCCTCTCCTCACCCCTTGGTTCCAGTGTCTCTATAGTGACTCACACCTTCCTTGATACAATGTTAAAATGCTAGGGCAGCTGGAGGGTGGGGAGGGGATGGGATGACATGTATTTGGTATTTGCAGCACACCATGTCACTAGAGCAGGGGTAGGCAACCTATGGCACGCGTGCCAAAGGCGGCACGCAAGCTGAATTTCAGTGGCACTCACACCGCCTGGGTCCTGGCCCACCGCTCCAGGGGCTCTGCATTTTAATTTAATTTTAAATGAAGTTTCTTAAACATTTTTACTTTACCTTATTTACTTTACATACAACAATAGTTTAGTTATATATTATAGTCTTATAGAAAGAGATCTTCTAAAAATGTTAAAATGTACTGGCACGCGAAACTTTAAATTAGAGTGAATAAATGAAGACTTGGCACACCACTTCTGAAAGGTTGCCGACCCCTGCACTAGAGTGTTTAATCCCTTTGTGACTGCGATGTTCCACCTTCCTCTTCCCACTCCACTTTTCATACACACCTTCAGCCTCCAACTACCACCTTATCTTTTTCCTTCCCTGGCTCCCATCTTCCGCTTCCCTTTGCCCGCAGTGCCTTTGCAGAACAGACGAGAGGTGCAGAGGGAGTGGGATATTTTGTGCTACTGCACTGCTGGGGAAACTGTCCGGGCCTTGGGGTCTGCAGCTGATGGGTCATTTCTGGTTAGCAAGTGGTGTTTCCAGGGTCAGTCCTGGCATCTGAAGCTCTTGTATAGTGCTCTGGGTAAGGTTCACCCCATGGACCAGCACAGCATCTCTGCACCACCCATGTTGCTCTTCTGCCTGCCCACTGCATAAGGGTGAACTTTCCCTGCTCTGCTGTAATGGGATCTGCTACTCATTGCTCAGCAGCTCCTCCTCATGGCTCATCTGGGGAATTAGCTCACGACTCTCTGCATCCCATCCTGCGGTCGCTTAGCCCGTTGCCTCAGTCACTCACTCCACAGCCTCTCTCTCGCTAGTCAGGAACTGCAGCACCTCTTCTTTGTGGCTTAGCCCTTCGGCCAAATCACACTCGTCCTCCCCTTCCGGGGTCTCACCAGTCTCTTTCCACAAAGTCTCATGCAGTCTCCATATCCACCGGGCTGATTGCGCCACTCCTGCAGTGGCTGGTATGGGAACCGGACCCACCCTCTACTCTGGGTTCCAGTCCAGGGACTCTCAAACCAGCAGTTGAGATCTATGCTCTCTTGGAATTCACTGCTCCTTCCCTGGACAGCTTCTTACACTGCCTTTGTCAGGCTCCTACTCTCCCCCTTGTATCAGGGAGTGTGACTGCAGGCTCACATTCTGGCAGGCCCCCTGCCCCTCAGCCTCAGCAAGTGCAATGTATGACTAATTGGCTCTCTTGTCACCTTAACCCCTTCAGTGCTGGTGTGCAGGGAACACCCCATCACACCTGTGCAGAGACCAAAGTGCTCTGAAAGTTTCACCAGACTCCTAGGACCAGCATGACTGCCTCAGGCCAGGGGAAGTCTTGGGATCATTTACATCCTGACTGGCTCATCAAAGAGCAGCAGAGCTGGTGCAGGTGGGAAGTAGGTGGAGCGAGTGCACACCTGTCTCCATCCTATGATGCTCTGCATTCTCTCCCTTACTCAGCTGGCAAGCCAGGGAGCACTTGTGCAGCAAGTCCCCATCGTCAGTAGTCCTCATGGACAGTCATCTCCTGGAGCCTCCCAGACAGTACTAGTTTAGGAGAAAACACTCATTGGAGAAATATTTTTAGTATAAAGATTTTATTTACAAAATATAGAACATTTTATAACATCAGTGCAGTATTTTAAACAACTTTTCCCTGGTTCGCCTTTTCTTCAGAATTCAATAAAACAAGGTTCAGCCATAAGACTCCATCGCTGTCTAGTGAGGGTGGCAATGCCTCCAATTTCAAGTAAGCCCTCACCCTTCTATCAAGGGCCTAAGAGTGCTAGAGCTGGACCCAACCCCAAATCAAAGCTAGGAATCTGTCTCCTGACCCACCCAGATCCTTCAGTTGCCATTCATTACCAGAGAATCTGAGCACCCTGGCCTTCAGAATAGCTTGGATGTAGAGTTGCAGGAATTGCCATTCTTGATAACAGAGAACCCCCTGCAAGCAAACCCGTTCACGCTGCCCCGCTATTGAGGTACAGGCAGGTCCTGAACTCACATCAGTCATTCCAGACCATTGAAGTTCCTGCATTTTTTGTCTATAATTTATTCTTAAACCTTGTAAATCTGGAATCAGACACCAGAGTTGTTAGTAAACATTGCTATTGATTTTACAAAAAGCACCAAGGTTAGGGTTTCTGGTGACTCCCTGTGTGTGTTATGCCCAGTACCACTTACACTTCTGGAACTGATGTTGCCCAGGGAGCAGAGACTGAAAAATGTCTCCTTTTCCCCCAAACTGTTGTTCTGTCCACTGGCATCTTTCCCACAACAGAAACCTCTATTCTATGTGCTATGTGCAGAGAAGAAGAGGCATCTAGAAATGTCTGGTTTTGCCAGAGGCAGTGAGAGAAGAGGCAACTGAAATAGAATTCCCAAGTGTCTCTGTTGTTTGCTGCAGGTCTGTGGAGTTTCAAGCAAATGTACTCTTAAAACACATTGTGCGCTTATTTGGGTTTTAAATGTCACTATAACAGCAGACACTGGAGCCAGAGGATTCCACCATGACAGAGGGAATTAACCATTCACAAGTCTGGCCCACGTTAGGTAACTGGAGCCAAGAAACAGAGACTTTCTCTCCTGTGTGTACCACTTCTATTATAGGGGGTCAGAAGAAAACTGACTCTTGGGCAGAAATGGAGCAAATGAAGCCACCTGAACCCCTCAGTCTGGAAGGGAGCCTGGCTGAGAACTGTAGGGCTTCCAAATTGTCCTGGAAGTAGGTGGTATTGAAGAGAAATCAGAGAGGGTGAAATCTTCCACAGTGCACAATGCCTGCACCGGAGATGGGGGAGATCAACAGTAGATTCCAGTGTGGGCATTACAGGGACTGCAAACAGCTGGAGTCTTTCACAGACATCAAGAATACTGGGATCCTGGCAAAAATGTCACTTGGGAAAGGCACATTTTCTCCACAAGAAATCAGTGGCCAGTTGAGCCCATTGGTGCTGATGGTACAGATCTAGCTAATAAAGCTCAGCCCTGTGCCTCTGAACAGTTAACCACTATACTAACTCGAGACCAAGTGATTTTTGGTATAGTTGATAACCAGGCCAAAGCAAAGCCATTGCATCCTGCCTCTTGGGGCTCCCTGGGCAGTGTGGCTGCAGAGGCCCTTATGATAGGCTTCTTGCATTTTGCACAATCAGACTCTACGGGGACAGTCTGGAATTGGATCCTGAAATGTATGAGGAGGCAAGGATGTGTATGAATAGGAGTATTGTGGTCAAATTTCCCTGTGGTAACATTTTGCCATTTGCTAACACTTACTTCCCTTTTCCTTGTCTACATCCAGTATCTATCCAACAGAAAACTTGGCTTGAAGATGCATAGCTGAAGTCTCATTAAGAAAGAAAAAGGTTAACCAGTTGGAGCAGTTGCCTCCCTTTCTGTAAGCTACTCCACGCTAATCTTGCCAAGAGATCCTGTCCTCCCAGTGTTTTTCTGGCCTTTGCTTTACACAGGTCATTAGCTGCAAAAGGCACGTCGCAAAGAGAAATAGTGCTTCTTTCCTGTAAATATGAACTTTTTCGTGGGCCTTATCTTTGGCTGTTTCCCTCCTAGCCTATGATCCTGTGAAGCATGACATTCTTGTTCTCAGCGTCTCCAGAACACCAGCAGGCCCTCCCTAAGTCTGACCGCAATATCTCTCACCCTCCTGCTCCTCTGCGCTGGGGACATGGCAGACTGATTGCAGGTTTAACACATCAACATGATTAAACTGGCAGTAGCCTTCCAACATTTGGATAAAAATGGCTGTGAAACACACATTAAGATTCACTGTTCCTGGGATGTAAATGCATTAGTATGTAATGGGTCTCTTCACTCTGCATGGGACCTCAAACAGATGGATATTTTGTGGCTTTGGCTGCATTTTTCAGTGTGCTGGTGCAAGGTACTGACTGACAGCCTGAAACAGCAAAGTGCTCACTTTGTCCTCTACAACACAGTGCAACTGTGCAAGCTTCTCTCCTAACACACATACCAGTGTGCCTAGAGGCTCTCACCTTGAGGTGCAAGAGAATAGTTTATTCCTCATGGCACATTCGGCCTCTGGTCTCTCCTGGCACTGCCCACAAAGGAACTGTTGAAGGTGTACTTGCTGTGAGTATTTGTTTCCCCTAAGAACTAGAATGAGGCAACCAATTCACTTTGTGTAGGCCATTGATCAGCCAATAGATGTCTTGTGCCAAATTCAGACCAGTCAGCTAGTTTCAAAAGGTGCCAACCACCTGAGTTTTATCCAGGGACCCCTCTCAAGGAGAGGCTTTGGATCACAGTGTGCATGAGGGAGTAAGGGTTAAGCAAGAATTCCTGGGTCTGCCACTGACTTGCTGTATGGCGTTGAGCAAGTCACTTCCTCTTTGTGTACTTCAGTTTCCTCCTCTGTAAAATGGGATCAGTGAGCCTTCCTTACCTTCCTGGGGCTTGTGAGAATGGATTGACATTTGTAAAGCGCTGTGCCAGGTCCAGGTGTGATTATTACCTGGGAGTGTCATCCAGACATGATCTCCTCTTCCTCAGCACTGTGACCACTTCCCAAGGCGTTCTGAGTCATTGCGGCTGGGCTGGGTGCATTGCCGGGTGCCTCTCTCTGACAGCTGTCCTCTAGTGTACTCCTTCTGCACCAGATGGGTAGGCACACGCAAATCTCAGGGTGAACTGCAAGAAATAAAAGAAGCAGGGCCAAATTCAGGAGTAGAGTGTGAGGAGCTGTACATTACACGTCAGTAACTGGGTATATAGGAGTGCATGCTGTGTAACTTACATGCTAAGGGACCAGAAGAGAAAGATATAGCAGGAAAAGCAACTAAGGAGAGGGTGAAGTTATACCAACCTGGACTCCCCCCTACTAACTGGCATGTAGCTTACCAAACTTCTGGCTCCGCTCTGTACTTTACCTACTTAATACCCCCCCTTGTTTGTATCTGTGTGTTTGTAACATGACATCACTTTGTATTTAGGTATTTATGTGGCTCCCATTGCCATATTATCTGAGCACCTCCCGAGCCTTTGTGTATTTATCCCACAACACACCTTGGTAGGTAGGAAACTATATTCTCCCCATTTTATAGATGGGCTTCAAGTGAGTTGCCCAAGATCACATAGGCAGTCTGTGGCAGACGGGAACTGAATCCACATCCTTCGAGTCCTACATCAGTGGCTTAACCCCAAGATCATGCTTCCTTGCTTCCACATCTGAGTTCAAGTTTTAGGATTTATAAAATCCTTTCATTTATCAGCAGGTGCTTGAGGAAAGGAGAGGGAGAATGGGGAGAGGAAGAGAAGATGAGAGGAGTGGGAGACTTACAGTACTGCACCCACTGAGCCAGGTTTTCACACTCACAATCAATCTCTCTCTCTCTCTCTCTCTCTCTAGCTGCCTATACATCTCAGCATGAGCAAAATTGATAGCTGAGAGGAGGCCCTACTGACAATAGGTGGGACCCTCATAAAACAGCATAAGTATTATGTCACCATTCCACCACTTAGCAATGAGCTGTTCATGGGACAGCCAAGGAAGGATGGGGAGAAAAAGAGCAGCATCAGTCCTGCCCATACTGGGGCAGGCTAAGAGTTAATACCCTCCAGGAGTGGAAGAGGCAGTGGTGGGTGAGATTTTCAAAAGTGATATAGTCAACCAACGTTCCCTCTTAATTTTTTCCATCCATATACGGAATGAATTTTGTTATCTGCACCAATATCGAGGTAATGTACGAATGTGTGCCACCAGCAGAAACAAAAAACCTATATATATATATTTTTTAAAGTTACCATAGGTATGGAAGAAAAAGAAAGAATATTAAATAGGGCTGTTGATTAATCGCAGTTAACTCGCGCGATTAACTAAAAAAATTAATTGCAATTTAGAAAATTAATTGTGATTAATCACACTGTTAAGCAATAGAATACCAATTGAAATTTATTAAATATTTTGGATGTTTTTCTACATTTTCAAATATATTGATTTCTATTACAACACAGAATAAAAAGTGTACACTGCTCACTCTATATTATTTTTTATTACAAATATTTGCACTGTAAAAATGCTAAAAGAAATAGTATTTTTCAATTGACTTCATACAAGTACTGTAGTACAATCTCTTTATTCATGAAAGTGCAACTCACAAATGTAGACTTTTTTTGTTATATAACTGCACTCAAAAACAAAACAATGTAAAACTTTAGAGCCTAAAAGTCCACTCACTCCTACTTCTTGTTCAGCCAATTGCTAAGATAAACAAGTTTGTTTACATTTATGGGAAATACTGCTGCCCTCTTCTTATTTACAATGTCACCTGAAAGTGAGAACAGGCGTTCACATGGCACTTTTGTAGCCAGCGTTGCAAGGTATTTACGTGCCAGATATGCTAAACATTCGTATGCCCCTTCATGCTTCGGCCACCATTCCAGAGGACATGCTTCCATGCTGATGATGCTTGTTAAAAAAACAATGCATTAATTAAATTTGTGACTGAACTCCTCGGGAGAGAATTGCATGTCTCCTGCTTTGTTTTACCCGCATTCTGCCATATATTTCAGGTTATAGCAGTCTCAGATGATGACCCAGCACATGTTCGTTTTAAGAATACTTTCACTGCAAATTTGACAAAATGCAAAGAAGATACCAATATTAAATTTCTAAAAATAGCTACAGCACTTGACCCAAGGTTTAAGAATCTGAAGTGCCTTCCAAAATCTGAGTGGGATGAGGTGTGGAGCATGCTTTCAGAAGTCTTAAAAGATCAACACTCCGATGCAGAAACTACAGAACCCAAAACACCAAAAAAGAAAATCAACCTTCTGCTGGTGGCATCTGACTCCGATGATGAAAATGAACATGCGTCGGTCCACTCTGCTTTGGATCATGATCGAGCAGAATCCATCATCAGCATGGACGCATGTCCTCTGGAATAGTGGTCAAAGCATGAAGGGGCATATGAATGTTTAGTATATCTGGCACGTAAATTTCTTGCAACGCCGGCTACAACAGTGCCATGCGAACGCCTGTTCTCATATATCAGAGGGGTAGCCGTGTTAGTCTGAATCTGTAAAAAGCAACAGAGCGTCCTGTGGCACCTTTGAGACTAACAGAAGTATGGGAGCATAAGCTAGCTGCCTCTGGAGATTTCCATTACTTGCATCTGAAGAAGTGAGTTCTTACCCACGAAAGCTTATGCTCCCAATACTTTGTTAGTCTCAAAGGTGCCACAGGACCATCTGTTGCTGTTCTCATAGAATCATAGAACATCAGGGTTGGAAGGGACCTCAGGAGTCCCTGCTCAAAGGAGGACCAATCCCCAACTAAATCATCCCAGCCAGGGCTTTGTCAGGCCTGACCTTAAAAGCCTCTAAGGAAGGAGATTCCAACACCTCCCTAGATAACCCATTCCAGTGCTTCACCACCCTCCTGGTGAAAAAGTATTTCCTAATATCCAACCTAAACCTCCCCCACTGCAACTGGAGACCATTACTCCTTGTTCTGTCATCTGCTACCACTGAGAACAGTCTAGATCCATCCTCTTTGGAACCCCCTTTCAGATAGTAGAAAGCAGCAATCAAATCCCCCCCACATTCTTCCCTTCTGCAGACTAAATAATCCCAGTTCCCTCAGCCTCTCCTCATAAGTCATGTGCTCCAGCCCCCTAATCATTTTTGTTGCCCTCCACTGGACTCTTTCCAATTTTTCCACATCCTTCTTGTAGTGTGGGGCCCAAAACTGGACACAGTACTCCAGATGAGGTCTCACCAATGCCGAATAGAAGAGAATGATTACGTCCCTCGATCTGCTGGCAATGCTCCTACTTATACAGCCCAAAATGCGTTAGCCTTCTTGGCAACAAGGGCACACTGTTGACTCATATCCAGCTTCTTGTCCACTGTAACCCCTAGGTCCTTTTCTGCAGAACTACTGCCTAGCCACTCGGTCCCTAGTCTGTAGCAGTACATGGGATTCTTCCGTCCTAAGTGCAGGACTCTGCACTTGTCCTTGTTGAACCTCATCAAATTTCTTTTGGCCCAATCCTCTAATTTTCTAGGTCCCTCTGTATCCTATCCCTACGCTCGAGCGTACTACCAGTCCTCCCAATTTAGTGTCATCTGCAAACTTGCTGAGGGTGCAATCCACGCCATCCTCCAGATCATTAATGAAGATATTGAACAAAACTGGCCTCAGGACTGACCCTTGGGGCACTCTGCTTGATACCGGCTGCCAACTAGACCTGGAGCCATTGATCACTACCCGTTGAACCCGATGATCTAGCTAGCTTTCTATCCACCTTATAGTCCATTTATCCAGCCCATACTTCTTTAACTTGCTGGCAAGAATACTGTGGGAGACCATATCAAAAGCTTTGCTAAAGTCAAGGAATAACACGTCCACTGCTTTCCCCTCATCCACAGAGCCAGTTATCTCATCATAGAAAGCAATTAGGTTAGTCAGGCATGACTTGCCCTTGGTGAATCCATGCTGACTGTTCCTGATCACTTTCCTCTCCTCTAAGTGCTTCAAAATTGATTCCTTGATGACCTGCTCCATGATTTTTCCAGGGACTGAGGTGAGGCTGACTGCCCTGTAGTTCCCCAGATCCTCCTCCTTCCCTTTTTTAAAGATGGGCTCAACATTAGCCTTTTTCCAGTCATCCAGGACCTCCCCCAATCACCACGAGTTTTCAAAGATAATGCCCAATGGCTCTGCAATCACATCCGCAAACTCCTTTAGCACCCTTGGATGCAGCGCATCCAGTCCCATGGACTTGTGCTTGTCCAGCTTTTCTAAATAGTCCTGAACCACTTCTTTCTCCACAGAGGGCTGATCACCTCCTCTCCATACTGTGCTGCCCAGTGACTGGGAGCTGACCTTGTTCGTGAAGACAGAGGCAAAAAAAGCATTGATTTTTCCACATCCTCTGTCACTAGGTTGCCTCTCCCATTCAGTAAGGGGCCCACACTTTCCTTGACTTGTGCTAACATACCTGAAGAAACCCTTCTTGTTACTCTTAACATCCCTTGCTAGCTGCAACTCCAAGTGTGATTTGGCCTTCCTGATTTCACTCCTGCATGCCTGAGCAATATTTTTATACTCCCCTCGGTCATGTCTCCAAGCTTCCACTTCTTGTAAGCTTCTTTTTTGTGTTTAAGATCAGCAAGGATTTCACTGTTAAGCCAAGCTGGTTGCCTGACATATTTCTATTCTTTCTACACATCGGGATGGTTTGTTCCTGCAACCTCAATAAGGATTCTTTAAACTACAGCCAGCTCTCCTGGACTCCTTTCCCCCTCATGTTATACTCCCAGGTGATCCTGCCCATCAGTTCCCTGAGGGAGTCAAAGTCTGCTTTCCTGAAGTCCAGGGTCCGTATTCTGCTGTTCTCCTTTCTTCCTTGTGTCAGGATCCTGAACTCAACCATCTCACTTTCAGGTGACATTGTAAACAAGAAGCGAGCAGCATTATCTCCTGCAAATTGTAACCAAATTGGTTTGTCTGAGTGATTAGCTGAACAAGAAATAGGACTGAGTGGACTTGTAGGCGCTAAAGTTTTACATTGTTTTATTTTTGAATGCAGTTATTTTTTGTACATAATTCTACATTTATAAGTTCAACTTTCATGATAAAGAGATTGCACTACAGTGATTGTATGAGGTGAATTGAAAAATAGTATTTCGTTTGTTTTTTACAGTGCAAATATTTTTAATAAAAAAAATAAAGTGAGCACTGTATACTTTGTATTCTGTTTTGTAACTGAAATCAATATATTTGAAAATGTAGAAAACATAAAAAAATATTTAAATAAATGGTGTTTTATTATTGTTTAACAGCACGATTAATCGCGATTAATTTTTTTAATCGCTTGACAGCCCTAATATTAAAATAAGGGATAATTAACAAGTGCTGATGCTCACGTCACAGCACAGCCCAGGTGGGGAAAGTGACCGAATACAGGGAGCCCTGGTGTTGTGTGCACTGGGGGGACTGTGTGAGGGAGACTCTGTGCGTGTGTGTGTGTGTGTGTGTGTGTGTTCAGGGCCGTCCATAGCTATTCTGGGGCCCTACGCAGCCCCCCCAGGCCTCCGCGGGGGGGGGTGACTTGGGGGGCAAGGGGGAACCTTCCCCCAGCACTCACCAGCAATGCAGCTGGGGCCGGGTCACTGCACTTCCTCACCAGTGAGTTCAGGCAGGGCCCTGCTGCAGTCCTCAGGGGAGTGGGGACGGGATAGGGGTGGAGCAGGGGCGGGGGGCTTTGGGGAAGGGGTGGAGTGGGGGCGGGGCTGGGGCGGAGCAGGTGTATAGCAGAGGGAACACTGGCACCCAGGTCAAGTAGCTGGTTTTGAAACTCCCAGCCAGTACCTCTGTGCAAGTGTTTGATCTCATGAGTGGTGTAGGAGAATCCCAGAAGACAGCTGACAGTTCTGATCTCTGCACCATAGGTGAGATCATAAGAGACCAACTGGGACAGCACTTAGATTGCAAGCTCTTTGGGACAGGGACTGTCTTTTTGTTCTGTGTTTGTATAGCACCATACAAAATGGGATCCTGCTCCATGACTGGGTCTCCTTGGTGCTACTGCAATACAAATAATAAATAACAATAATGAGAGACAATCTCTTTGCTGCATCTCTAACTGAAAAGGGTTTTCCCTGCAGCACTCGTATAGGAGCTATTAGGATCCTATTAGCCATTCATGCCCTTGTTAAGTCCTACAGTAGTGCAGGATTTGTTTTCCAAATTAGCTGGTATCCTGCATGCACGATGCACCCCACCTTCCCTTTCCTCTCTCTCCAGAAGTATGTCTGCATTCTCCTTTCCTGTTGGACTGAAACATACTGTTGAAGTTGAGCAGGGTGAGATGATGCTTTAAAGCTGACTAAGTATGAGGCCTGGCCCTGGGCTGGTCTCTAATTGATTAGCTGAGCCTTGGGACTTGATTCACTTGCCTAGTGGGACTACGTCTACTGACAGTGCTTACAGCACCTCATTTTCTGCACTAAACCTAGACAAGTTAGGGCTAACAATGGAGAGCTCTGCAATAACACCACCCCTGCCAACCACTAAACTGCTGTCTTTCATGCTCCTAGGCCTACTGCAGCTGTTGACCTCTGACTGATAGCTCCGTCCACCAATTCACCGTTCTTTGCTCTAGCTAAGCAATAATCAGCCCTCTTCCAGCAGGGTATTCTGCACCGAGTGCTGTTGAGAAAGGGGGTGGCCATACACAGGGCCGGCTCTAGGATTTTTGCCGCCCAAAGCAAAAACAATTTTGGCCGCCCCCCCCCTTATTTAATTACCCCACCCCCGGCCCCGCCTCAACTCCGCCCCTTCCCCAAATCCCCAGCCCTGCCTCCAGGCTCTCAAGCCTAGGAGGGAGGGAGGGAGGGGGAGAAGTGGTGCCACGCCGCGGCCACTCGGAGTCTCCCACTCCCTCCCAGGTTTGAGAGCTCTCAAGCCTGGGACGGAGGGGGAGCAGGGGCGCGCGAAACGGCCGCTCGGGATCTCCCCCTCCCTCCCAGGTTTGAGAGCCTGGGAGGGAGGGCGAGTAGCGGCGTGCGAATCAGCTGTTTCGCGCGCCGTGGCAGCAGCAGCGGAGGTGAGCTAGGGCGGCCGGGGCACATTTTTAGGGGCGGCATTCTGGCGCCAGCCATGCCGCCCCTAAAAATGTGCCGCCCCAAGCACCAGCTTGTTCTGCTGGTGCCTAGAGCCGGCCCTGGCCATACAGAGGAGAAAGGGCAGGAATTGTACCTCTCTCTCGGCACACACACATTTATTTTAGACAGAACTGGTAGACACCTGCTGTCAAGATTGTCTAGCATTTTCCACTCTAAGCTCCTGCGTACAGAGGCTTATACCTTTGCCAAACTTGAATTATTTGGGCTGATATTTCCCATGCTTGCTTTCTGCCTCAGGTCGAATGTTTACATAAAGTTTCAGCAGAGATCCAGAAGAAATAGGTAGCTTTGCCAGTGTTAAAATGTTTTTTTTTGTCAGTCTCTCTTTGAAGACTTCTGGTGTGGAGCATAATCAGCTTTCTTCTGTCTAGCAAATATTTGTGTAAGCTAGGGTTACCATATGTCCAGATTTTCCCGGACATGTCTGGCTTTTTGGTCCTCAAATCCCTGTCTGGGGGGAATTGCCAAAAAGCCAAACATGTCCGAGAAAATCCTAGTCCCCTGCTTACCTTAGAGCGGCTCCGGCAGGCTGCGAGCTGCAGGCGGATTCCCCCGCGGCGGCGGCTGCTGCTGCTCCCCCGCAGACGCCTCAGCTCTGTGCAGCTGCCCGAGCGCTACCGGCTTCACAGTTTGCCAGGCAGCCCTCAGACCTCCAGACCCTGCGCCCCCGGCCGGGCGCTTCCCCTCCAAGGGCTCCGGCTGCGCTGGGGAAGCGCCCGGACGGGGCGCAGGGTCTGGAGGTCTGGGGGCTGTCCGGCAAACCGTGAAGCCGGTAGCGTTCGGGCAGCTGTTTGGAGTGGCTGGGAGGGAGGAGGGGGGATGCGGAGTGCTCAGGGGAGGGGGCGGAGTTGGGGCGGGGACTTTGGGGAAGGAGCGGAGTTGGGGCGGGGAAGGGGC
>NC_048307.1:36809844-37079937 GCF_013100865.1 Trachemys scripta elegans
AGGGGAAGGGGCAGAGTTGGGGGCCGGGCGGGGAAGGGACGGGGCCAGTGCCCCGTGGAGTGTCCTCTTTTTTAATTTTTAAATATGGTAACCCTATGTAAGCCACTGGCAAAATATTTGTTGTGTCACCTTCTTTCCCTGGACCACAGACCAGATAACGTACTAGTGCTGCCAGTGGGTCTTTTAGCCCAAGTGGTAGAGATCTGTGCTGTGTCATAGTCATCAAGTTTAAGGCCAGAAGGGAACACTAGATCATCTGTGGTTTTAAAGGTCCTGGGTTCAGAATCCTGTTGATGACAGGTGGGGCTTACATATATACAAAGTCATGTTAAAAGAGCATAAAGCTTGAAAAGTTGAGCATTTAAGTTAGGAATGCCAGAATGAATGTTGCCTGTGCAACCTTAGTTTTGAGCTCCTGGTGTGTGTGCCTCATGGTGCAGCCGTTACTTATGGACAATCTAAGGCCATGTCTACACTACATGTCTACACTGAAGCATCGTAGCTACAGCGCTGTAACTATGCCATTGTAACTCGGTAGTGTAGACAGGGACTACAGCAATGAGGGCTTTTTTCTCATCACTGTAGGAGCTCCACCTCTTGTTCCACCCCCATTCTTCCATTGACCTAACTGCATCTACACTGGGAGTTAGGTTGGCATAGTGATGTCACTCCACATGTGGATTTTTCACACCCCTGAGCACCATAGTTATGTCAATCCAAGTTTTAAGTGTGGACCAGGCCTTAATCATGTACAAAATGTTCTACCAGACTCCTGCTTTGTGGAGTGCACTGGATGATGAGTGAGGCAAAGTGTTACAAGAAGAGAAGCAAATGTTTTCCTGTGTTGAAGGCATTGTGCTGGAACCTAGGATTTCTGGGTTTTGTCCCTAGCTCTGCCACAGACTTTGTGTGATGTTCACCAAGAGGATCATCATGCAAATGCAGAAGGCAGCCTAAGTAAGTTCACAGGCAGCTTTCATTCTGGCATTTCCTAACTTGCAAGTGTTTTACTTCGTAACTGTAACATTCTTTGAGCATAGTTTTGTGTAGGTGATGCTAGGAAGGGGCATCTTTCCTCTTGTTCAGTGTCCTTGTTGAAGCTGGAGGCTTCTTCCCCAGCAGTAGTTGCTTCTGTTGTATAGCCACCGGGCTTGAGGTGTTGCAGCACCAAAAAGCATGAGCCACAACTCCCAGAACAGCCTGTCAATGCTGCTTTTTAAATAGCCAGAGAGGGCCACTGTTCCTGGGGATGAGGGGCACAACAAAATCAAGTGGAGAGAATGGAGAGATGAGAAAGCATCAGTTGGTGGGAGGTTTAAACTGAACGTTTTAAGGTCTGGCACATGGAGAAAGACTGGGGGAACGATAGGCTCTGTATAACCTGTGCAACCCTTTTTATACCAAGGTCTTGCAGGACTCGTATTCTTTGCACAAATAGACACTTAGCTGTAGAGAAGTTTGCTGCAAAAAGATCTATTTAACAGTATGGTCGGTGTGTTGCATAATGCCCCCCTATGTTGTTGTAGTTTTATTAATTAGTATTACATTAATGCCCAGGAACACCAATCAAGAATCAGGGCCCTATTGCACTAAGGACTGTACAGACACGCAACAAAGAAGACAGTCTCTGCCCCAGGGACCTTTCAGTCTAGTGATGCTTGGTGCCTCAAATTCATCCTGGGTATAATGCCACTGGAGATACACCAGATACGCATTTGACACTGTAACACCTGTGTGCATTTTCATTGTTTGGTATTTGTGGATCGTAACAGTAGAGCAGTAGGTTCCTCTGGCCTTCTATTCTGTATAGCCAAGTGGAGAGAGCACTGGGGTGAGATTCAGAGACCTGCTTTTAATTCCTGGTTTTGCCATGGGCCTGCTGGGTGATCTTGGGCAAGTCACTTTACTTCTCTGGGCCTCTGTTTCTGTAAAATGGGGCTAAAGATACTGACCTGCTTTATAAAGCACTTGGAGAGCTAAAGATGAAAAGCACAGTATAAGAGTTAGGCAGTATTGTTATATTTTAAACCTATTTGATAGCGAAAGGGACAGAGTTTGCTGAGTTCATGCAAATGCAAGGTAGTCTTGGTTTCATCAGTATCTCCTCTGGGGTCCCTTGTATTTAGGCCAAGCCTCAGGAACCTGTCTGAGGCATTGGGAGTGGCTCAGGCCGGCTGCATGTCTTCACAGCACAATCCCTCCTGGCGCCTTCTGTAGCCAGGACGACTTGCAGATTAAGCTGCCGGCCCAAGCAGGCTTGTGTTACCACAGCAACTCCTGCAACAACCTGCTCCAGTGGCCTCCCCGATCCTGCTTTTAAGAACTGTGTCTCAAACCCCTCACCCAGGCCAGGGGAAGAAACTGAGCTATAGGTTAATGAGTCTCTGCCTCCCTCTGAACTCCTGCTAGCATGTGGCATCCAGGTGGTGACCAGCCAGCTAAGACTTCCCAAACTCATCTCTTTAGCCCTCACTGTGAATCTGCTCATTTCAGGCTTGATCCACGGTCCATCGAAGCCAGAAGGAGTTTGTTTGTTTTCCCTTGACTTCAACCGTCTTTGGATCAGGCTCTTAATGATTTGGTGCCTGCATTTGATACATTCCTCTGAGCATAGTTTGCTCATGTCCTTTAACAACACAAAGCAGTGCTTCCTCCCAGCAGGCTGACGGGGAAGTATTTCTTCCTGGAACAGGTGTAAGAATTCCCACCTCCCTTCCTGCCCACCCACCCCCGCCCATGGTTTATGTGCAGCTGTTTTGATTTAGCCACCTTGGTGCTGGCAGGCCAGACTTTCCTTATGCAGCACTTGAAACCTATTTTGGCATGCTCGGGATAGGGGTGAAGCACAGTTTATAATGCAGAGCAGGCGTTCAGGCAGCTGCCTGTCTGTCTCTGTCTAGGCTGTGGTACCTGAATACCTGGTATCCAAGGCTTTAGCCAGTGCCATCACAGGTGACCCAGGGCTGTGGCCCTTTTGGCCTCAGTTTGTAGCCATACTGAAGGCCCCAAGGCAATTGTGGAACTACAGTGTTTCACCATATACTTACATTGGGGGTGGGAGGGGGATGGACCAGTTGTACTTGTTGCTCAGTCCTGTTTCCATCAGGTTCCATTTCAAAGCATAAAACCACTCGCAGGCCTAATTATACTGTAGTTAAAACCCCTCCTAAATAAATAACTAAATAAAACAATATCACATACTGTAATTCCAATTGCAGCCTCAATTAGGACTCCTTCCCAGTACAATCATAAAACTTCAGTACAAAAACAAACAACCAAACCAAGCCACATTCAAAGCCTGACAGCATCCTTTCAAATGCTTTTTAAATAACCCAGAGTGGGGGGAGACATCAAGATGAAAGATATGTATGGGATTGGGGAAGGAGGGGAACGATAGGGGATGGGATAGCGGCAAGGTGCGAGGAGGCGGATAGGGGTCTGTGAGGGGGATGATGGGGGATGGGATAGTGGCAAGGGGTGAGGAGGGGGGTTGGGGTCTATGAGGGGGAGGGGGTGGAGGCAAGGGGGGAGGAGGGGGGATTGGGGTCTGTGAGGGGGCGATAGGGGATGGGATAGCGGCAAATGGCGAGGAGAGGGATTGGGGTCTGTGAGGGGGACGATATGGGATGGGATAGTGGCAAGGGATGAGGAGGAGCTTGGAGTCTATAATGAAGAGGGAGGTGACTGAGTGATTGGCCAGGTGCATTAGGCATTGGATGGGTAGTGGCTTTGTTCGGAGCTATGCTAGTGCCGGGATGTAGAGCATACTAAATGAAAGCGAGCAGGAACTGGAGACTGTTTCCTGCTCAGCCGTGCAGAGAAGGAGGCGTGCTTTTGCTTTTCAGCGTGGATCTGAGTGAGTGCAGCGGAGAGGTTGGAATGTGTGTCCCAGGGCTGGGTTGCACCATTTCCAGCCAGGCTGGTGCCGCGATTCGGGTTTCAGTGTGGACTTTAAAACCAGCCATATTTAGCGTTTTCTTCTCTGGTCAGGGAGGGGATCCCACAGCACAACTAGTAAAAAACAAAACAAAACAAAACCAGTATAATTAAAGGGCCTCGGCACTGGATGTTCCCATAGCAAGAACATTTACCCCAGGCTTCCTCGTTCGGATATTTAATACTGAGCAGCAATTAGAGGCTGGCGGTGTGAGGAATGCAATGGCGAGATCTTAACCTCTCTACTATGTGACCGTGGAGATGCTATGTATAGCTACAATACATAGGTGCTGGTCTCTCCTAGCCAGAGCTGCTGTGGTGCTGGGTGTGGGGAGCTCACAGCTCCTCCAGGCCTAGTCTTCCCCAGCAGGATGCGCTGTAGGGAGCATAGGGGAGTGCTGGCTGGGGGGCAGCTCTCACCTGTCTCAGGTCAACCAAGTGGACCAAGCCAAGACTTGCAGCTGGGAGCATCTGAAGGCGCACCCCTTGTCTTCCATGAGCAGCCTCTCCCAGCAGGAAGCACAGTAGGGAATGGTATGGGAGCTCCGCCTGTGCTCGGTGCTATTCCAGTTCTCTCTGCACCAAGCAGCAGTCGCTGCAGGCAATGGCTCCCACTTATGCCAATCTCAGAGCAGCCCAGAAACGACAGGCCAGATCTTCTGCTAGAATAAGTCAGCAACACTCTACTGAAGCTGGTGGAGCTATACACCAGCTGAGGATCTGGCCTGACACCTTGACACTAATTCTTTCCTGCTGCGTCTCCTGTCTGACCCAGATCTTTGGATGGAGCCAGCAAGAGACTCTGGGGTTTTACTTTCCCTCACCCTTAAAGGCTGATTGAGGGAGCTGCCCTGAGGAGAAAATGCAGTGTAGGGACTGTTTGTCAGCCAGTGCCTGGCTGTAACAAGAACCCACTGATGGACAATATTATTAACGCTGTCAAGTTGAAAAAAAGATCTGGCTGTTGCATATAGTGCCTAGTCATTATCACTGCAGAGAAATTCTCCAGCACAGTGGAAGCAATGTTATCTACTGCTCACTGGCGCACCCGGGTACATAAACATATGCACAGAGACAGGTGTGTGCGTGTTGGCACTTCCCGTGAACTGCTGTCGTGTGAGTAGATCACAGACAGAGTAGACCCTGATGATGGCAGTGGCTGGGAGAATCAAAGGAGGCTGAAGGAATGAAGGATCCAATTTCTATTGAACTTCAGTGGGGTCTCAGCAGCCCCTTAGGCTCATTTGAAAAGTCCCAACCACAGTGCTGAATTTGGGAAATCACTTGCATTATCATATGGCAGCAAAATATGTTCCAGCCCCATGCTCCCAAAGTTACTGTTGTCTCAGTGAAGCAGTGCATGTTGTGGAGATCAGGCCCTTAGCAGACTGATGGCTCAAAATACCTTGTAGAGTCTCAGAGTTTAGGACCAGTGTATTAGATTTTTGAATGACTTCAGTGCTGGTTAAATGTGCTGGATGGAGAACTCTGGAAAGCATGCATCCCTGGACCAGGCAGAGCACCTACGTGAGGACACTCCATGCTGCCCTGCCAGTGGGACCCTGCCTAGGCACAACTCCCATGCCCCATCCAACCACTCTCCACCCCCTGACAGCCCCCCCCCCCCAGAACTCCCGACCCGTCTAAACCCCTCTGCTCCCTCTCCCCTGACTGCTCCGATCCCTCTCCCCACCCCTGCCACCTGACAGCTCCCCCCCAGAACTCCCAATCTCCCCTCCCCCCACTCCTTGTCCCCTGACTGCCCCCTCCTGGGACTCCTGCCCCTAACTGCCCCCCAGGACTCCACCCTAAGCCTCCCTGCTCCTTGTCCCCTAACTGCCCCCTCCTAAGACCCCCCCCAACTGCCCCCCAAAACCCTACCCCCTACCTGTACCCTTCGCCTAATGTCTCTGTGAACTTGCTCAGGAACGGCCTGAGCCGTTCGTCCCGTCCCGGCACGTTGGGCAGCAGTGGGGGAGGAGCTCCAGACTGCCGGAGGCGAATGCAAGGAGGGAGGGAGTGATCTCTGCTGCAGGGGAGGCGGAGGAGGGGCTCTCTCTGGCTGTCGGAGCCCCATGTAAGTGGCACCATCAGGCCAGCTGCCCTGTTAGCCGCGCGTGCTCTGCATGGGGGGGGGGAAGTCCGGACATTTACAAATTCCCCCTGGACGCTATTTTTAGCTCAAAAAGCCAGACATGTCCGGGGGAATCCGGACGAATGGTAACCCTAAATAAACAAGGATAAAACAATAAGCAATTGCTACTAGTTCTGTAGACCCTACAAAAATGCAGTCGATTGTGCTGCTCCTGCTGGCTTTGCAGCGGCAATGAACCAAGAAACGCTTCTCCCTGGGCTGGGCTGACATCCTTAACTATTCTGAAACACAAACAAAAATGTATTGACATGATTACATCTATATAAGTTAAAGTTGTTATTGCTGAACAAAACAGGCATGTTAATTTATACTTCATTCTAAACAAAAACCAGACAAGTTTGCCTAATGGGAAAAGGAGAAAGTCTGTACGAGACAAAACCATAGGCCTAATTTCCAATGTGCCTCAACCCCAGGTTCCCATATGTATGGGCAGTTTTCGATGCACGCCAATGGGTTTTCCATTGTGGAATTCCAGCACCAGTGTCTACTAGTGTTAGAAGCTGTCACTTGCATATGCTGGTGTTGGCACATGGGAAGTGGGTGGAGGTGTACGCAAAATTGCATGTGTACAAAGGGGACCAGGTTCTGATAATCAGGCGCAGAACTGTCACATTTCCAGGACGGGATTTCCAACTAGAGAGCCTAAAATGCAAAGTGTCAGGGGACATTTTCACATGCCCTTAGGCACATTGACTACACCTCTACTGCCCATGAATGATCTCATTAATGTCAGCGGGACTACTCATGGAGTTAGGTGTTATTCAGTGTGAGGTGAGGTTATTGGAATCCAGCCCAAAGCTATTCAGCCTATTGGGCTGGTGCTCTTAAGGTTGTCTGGGGTTTTTATTGGTGTCCAATAAAACACCACTAAACTGTGCATTAATTTTTTGGTTTGAATGTCTCAACCTTTATTCTTGTGGTTTGCTTATGCCGGAGAGAACCATTTGATAAAAACGAAGCCAGAAGTTGCAAATGGGGTAGGGTTTCTGCTGTCTGTTACTCTGCGCACATCTAGTGTGCATACCCTGCCTTCCCGGTGGCTTTGGGATTACCCCCAAGTCCTGGTCTTGTCTGTGGTATGTGCACAACTCAGGCTAGATGGCTGCAGTGTTCATGCAAGATAGCTTTGCAGGGGAAAAGCAGAGGAGCATCCAGAGAGACTGAGGCTTAGGTGGGCCTGATCTCTCCAGGGCTGCTCCATCCTTAGGGTGGGAGGGTTGAGGATGGAGCAGAGAAGCTTCCTGTGATGGGTTGGGACTGTCACCTGATGTGCTGGAATTACCTCTGAGCCCATTTTCCCTGCCAGCTTGGGACTTCCAGAACCGTGCCTTGTTGAGCCACACATGCTAGCCTGCTGCAGCACAGTCCCAGGTCTGGTCCATGCCCCCAAAGCTGCAGCCTTTAACTAAAAACTGCTCATCAGGTCACCTATCTCCAGCACCCAGACACCCAGCTCACAATGGGATCCAAACCCCAAATAAATCCGTTTTACTCTGTATAAAGCTTATACAGGGTAAACTCATAAATTGTCCGCCCTCTATAACACTGATAGAGAGATATACACAGCTGTTTGCTCCCCCAGGTATTAATCATTCTTCTTCGAGTGCTTGCTCATATCGATTCCAATTAGGGTGTGCGCGCGCCACGTGCACGATCGTCGGAGAATTTTCTACCCTAGCAACACCCGGTGGGTCGGCTGTGGAGCCCCCTGGAGTGGCGCCTTCATGGTGCTGGATATATACCCCAGCCGACCCAGCGCTCCCTCAGTTCCTTCTTACCGCCCATGACGGTCGTTGGAACTGTGGAGCGCGGCATAGCTGTTATCCACTCTCCCTAGCTTTACTCGTTAGTTATTCTAGATAGTTGTTGTTATATTCTTTAGATTAGTCATTTGTTGTTAATAGTTTGTTCACTAGTATAAATAGTTGTAAATAGTTAGCGGGGGTTAAGGGGGCTATTTTCCCCCCCTTTTCCCCCGGCGCACAGCCGGGCTCATGCCCAAGGCTCCTGGCGTTAAGCCGTGCACGACCTGTGCTAAGCCTATGCCAATGGGAGACCCTCACGACTCTTGTCTGAAGTGTTTAGGGGACTCTCACCAGACAGATAAGTGTAAAATCTGTAAGGCTTTCAGACCCAGGACCAAAAAGGAGCGGGACTTCAGACTCAAGCAGCTCCTTATGGAGGCGGCACTTAGCCCAGATCCTCCTTTGGCACGCCAAGTCCCGGCACCGAGCGCCTCGGTGCGCAGGGCCCGGCGGCACCCGCCGGTACTGCACCGCGAGCAGACGCGGATAAGGCCTCACGGCACCATCCTCCCTCGGCACCGCGTCTGCCACAAGCGCCTCGGCGCCGTTCCCTGTCTCCGGGACATAGAAGACCCTGCAAGACCCAGGACGCCGCTGTCCTACAGGCACCGGCTCCCCCGGCACCGGTGGTAGAGCCACGTCTGCCTTTGGAGCGCCAGAGGGCGCAGACATCCTCAACACCGTTGACTCCGGCACAGGGGGTAGGGCCATTGAGTCCGGTGCGGACTGGCTCACCACCTCGTTCTGTGGTGGAGCCCTGTCACCCTTCTACTCCGGAGACCTTCGCAACAGCGAAAGACCTCATCACCCTCTCAGAGCCGGCGCCGTCTCAGCCCGCGGCACTTTCTGCCCTTCGGACCGTGCAATCCAGGGGCAAGCCTGCCCTGGTACGGCCACCATCTACGAGCCTGGACTTGCGGCACCACTCCCGGTCTCGGAGCAGGTCCCGACGCCGCTCGCAGTCCCGGCGCCGATCTTCATCTCGGCACCGGTCGTACTCACGGCCTAGATCTTCTTCCTGGCCCCAGTCTACGTCTCGGCACCGTCCTGAGCATCGGTACCGATCGGAGTCCAGACGCAGTTCTCGGCACTGGTACGAGCGCCGCTCCCATTCGAGAGGCTGCTCCTGGCACCGAGTCTACAGGCGGTCTTCGTCATCCCGATCTGGATCTCGGTACCGGCATGGCCATCGGCACCGCTCTTGATCCCGGTACCGCTCAACGGCACCGCGCAGAGACCGCTCGCCTATGGACCGGCACCGATCGGCACCATACCGGGCCGAGCCGATGCAACCACGCTCGGCACCGCCCTGGCCCTCAAGATCGGCGTCTCGCTCGTCCGACGGGGCTTCCCGATCGGTGTACCCTGCCCAGGGTCAGGCTGCAGACGACTTGGGTCATTGGCAGGAGGGGGCAGAGGACCCTACACAGGACCCTGCGCATTGGTCTTTCTGGACCCCGTGGGCATATCACCAAGTGCAAGGGGCTCCACCAGCGGCCTCTCGCTCGGCACAATCTGAGCCCAGAGTTCCGGAGGCCACCATCTCCCGTCCTCCCCCAAGGGGCATGGAGGCTCCCGTGCTGACACCAGCACAGGCCCCAGACCCTGGGGCAGGAGATCCTTCACATCAGGGACCCTTAGAGACGGACCCTCATTTGGATCCCTTACCCCCTGAGGCATCCTCCTCGTCTTCCCTGGATGAGGCGGTGGCGGGCACAACAGCTTCTGGCCCACCCCCAGTAGATCTCCGTGCCCACCAAGACCTATTACGTAGGGTGGCACGCAACATGGACCTGCAAGCAGAGGAGATAGTGGAGGTACAGGACCCGGTGGTGAGCATCCTGTCGGCTGATGCCCCATCCCGGGTGGCGTTACCGCTAATTCGTACGATTCAGGCTAACGCCAATACCATATGGCAAACCCCTGCCTCCATCCCACCCACTGCCAGAGGTGTAGAGAGGAAGTACTTTGTCCCCTCCAAGGACCATGAGTACCTATATACACATCCTCCACCGTGTTCAATAGTAGTGTCCTCAGTGAACGCAAGAGAGCGCCATGGTCAGCAGGCGGCAGCGCCCAAATCGAAGGACGCCAAACGCTTCGATTTGTTCGGACGTAAAGTTTACTTAGCGGGGGGTCTGCAGCTCAGAGCCACGAACCAACAGGCGCTCTTGAGCCGCTACAGTTACAACCCATGGAACTCCATGGGTAAATTCAAGGAGTTGGTTCCCCAGGACTCGAGAGAAGAGTTTAGAGCCTTAGTGGAGGAAGGTAAAAAGGTGGCTAGGACCTCCTTGCAGGCCTCCCTAGACACAGCGGACTCGGCCGCCAGAACACTAGCATCTGGAATAGCCATGCGACGCGTCTCCTGGCTCCAGGTTTCGGGGTTACTGCCAGAACTGCAGCAGACCCTGCAGGATCTGCCTTTCGAGGGACAGGGATTGTTCTCGGACAAGACGGACTCTCATTTGCAGAGCCTCAAGGACTCCAGAACCATCATGCGCTCCCTGGGGATGCATGTCCCAGGACCCCAGCGCAGGCCCTTTAGGCCCCAGCCACAAAGGTTCTACCCTCCTCCTCGTCTGAGACAGGACTTCCCCAGAAGGCGGGGACGAGGTGGTAGACGGAGGTCGACCAGCCCCCTACCAGGTCAGAACCAAGGCCCTCCTAGACCACCTTCAGGCCCTAGGCAAAATTTTTGAAGGTGCGTTCGAGGACGGCGTACTAGCCACTACCCAGGATCCATTTCCTTTATTTCAGGATCGCCTCTCCCGTTTCCACCGTGCTTGGTCCCTTATAACCTCGGACCGTTGGGTTAGGTAGAAAGGGGATACGCTCTCCAGTTTTCTTCGTTCCCCCCCCCCCCCGTCCCTCTTCAGGGACCCTTCTCACGAGCATCTCCTTATCCAGGAGGTTTTTGGGCTCCTCTCTATGGGGGCCATAAAGGAGGTTCCATCGTATCTAAGGGGCAGGGGGTTTTACTCCCGCTACTTCCTGATCCCCAAAGCAAAAGGGGGTCTGCGACCCATTTTAGATTTATGCGGACTCAACAAATTCATAGTAAAGCTGAAGTTTCGCATGGTCTCCTTGGGGACCATCATCCCTTCCCTGGATCCTGGGGACTGGTACGCCGCCCTCGAGATGAAGGACGCATATTTTCATATAGCAATCTACCCCCCGCACAGGCACTTCCTGCGGTTTGTAGTAAACAAGGTGCACTACCAATTTGCCGTCCTTCCCTTCAGCTTGTCTGCAGCTCCAAGCGTCTTCACCAAATGTATGGCTGTCGTGGCAGCATACCTTCGTCGTCAAAGGATACAGGTGTTCCCGTATGTAGATGACTGGCTGGTGCGCGGCCGCACCAGAGAGCAGGTTCATGTTCACGTTCAGATAATACTACGAACATTCCACAAGTTAGGCATTCTGCTCAAGGAAGAAAAGTCCACTCTGGAGCCAACCCAGAGAATAGAGTTTATCGGGGCAGTCTTAGACTCCACACTCGCCAGAGCTCTTCTACCAGACGCTCGGTTCCACGCCATCACAAACATCCACGGACTCCAGGTCTTCCTGATCACCACGATAAGGACGTGTCTCGGCCTGTTGGGACACATGGCCTCCTGCACTTATGTAACCAGGCATGCCAGACTTCGGCTTTGCCCACTTCAGGCCTGGGTATCATCGGTGTACCGTCCTTATCGGGACAACCTGAGCATGGTGGTCATGGTTCCGAACCCGGTTTTGACCTCTTTCAACTGGTGGCTGGATCACAAAGCGGTTTGCGCAGGAGTGCCATTCCACGCCCCGCAACCCTCCCTGCACCTGGTCACAGACGCTTCATCTCTAGGTTGGGGTGCTCACCTCGGGGAGCACCATACCCAGGGCCTGTGGACCACATCCCAACTGGCTCTGCACATCAATGTTCGAGAGCTGATAGCGGTGCGCCTAGCCTGTCAGGCATTTCTTGGTCTCCTACATGGCCGTTGCGTGTCAGTCCTCACAGACAACACCACAGCCATGTTCTACATCAACAAGCAAGGAGGAGCCCGGTCGTCTCTCCTATGCCAAGAGGCCATTCTCCTGTGGGAGTTCTGCATTGCCCACTCGATACATCTCATGGCATCGTTCCTCCCTGGAGTCCAGAACACTCTAGCAGACCGTCTCAGCAGATCCTAACAGACACACGAGTGGTCGATTCGCCCGGATATCATCCATTCCATCTTCCAGAGGTTGGGATTTCCCCAGGTCGACCTGTTCGCCTCACGAGCCAACAGGAAGTGCCATGTGTTCTGCTCCCGCCAAGGGCGATCTCCGGGCTCCGTCGGACGCTTTCCTCCTATCGTGGAGAGACCAGCTGTTCTATGCTTTCCCTCCATTCCCACTGGTCCACAGGGTACTGCTCAAGCTATGCAGAGACAAGGCGCGTATGATTCTAGTCGCTCCAGCTTGGCCAAGACAGCACTGGTACACCACGCTTCTGGAGCTATCGGTACAAACTCCGATCACGCTTCCCTTGATCTCTCAGACTTGATCTCTCAGGACCCCGACCTGCAATCACTCCACCTTACGGTGTGGATGCTCCGTGGCTGAATCGGGCAGAGCTACGATGCTCACATCCCGTGCAACAGATTCTGCTGGGAAGTAGGAAGCCCTCTACACGGACCACTTACTTAGCCAAGTGGAAGCGTTTCTTCTGTTGATGTGAGCAGCGAGCCACGCCCCCCTTGCAGGTGTCAATTCCACTTATCCTTGAATATCTCCTATCCCTAAAACAGCAGGGCTTGGCGATATCTTCGGTCAAGGTTCACCTGGCCGCTATATCGGCGTTCCACCCAGGAGAACACGCTTCCTCGGTCTTCTCTAATCCGATGGTCGTCAGATTCCTCAAGGACTTAGACTGTCTATACCCACAGCAACGTCAACCTCTTCCGGCGTGGGATCTTAACCTGGTTCTCTCCAAGCTCACAGGGCCCCCGTTCGAGCCATTGGCTACCTGCTCACTCCTTTACCTATCTTGGAAGACAGCCTTCCTTGTAGCCATCACTTCAGCAAGGCGTGTTTCTGAAATTAGGGTGCTCACATCTGAGCCTCCATACACAGTCTTCCATAAAGACAAGGTGCAGCTTCGCCCCCACCCTGCCTTTCTTCCCAAGGTGGTATCAGCTTTTCATGTGAACCAGGATATATTTCTCCTAGTCTTCCATCCTAAGCCGCACGCCACGAGCCAAGACCAGCGTATGCACTCCTTGGACGTACGCAGGGCCCTTGCTTTCTATATTGAGCGTACGAAGCTGTTTAGGAAGACGACGCAACTCTTCGTTGCAGTGGCCGACCGGATGAAAGGCATACCGGTCTCCTCGCAACGTCTCTCCTCTTGGATCACGTCCTGCATTCGTGCTTGCTACGACCTGGCCGATGCCCCAACGCCACACCTCACCGCCCACTCCATGGGGGCCCAAGCCTCCTCAACTGCCTTCCTGGCTCAGGTTCCGATCCAGGACATTTGTAGAACGGCGGTTTGGTCATCGGTCCACACCTTCGCCGCTCACTATGCGCTTGTACAGCAGTCCAGATACGATGCTGCATTCGGGTCAGCGGTTTTGCACATGGCAATGTCTCACTCCGACCCCATCGCCTAGGTAAGGCTTGGTAGTCACCTAATTGGAATCGATATGAGCAAGCACTCGAAGAAGAAAAAACGGTTACTCACCTTTGTAACTGTTGTTCTTCGAGATGTGTTGCTCATATCCGTTCCAAACCCGCCCCCCTTCCCCACTGTCGGAGTAGCCGGCAAGAAGGAACTGAGGGGGCGCTGGGTCGGCTGGGGTATATATCCAGCGCCATGAAGGCGCCACTCCAGGAGGCTCCACAGCCGACCCACCGGGTGTTGCTAGGGTAGAAAATTCTCCGACGATCGTGCACGCGGCGCGCGCACGCCCTAATTGGAATGGATATGAGCAACACATCTCGAAGAACAACAGTTCAAAGGTGAGTAACCGTTTTTTACTCTGGGTTAATTAATAAACAAAAGTGATTTTATTATGTATAAAAAGTAGGATTTAAGTGACTTCAAGTAATAACAGACAGAACAAAATAAGTCACCAAGCAAAATAAAGCAAAAACACACACGTCTAAGCCTACTACATTAAGAAACTGTTTACAGGTAAAATCTCACCCTCAGAGATGTTCCAATAAGCTTCTTTCACAGACTAGACTCCTTCCTAGTCTGGGCCCAATCCTTTCCCCTGGTACAGTCCTTGTTAGTTCCAGCAGACATCTCAGGTGGTAAGCAGGGGCCTCCTTTTGTCCTGCTCCACCCCGTTATAGCTTTGGCACAAGGTGGGAATCTTTTGTCTCTCTGGGTTCCCGCCCCTCCTTCTAAATGGAAAAATACCAGATGGATTTCATTATCAGGTGACATCACATGTCGCTGTAAAACCCCTAGCTGTATGCACAATAGCGTGTTCACACTTGCGGCGCTATTTGGGGTACGTCTTCACTACCTGCCGTATCGGCAGGTAGCAATCGATTTATCCGGGATCGATATATCACGTCTCGTTAAGACGCGATATATCGATCCCCGAACGCGCTCACCATCGACTCCAGAACTTCACCAGAGCGAGTGGCAGTAGCGCAGTCAACGGGGGAGCCGCGGACATCGATCCCGCGCCGTCTGGATCCCAGGTAATTCGATCCAAGATACTTCGACTTCAGCTACACTATTCGCGTAGCTGAAGTTGCGTATCTTGGTTCGACCCCCCCCACCCCTAGTGTAGACCAGCCCTCGGAGCAGTGCACTCTGGGCAGCTATCCCACAGAGCACCTCTTCCTCTTTTGCCACTAAGACTTGTGGGAAGGCAGAAGGGGTCACTGGGCATCCTGGGTCCTGTCCCAGTGCCCCTTGATGCATTGCTTTCCATCCCAACAATCGCTGTGCTTCTGTCTGCATTTGGTGCCATCTTTCAACGGTTTGTGTACTACGCACTCTGCCCTGCCTCTTTTGGGCTGCAGGAATGGATCCCAGAGCTGTTGACCTCGCACTGACCAACACGTCACGAGTGGCAGTGAAGTTATTCCTTAAACTACAAAGGCAAGAGGAGTGTGACATTGATCTCGCCACGAGATTGCTTGTGGCATTCATGGAGGTGCTGACCACAGTGGAATGCCGCTTTTGGGCTCGGGAAACAAGCACTGAGTGGTGGGATCATATCATGATGCATGTCTGGGATGACGAGCAGTGGCTGCAGAACTTTCTCATGAGGAAAGCCACATTCATGGGACTGTGTGATGAGCTCGCCCCAGCCCTGCGGTGCAAGAACATGAGAATGAGAGCTGCTCTGCCGTTGGATAAGTGCATGGCGATTGCGCTGTGGAAGCTGGCTACTCCAGACTGCTACCGATCAGTCGCTAATCAGTTCAGAGTGGGAAAGTTGACCGTTGGAGTCGCGCTGATGGAAGTGTGCAGGGCCATTAATCGCATCCTGCTCTGAAAGACCGTGACTCTGGGCAACGTGTGTGATATTGTGGGTGGCTTTGCACAAATGGGCTTCCCTAACTGCAAAGGGGTGACCAATGGCACGCACATTCCAATTCTGGCACCAGACCACCTAGCCACCGAGTACATTAATCGAAAGGGGTATTTCTCAATGGTTCTCCAGGCGCTTGTGGATCACGGTGGGCATTTCACAGACATTAACGCAGGCTGGTCCAGAAAGGTGCATGACACACACATCTTTCAGAACACTGGTCTGTTGAGGAAGCTGCAAGCAGGGACTTTCTTCCCTGACCAGAAGATCACTGTTGGGGAAGTCGAAATGCCCATTGTGATCCTGGGAGATCCTGCCTACCCCTTAATGCTGTGGCTCATGAAGCCATACATGGGGCAACTTGACAGCAGCAAGGAGCAGTTCAACAACAGGCTGAGAAAGTGCAAAATGACTATGGAGTGTGCATTTGGCCATTTAAAAGCCCGCTGATGATGCCTGTATGGGAAGCTGGACATGGCCGATAACAATATTCCTATGCTTATAGCCGTGTGCTGTACGTTCCATAATGTTTGTGAAGGGAAGGGTGAAAGCTTCACTCAGGGTTGGACCGCAGCGGCTCAGCACCTGGAGCCAAAGACCAGCCAAAGAGGGGCACAGCGTGGGGCCATAAGGATCAGGGATGCCTTGAGGCAGCAATTTGAAGCTGAAAGCCACTAATATTTGTTGCTATGCTCGGGATTGCAGTGCTTGTAATGCTAAGAGGTGATTGGTGTACATGATGCAAGAAGGAGCCTTAACATAATTGTATGTTGCTTTGCTTTGCTCTTTTTGTTTTCACTTAATAGAATAAAGATTGCTTTCAAACAAACACAATTCTTTTATTGAAAGACAACAACCAGAGGAGAGAGTCAAACGTTTATAAACATCAGCAGGGAGGGGGATAAGGGAGGGGGAAGTCTCAAGAGGAGGAGGGGTCCTAGGATGGCTACAGATCCAGGGATCATACCCAACCTTCTCCTTTGGAGTACAATGCAGCAGGTGCTGTATTTCAGCAGGGCCAAACTGCAGAGGGATGGGTGTCAAGTGCAGTGGGTATTGGGAGTCCACACTGCTGGATTATGAGGAGGGAGGAGTGGAATGCTGCGAGTACAGACTGGAGCCAAGAGGTTGATAAGAGTGTGTTGGCGGCGGGGGAGGGGCGCATGGGAAAGAGTTTTGCGACAGCAGCTGCAGGGGAGGGCGGGCATAGAGCTGCTCGGTTTGAAGTGCAAGTATCGCCTGGAGCGTGTCTGCTTGGCACTCCATAACTGTTAAGAGCCGCTCCGTGGCTTCTTTCTGGTGTGCCACGTTCTCCTTTCGGTCCCTCTTCTCGCTTTCCCACCACTCCTTCAATTATTTTTCTCAGCCATGGAGTGCATCATAATCTCATGCATGAAGTCCTCCTTAGTTCTTCTTGGACACTTTCTAATTCTGCGCAGCCGTTCTGCTGCCAATAACAAAGAGGGAGGCTGTGCTCCCAAGGTCATCTCTGTGAAGTTTAAATGCAACATTTTACAGAAGCAGTATTGTTTGCAACACAGATAACACTGTTTCAGTGCTTTAAAACACAGCCAGTACTCACAAACCTGTCACTAACTGGCTCACCCCAAGCAAGCACACATGAGCCACAAGATCCCCAAAATAGTGAGTAGCTCCAGGGACAGGGTAAATCACTGTTCCTGGACCCTGCTATACATTGGGCACGTGGCTCTTGGGCACTTGGGGAGAGCCAGGTAGGGTGGGCCTGATAATCATTCCTGTTCCCACACTTTCCACAGGAGATAATCATTATGGAAGAAATCTCGCTGCTGAGGGTGAGCAGGGAATCAAGGGAGAGTCTTCTCCAAGCCTGCAGCTTCCGCCCTGGTCCCTGTGCGGCTAGCCTGTGTGCAGCAATGGTCCCCTCACCCATCACGGCAAAGTGGTGCAGGAAAGATACTGTTAATGGGGCAAGAAACAAAGGAGCTCTGCCGAGGAACCTGCAGCAGTGGATTGCCCAGTATCTCCATGAGAGTTTCCTGGAGATCTCTGAGGGAGATTCCTGTGAAGTGAGGGAGTGTATCAACAGCCTGTTCCACCACTCAGGCTAGGCATGAGGTAGGAGACAAGCCTGCTTCCTCCAACCCTCCTGCCCCCAACAACTGCTTCAGCAATTCCCAAAATCAGATCCACTTACCAGGGGCCTCCTCTCCTGTTTGCGCTTCGCCAACTCCGACTACTGTGACTGGCGAGGCTCCTCGGGGGTAGAAAAGAGCTCCTGACTGCATGCATCTCTGGCCTCCGAGTCATCCTCTGCCTCTGGATCGCCCTCCCCCTCTTCATCCAAGATTGCCTCCTCCTGGCTTGGTCCACTCTCGACTGGCACACAAGCCAACAAAGTATCCACAAGAGTCTTTGCAGTGGAGGTGGGTTCGCCACTGAGTATCACGTCCAGCTCTTTGTAGAACCGGCAGCTCGCGGGCGCAGCACTGGAGTGGCAGTTTGCCTCCTGAGCCTTGTGGTAGGTGTTCCGCAGCTCCTTCACTTTGACCCTGCACTGCAATGTGTCCCAGCCATGGCCCCTCTCTATCATGCATCTAGAAATCTGTCCGTAGGTACCATAATTCCTATGGCTGGAGTGCAGCTCGGACTGCACAGCCTCCTCTCTCCAAATGTCGATGAGGTCCAGCAGCTCGGCATTGCTCCAAGCGGGGGATCGCCTGGTATGTGGAGCAGGCATGGCCACCTGGAAAGATGTGCTGAGACCACTGCACACATCGCCAAGCAAACAGAAAGGGACTTTCAAATTTGCAAAGGAATGTACGGGTTGGGGCTGACGGTTGGTCACCTGAGGGCAGGGCAGTAGAGTTAAAACCGATGGCCAGAGAGGTGAGAACAAGCATGGTGGAACACCTCCCATAGGCCAATCTCAGCACTGTAATAGCCACGGTGTCTACACTGGCACTGCAGTGCTGTAGCCCCAGCGCAGAAAGCTCTACGCCTCTCGTCAGGGTGTTTTTTTTTAGAACGCTGCATCTGCGCAGTTTCTGCGCATTAAGTGGCTTGGCAGGGTGTACACCTCGGTAGTTACAGCACTCAAAGCTGCTTTACTGCGCACAAACTTGCCAGTGTAGATGGGTCATAGAGAAATCAAAAGAGAAAAGGCCCTTTGGATTCACACTTCCTATTTCTTCTGCAGGAGCAGCATTGCACAGCGGGGCATGAAAATTTGGACGACATCTGACTGCTCGCTCACTGAATGCTGATAGTTCAGTGTATTGTGTGGGTAGGGATATTTCCCCTGACATCTTATGGATTTGAGGTTCCTGCCACTTGTCTATTCCTTTATTTAGTGACCTTCTCTGTTAGGCCCACATTCAAAAAAGTGTCCCTCGTCATGGCAGCACTAAAAGCGGGTGCTTATGTCCCATTGGTATCAATGGAACATAAGCACATGCCTGAACTGAGCATTGGCCTGCTAAACCCAGGGTTGTGAGTTCAATCCTTGAAGGGGCCACTTAGGGATCTGGGGCAAAATCAGTACTTGGTCCTGCTAGTGAAGGCAGGGGGCTGGACTTGATGACCTTTCGAGGTCCCTTCCAGTTCTAGAGATAGGATAGGATATACTTTTGTGCTGTCATGAATCAGGCCTTGATTTTTTGTCATAATCCCCCTAAACTCTGCAGAGAGAGAGAGAGAGTCCAACCTGTAGAGCTGATATTTCTTCCAGATGAGATGGACCATTCATGAATACTGTTCTCATCAGCAAAAGAAGTTGCAGGTTAATTGTGGGTAACATGGATAGATTTGGTGGCTACCACTTCTGGAAATTTTGACAGCACATTCTCCATGGCATTGACCTAAAAACTTATCTGACTGTCCCATTGGAGAGTTCTCTATCCAAATCCTTTCCTCCCAGAGTCTTTTTTCTACCTTCCAAAGGGTTAATGCCCTGCTCTCTCGCTCTCTCTCACTCTCCACAAAGCCTCACAACATTTTTCGTGCTGCGTAAGGCTGTAGACAGCAGGGAGCAGCTTCTCTAAGTAACGAGCTACCCACACTGGTTCTGCAGACAGAAGGGACAGCGTTGAGCTCATGTCTGCCACTCTGTTCTGGAATCTGCCCATTCTTGCCAGCACCAACAGGCGGAGGGATGAGCTAATCATTTCCAAGCCCAGTGTCTAAAAGGGGTGGGGGTGGAGGACATGGGAGGGCTAAACAAGTTCATTGAACTGCTTTAGTCTTTATTTTCAGCCCCTGCAGAGACTCTTTCACACCAACCCATTCACATTCAGACCCTGCTGGCAGAAGAACTGGGATGCAGCTTGGACTAGCCACCAAGCGACATCTGGACATAGGTAGTCATATATATGGGCAGAGACAAGTCATTACTCATATAAGGCTTGATTTTCAAGGGTGTTGAGCACCTGCAGCTCCTATTGATGTCAGCTGGAGTTATGACTGCTTGGCTTCTCTGATAATAAGGCCCAAGGTCTATCTTTAGGTTGCCAGGTCTCTATCTTCTTTCTTGGAACCTAGACGGCTCTCCCAGATGCCACAATGCTAGGTCCCTTCCATATTACATCTCTCTATGTTTGTAGCCCTACTTGGAATGAAACTGGTTCATTCCATTGTGCTCTCAACCTGTCTGCCCTGCTAACAGGGTAAAACAGCCCTGTCTGAAATGGACTAACTCTGCCGAAGAGTCTAAGAGGATACACCCTTAAATTAAATACAGTTAAAAATCCTATAATTACAACAATTATTAACGCTATTTACTAGGCCAAGTTCACAGAGCATTGGAAACATAAACATGGAATATATAGAAACCACATCGTTGTAAAGTACCCAGTGGATTTGCTTGTGTTTGAGGGAAACTTTGTTACAGAGAAAGAGAGAGATGAAGTTAAAAGATCTTTTGCACGTCTGTTCTGAGGCCTGTAATTAAAAAAATTACACTGGTTAACTGTCTGGCCGTCCCTCATGCTTCATTTAAAAGGACCTCAGCCTTTCCATGGGTATAGGCTGATGTGACCCATCAGTAACTGATTTGGGCATAAACATATGTGTTACATCACTGCCATTCCATGCTGCCATGCGTGCACACACACATGCGCACATACATAGACATGCACACACACATACACACACACAGAGCTGCCAGTGGTCCAAAGTCCCAGCTTGTGGTTGTATTCTTTCTGTTGTGCTTGGAGCAACTGTATTTACAAGTCTGGAGGCAAGTAATTAAAAGCAAGAACTGATTGTGTTCAGCATAAGATAAATTTAACTGAGCTTCATTGAAACTGCAAGAGCAAGAAGGGCAGTTGTCTGACTCCTCAGAAACCCCTCCTAACTAATTCTCCCCAGTAGGAGCAGGCTACATCATCAAGAAGAACTCTTATTGGCTGATCATGCCCTAAGGGCGTGACACTTGTGTGCTGTTTTCACATAACTGCTCCACAGCAAGGCGTAGTTCTGTCTAAATCAAGACCTCTTCACCAAGTCCAGATGGCCCATAGGTATCGCACAGGACCCCTTTTTAGTTCTGGGGCAGTTAACTTATATAGATTCATCCTTCCACTCCCTAACTCCAAATTATTTCCGTCTCTTTAAAGGCAAATAAAATTAAGGAAAATAACAGTGAAATTTCTAGCATATGTTAGCAGCAATTTCAAGTGTACCTGCTATAACATCCCTGTGGACTCCGTGCCATTTCCTTATTGGATCTTGTACAACATTCATTCTTTGGACCCTGCACAACCAGCAGCAAAAGAAATGTAACTTTTGCTCCAACACACCTTTCCTTAACAGAGTGTGGCCTCTGCAGTGATGGACACTTCAGAATTAAACAGAAAAGTTGCAGGGATCTATTGAGCAAAGGGCCTGATCCAGCTTCCACTTCAGTGGGAATTTTACCATTTACTTCAGTAGGAATAGAACTGGGCCCTGATTTCTCTTTCCCTGGAGCAGGAGGCTATTGGCACTCACCGGGTTAAGAGACACAAGCAAGGTTAATGTCTCATGCTGCAACTAGCGGATGATGCGTATGAGAATTAGAGGGGAAAGTTGCTGTCTGAGGGGAAGTGTGCTTCAGATTTTTTCAGGGGTCCATTAGTTATTTTTCCTAAAATACAATAAAAACACTCTGCCACTTCCCCAGGTCTAGCCCACTGCTTGGGACCAGCTTGTTTGATATAGTGGTCATAGGTGAAATCCACTCCAATGTAGAGACCGAGGCATGGCCCAAGTGAAGTCCCACTTCAGCCACATGTGTTCCTTCCATCCTTTCCCCATGCAACCCGGCCACAATAGCAGTCAGCGAGCCGGAGCCACTCCCATTAGAGCGCCCTCTGTGCAGCAATGACAGGTTGTTCTCCAGGAAGTGGAATACACATCCCTTCCCCTTAATCAGAAACAGCTAAAATTTTCTGCACAAATCCCAGAGGGCATGTGGTGGGATAATCCAGATGAGATGTGAGAGTCTTGGGGGCCTCTGTGAGGCCAAGCCCCTTCGGGGCCTCTGAGATGGAAAGGGTTGATATTACCAATATGACGCTGTGTTTAGGGAGAGGCAAGCTATTGCTGTTCTGGTTCTCCTGGGTGGTACTTTTGGATAGGCGTCTTTTTAGGTGATCAAGCAGCAATAAACAGTGATGCACATGTAATACAAACAGACCCCTGTGGTGGGCGGGCGGAATCAAACCTGGGATCTCTAGAGCTTAGTGCATGAGCCTCTACTGCATGAGCTAAAAGCCATATGGCCCTTAGCTAAGGCTGTAGAGCAGACTCATTAATCTCTCTCTCTAAGTGGTCTCAGTGCCACTAGATGGGACAGAACACCACACGCAGGAGGTGTGTGGGTTACATACACAATGCCCTGGGAGTAGTCAGGAGGAGCGGAGAATCCCCTTTGTACTGTGTGGTTTGTCCGGTAGAAGTTGGGTGCGGTTCATCACATAGGGATAGGTGAATCTCAATTGTTCAGAGATTTGACTCAGATAAGCACCCAAGATGCACATCTAAACGAGCCGGCCCCCCTCCATTGTTTCAGCTGGACAAGAGTCTTGTGAGAGTAAAGATTCCTTCTAACCTATGTTCTATGGTCCTACTAAAGGGAGGGAGTGTGAACTCTACATAGCGCATGGATTCTGTCTGGAAAAGAGACCGGCTTGCAAAGGAAAATTATTTGTTCTTTCATTTTTGGTTGTCTTTGTATTACATTTTTACAAAGTTAACAACTCTTTCTCTCCCCCCACAAAAAAACCCCTTTCCCCTTCCCTCTATCACCCCAACCAACAGCAATATAGTACACAAACCCAATCCTTCAGCTAAGCACAGCATACAAATCCAAACCACTATAATATATATGCATCCTCAGAGTATTATCTTGACATAGCCTGCTAGACATTTCACACCCTTTATAACATTCACCCCTATTTGATTTTTAATAAAGTGACCTGCATGGAAAAATTGTTAAAATTCAGCATCAACATTTCTCAGTTCGTATACCAGAGTATGAGGCCAACAATGAAATACATTCTGTCATAGAATCATAGAATATCAGGGCTGGAAGGGACCTCGGGAGGTCATCTAGTCCAACCCCCTTCTCAAAGCAGGACCATCCCCAACTAAATCATCCCAGCCAGGGCTTTGTCAAGCATGACCTTAAAAACCTCTAAGGAAGGGGATTCCACCACCTCCCTAGGTAACCCATTCCAGTGCAATGTAGAGAAACCAAATATACCACTGTCTCAATCCTGCTTTAAGTGAAATCAATAGGAGTTTGGCTATTGATTGCAAACTAAGTAGGATCAGACCCTTTCTCTGTGGCTGATCCACTAATAAAAACACTTATTCACATAACAGATGACTTACTTGTGAAGGACCCAGTCCTAAAGTATCTACTAAGGGAAAACGTGCATTGAAATCAAAGACGGGCTTTGCTGACATAAAACGTGAGTAAGGATACAGAATCTGGTCCAGAAAGAGAGAAATACCCAAATTCCAATGATATCCCATAGTCCAAGATTAAAAAGATCTGTAAATTCCAGCCATTTTATACATGTTGATCATGTGTTAGAGGGGAGGAAAGACATTTTTACTCTGCTAACGAGGCATCTAGGTAATGACTTTTAGAGGTGAATAACAAGTTATAATGTAGCAGTTTGTGAAGGATTAAAGGAGGCTAAGAAAGACAAACAATGATTAATCTTAAAGTAATTACTATTTTTGTCTCTGTATAAGTAAAAATTGGTGTCTGTCCATGTCTTCCTGACATACACATAAAGAAATTAGATAGAAATATAAATACTCTTGCTGGAAGGTTACAATGTAACACTACTTTATTTCTTAGAATTTATAACAATAACATACATAAACCCCAAAACAGAGAGACAAAACAGGCTGCTCCCTAAAAACACTTTACTCCCAACCACTTTACTCTAGGCTGGCTTTCAGCAGAGCAAATGGACTGTGATCACATGCTTCCATACAGAGCCCCTTAGCCTGCGAGCAGAACCAAGAACCCGCCCCCCTCCTCCTCCCCACACACCCAGAGATGGCCCCTACCCGGAAGAGCTTACAATCTAAATGGGCAAGACAGTACAAGAGTGGGACTAAAGAAGTATTATTATCCCCATTTCACAGGTGGGGAACTGAGGTGCAGAACAATGAAGTGACTTGCTCACAGTCACACAGAGCAGGGAACTGATCCAGCACTCCTAATTCACAGTCCTGTGTGTTAATCAAAAGACCATCTTCCCTCTCTTATTGTTTTTTTTTTATTTAAAGAAATCACTTACTTAGCTGCCAAGTCCAGAATTCAGTTGTCCTTGTTTCACCCGCATGTCACTGATGAAACTTCCACCTATATGTCCATCACTTTAAGAAGATGTGTTTTCAGGAGTTACAAGGGAACACTCATTATTTCCAGCGCTTGCGATTTTATTGTGAGTCTTGCAATATTTGGGTGTTTTCTTAAAGCCCCAGCTCCTGGAGTCATGATGTTATGTGAAAACCTTGGCTTTCGTTTAAATCAAAGTAAGTTTCTAACCCTTTGGTTGGAGAGAAAAGCTTGCAAATGTGAATCCAAAAGGCTCAATAAACAGAAGGCAAAAAAAAAATTCTTCACAATTTATTTTTTTCTTAGTAATCCCTTGATTTTAAGCCAATCTCCTGATTTTGGGGCCTGACTCATCATTTTTTTTGATGGCTTGGGGTTGGTAATACTGGAACACAAAATCCAGAGCTCAGGACTTGCCAGGTAAGCAAAGGAGAAGCTGATTCTCAGAGCAAATTGCCTGCATATGTAACTCTGTTTATAATTGCTAAGCATGCCCATATCTGACAAGCTGTGGGGTACAAAAAGACATTCTGATCACTAGCTCTGATTGCAGAGAAGAGTAAGAAAAATCCTTTTGAGATGTCTCCATCATAAAAAGGAACAGTTCATCCTAACTAGTTTGGGACATGGCCCTGGAGTACTCAGTCAGCCCACACTGGCTTCCCTTGAATGTCTGATGCAGAAAAAGGCTGCCTAACTCAGCTTGGCCATTTGAAAATATTGGAAACCTGAGTGCTTCAGAGTTGTTTGGAAGGTAACAGTTGTTTTAAAGATGCTTAGTTAATTTCCCAGGGTATTAAATCAACTCTTAAGTGCAATAAAGAGCCTAGTTCACAATGACTTTTAAATGTCCCGGTCTGTGTTTTCTAACAGCAAAACAAATTCTTTCCCTCCCCTTCTATATCATCAAAGTTGGCCCTTGCTTAGGCTGCATTTATACTACAGATTTCTGCTGGCATAGCTACATCAGTCCTTGTGCAAAGGGTTCTGATCACTGACTGTGCTGGCAGAAGTCCCTTGTGTAGATGCAGCTATATTAGCAAAGTTGTGCTTTTAGCATTATAGGTTGTTTTGCTTATTGGGGACAGTTTTATTATATAGAACTAAGTGCAGCTTTGCCAGTATAGCAGCGTTCACACTAGGAGCACTTTGCCAGTGTAGTATACCAGTACTCTTATACTGGCAGAGCACTCCTAGTGTAGACATGGCCTTAGAAGTCTCCTAAGAAGTGTTAGCTCCCAGTGAGAGGCTGGAATAATGGCAGGTATTTCCAAACACTATTGAGAAAAACACTCTATTCTACAAGCAGTTTCATTGATGATTTCTGTAGGACTTTACAGACAAAGGCTCTCTCAGGTTGAGTGAAAGTGGCACAGTTTGGTCCTTGCTACTTACCTAGCTACAAAGTCTAAGGTCACTGGAGTTTTCCTTGAATGATTTGGGATCTTTGCAGTCCGTTAAGTTTTATTGTATAAAAGCTTTCATCTTGATTGAATGAGAGATGAAGAGGTAACTGAGCACAAACCCCTTTTGCTGGGCTTTTCAGTAAATCCCATATTTTGCACATGCAACTGCATGCATGTGCATTCTCAATTTTCAGCTGTCAGATTGCTCCAGTGAAAATATTCCAGTGTATTTGCCCATGTGCTTGCATCTAAGTACATGCGCTTGTGTCTGCCCTCTCTCCGGGTCTGTATTCAGATGATTAGCCCGAGCCAGTGCCCAGGCCACAACATCCATTTTGCTGTTTGTAGTGCACTAACTCGAGCCGAGCTAATACATGTCTGTCTATCCGGGTCGGGAGGCTCCCTCCCTGATGCATTGGAGACAGACCCTTCTAGACTTCACCCGGTTCAGCTTCTGTTGCATTTCTAGTACTAACTTCTACTGCAGTTAGAGGAACCATGCTCACCAGCAGAAGATTAGACATTAGACATTGCAGCACCTTGGAGTTAAAGGGAGGGATGGACTTCCTATACTTTTATATAACTTTTTCTTTTTAAAAAAAATCTTTTAATCTTCACTTTTCTCAGCCTCTCTGGGTTCTGACCATACAGGAAAGTTGTGGAAATCTTGCACAAAATCTCACCCTATTTGTTAGTCCAGTTTAGCATTCTAGATGTTTTAATAGGAATCCAAACTTCTGGATGCTTATTTGCATGGAATCTTGGAGCATTTATTCCCACCCCTCCTCAAATTATTGGTTAAAACCTTTGCAAATGTCATGGACTTCCAATTGAAATGAAATTGGTGGACTTCTGTTCTGTTTAAATTCTTCCATGTGAGTGGAAACAACTAGTCAGGAAAAAACGTGTCTTTTTGGATGTGGTGATTTTAATTTGAGATCCTTTATTGTTTCATTTTCAAAAACCAAGTGATGCAATACAAATTAATTTTAAAAGCAGAAATTAATTAGGGTCTACTAAAACTTAGCTCACTATAACTCATTTGTCTATCTTGGGCCTGATTCTCCTCTTCCTCAGTGGTGTAAATCAAGAGTGACTCCGATTAAGTCAATGGAGCTACACTAGTGTAAATAGAAGGGAAATCAGGCTGCGTGTTCTCAAACTTGACCATATTTGACAGAAAAGGTCTAGTTAGGTAAATAAATTACTGTAAATAGATGGATTCTCAGTGGATAGGTTTTTAGAAGTGCACAGCACTGGGCTAACTTCTTCTCTCTTTGAAGACAGAGCAGATTTAGACCAACACTGAGTGCTTTTGAAAATCCCACCCTAATACTGAAGGATGGGCTTGTGATCCAGGTGCTGGACGAGGACCCAAGAGATCTAGATCCAATTCTAGGCTCTGCCACAACCTTACTATGTGACCTTGAGTAATCTGTCTGCATCCCATGTTTGTGGGAGGAGGCCTGTGGCTGGGCGACGACTCACCAGCACGGTGCCTCCTGCTGGTCTTCCTGGGAATTAGCGCTTCCCCCTGCAATTTGGGCCTCCCTACCCTGGGGAACCCCCAACCCTCTATCCCCACCTTGCCTCAGCGGCTACTGCCAGTCACCATCTAGCCCCAGCTCACTGGGGCAGACTGAAGTCTGTAAACCTCTCATTATCGACGAGGGGGTTAGCACCTGCTGCCTTTGCCTATCTCTGGGCTGTCCCTCTGCAGCCCTAGTACCCTTTTGGGGGCCTGTAACTTGGTCTGCAGCCTGGGGCCTTGCTAGGCTGGAGCTCCCCAGCTCCTTCTGCCCTTCCCCAGCACTGCTCCTCCCTAGGTACCCTCCTCAGCTTCCCAGGCAGCCAGGTCCTTCTCTCGCTCTAAGAGACTGGAGAGAGAGTCTCTCTGTCCTTCTGGCCCACCACCCTCTTATAAGGGCCAGCTGGGCCCTGATTGCACTGGCTGCAGCTGTGGCTGTTTTCCCAATCAGGCCAGCCTTTCCCCTGCCACAACCCTCTCCCAGGGCTGTTTTAAGCCCTTCAGGGCAGGAGCGGGGTAACCACCCCACTACAAGGCCTACTTCCCCATGGTGTTATATAGGTTCATGGGTGCAGGTGAGGCTCCCAGAAGCTGTGATGATGAGACCAACATAGACCCACCGACATTCCTGGTAGTGTTTACAGGCCAGATTTCTGCCAGCTGCTGCTCCTACATTGTGCATCATTATCTCGCTCTTTCTTGTTCCTCCATTTTCCAGGTCTTCCTTGCCTAAGATGACACAGCAGATGCGGGACATTCAGCTGGCCCAGGCCAGGAAGCCACCAGGACCCTCCTCCCCGAATGCCGCCAAGAGGCTTTACCGCAACCTCTCGGGGAAGTTCCGTGTTAACTACCCTTCATTTGATGAGGGCAGCTTGCCAGGGAGGAGTGAGAAGGAGAAGCTACGCAAGACCTATCTTGTGAGTGCTCTGGGCTTGCGGGTGTTCATACCAAAACGCAACCCTGTGGTAACGCTGGGTGTACCCCACGGTGTGGCCTATACCCCATCCTTCGTGCACACACCCCAGCAACAGAGTTGGCTGGATGTCTGGAGGGTGAGGGGGGAGCAGAGTGAGCCACAGTAAATTCTGTCCCTCCTGGAGCAGGTGAATCCAGTCCGGAATGGTTCCTCAGGATAGGGTCATTTGCACTTTCTTAAAACAAAGGATTAGTATTGTCAGCTCCTTGGGGCAGGGACTGTCGTTTGGTTCTGTTTGTACAGCGCCTAGCGCAGTAGGGTCCCAGTCCATGGCTGGGGCTCCTCAAGGCTACAGTAATACAAACCAATCAGTACAGGCTTAGGTGACTGACAAATCCACTGGCATTCTGTACACTGTATTAGGCATGGAACAGCTGTGGATAACGAGCCCCTTTGCCTAAGGGTGTTGTGAGTCAAGGATCAGCCCCTCTGGTAGAGACTGGCAATAGACCCCATTCCATACCTACTGCCCTTTCAGAGCCTGTTTTGTGGATAGGCGTGAGGCTCGGCACTCCATCCACCTGGCGCTAAATACACTGAGAACCCCGTGTAATGACTTGGAATAGAGCCTGGCCAAATCTCAGTGAGGAAAGCGGGGTGAGGCTGCAATGCCCAGCACCCCGGGCTCAGTGGGCCCCATTTCTTGTGTCATTGCAGTTTCAGAGCAATGCGGCTCTCTTTGAAGCTGTTGAGCTGCAGGATCTGGACAGAGTGCAGGAGCTGCTAAAACAGTACAGCCCAGAGGAGCTGGACCTTAACACCCCAAACAGCGAGGGGCTGCTGCCGCTGGATATCGCCATCATGACCAACAATGCCCCCATTGCCAGGATGCTGCTGCAGGCCGGAGCCAAGGAGAGTCCACACTGTAAGTCACCATTACAGGGTATTTTTCTCACCCCCTCCTGCTCTGCTGTGTCTCACGTGCTCTGTCTTAGATGCTAATGGAGCTCCGCTTACCGTAGCATCTAGGCACCCTAGTGCCTGGGCCAGTGTCTTCCTCTTTGAGAGTCCACTCTGCTCCTCTGACCCAAAGGAAGAAGGCAGCGAGGACCTGGGGAAGGCTGACAGGAGGAGGCTTGTAGTGCAAGGAGTGGTGCAAAGGGAGACATGTGAGATCCTGAGGGTTAGCGGGAAGGTGGATGCATTGGGGTGACACAAGTCCCCAAACCCAGTGGCCTGATCTAAAACTAGGAGAGAACCAGACAGCAGGAGAGGTCAGGAGAGATTTCTGTAAGGCCTTCTTGTGGAATGGACAGCCAACGGCTGCAGGACAGGCTGAGCTGGGAGCATGTGTGTTTCTAAAGAGAGCACAGTAGGATAGGCAGGTGATGGCATTGGGGAAGGCCAAAGGAGGAGGCCTAAGTGCCCCTTCTGTCATAGGTGATTGCCCTCCTGAGACTGGCAGCATGTGTTTCCTGAGGGAGGGGCAAGTGAATGTCTCTTTGCAGTGCCACTCCCAAAGCTTGCCACTTGCTACCCTTTGCTGGCCTCAAGGCACATTCAGCTGCTTGGTGAGGTGGAAGGGGACTGCTCTGTACAGCAGAGGGTGGGAAGATGGAGCTAGGAGATCATCCCAGCCTCTCCTGGACCTCTTGTGATCTCACAGTCTCTGCCAGATAAAGGAGCTGGTGGGTAAAGACCTCCTGTGTCGTTTGCTCAGCATAGAGGTGTGGGGATTGAGTGTCCCGTAAAGAGCCATGAACGGTTTGTCCAGTGCCATGGGAGAATGAGGTTCCCCTGTTTAAATGAAGTTGCTTAGTTAATCTGTACAAGGAGGTGCCCTGTTAAGCATTTATCACTCTGCCTTCAAGGATAGAGGAATATTCTGTCCCCCAGCAACGAGGCTGTGCTGTATTGGGGACTGGGCTGGGAGTGGGCCCATGCAGACAGCATGTAGTGGGGATAGCTGGCAGAAGAGCAGACAGAGACCAGGAGTTCAGATAGGCAGGCTCCTTTGCCTCCAGTGGAGTCAGGAAAGCCTGCAGGGTCCCCTGGGCAGGGTGGACATGGCTTAGAGCAGCTGTGAATATCAGAAGGTATCATCCCATGTAGAAAGCCAAATCACTCTCACAGATGGGAGAGTTGAAGGCAGGTTGTGCTGCAGCTTATTGACTCATCTGCTTGGCTTGATGGAGGTCTCATTTCATACAACGGCCTCTGTTCTGAGCAGGAGGAAATACCAGCTAGCGGCAGGGAAAGGGGTTGGCTTCATGTTTTAAGGGGGTAATAGAAGAATGATCACAGTTGCTTTCTGCAGACAAACAGCACGACTCCCACTTTTCCTGGACTGTGGGGTATTCCAGAGCAGGCACATTGCATAGTGGTGGGTGAATCTCAGAAGGGTCAGAGAACATAGTCAGTCCTGATCAGCACCCAGCCATTCAGACGCTGATCCCAGTTCTCCAAGCCAGCTGAGTTTGTGTAATAGGGCCAGGGGAGCTGGTGGGAACAGGCTGACTCAAGGGTGCTCACCCTGCCACTTGCCCTGGGAAGTGGCCAAGTGCCTGGGAGTAGACAACAACCCTTTACTCTCCAGAAAGCTTTAGTTTGGAGCCATAGGCCAGCTCCTGCAGCCTGCGGGAAGGACATGAGCGCTAGTCTGGGACACTACACCAAGGGGTGGGGACGGGGAGGCAGCCTGGCCGTAGATCTGTGATTACATGTATCTCCTGGCTGGAGGGGCAGCACAGGGATCACCTCCTAAAGCCCTGTTCAAAGCCCACTCACTCCAGCTGTGTGCATGGGAGTGAGGATTTGAACACAGGTAGCTCTGGGGCATTGGTCATGGCCATTGCCGATGATGCTGCCTGGAGGATGTGAATCAGGCCAAGTAGCTGATGGACATATCACAGTGTAGATAAGGGAGGAGCACAGGGTGCAGCGTAGAATCAAAGACGTGTTGGGGGCTTGCGTGCAGTGGGCTCGACCTAACTGTCCTGTCTTCTTTCCCTCTCACTTCCCTGCCCCTGGCAGTCATGAGCCTAGAGAGCCGCACCTTACATCTGACGACGCTGGTGCGGGAGGCAGAGCAGCGAGTCAACGAGTTCACCGCACAGGTGGCGAATGAGACGGCCAACACTGACTGCTCAGAGAAGGAGAAGCAGCTGAAGTCCTGGGAGTGGCGCTACCGGCTTTACAAGCGCATGAAAGCTGGTTTTGAGCATGCCTGTGAGTGCCCCATGGGCCTGCACGGGGTGGGGATGACAAGCACCAGCACAAGGAGCAGGAGGGAAGTGGTGCATGGCTGGGGAGTGGGACTCGGGGAAGAGGGTTGCATGGAGCTGGGGGGATTGCCATGGGAGCTGCAGATTGATACTCTCCCGGATAGTCACAGCAGAGTGCACTCCGCCCTGAGCCTCCCCATGACTGGACACTTCTGTACCTACCCCTGTCCTTTCTGTTCCCAGGTGCGCCGGACCCACCCGCTAATGTGCACCTGTCTGTGGCCAGCAGCAGTTCTGTGCAGGTTACCTTCGGGGAGCCCCTAAGTATCAACTCAGCTGTTGTCACCAAATACAAAGGTGAGGCCATGGGAGAGCCACGCGCCCGTGGCCCCTACAGGACGCCAGAACAGGGCAGGCCTAATGCTCCCGTGTTCAGGGGTAGAAGGCAGCATGGTCTGATAGTTAGGGCACCAGGCTAGGAGTCAGGAGAGCTGGGTTTTATTCCCAGCTCTGCCAGTGACTTTCAGTGATCTGGGGTGAGTCATTTTCCTCTCCCCATCTGTACAGTGATAGTGGTACTAAAGTGTTTGGGAACTATAGATGGAAAGAGCTCCTGTGATATCCGAGCCTGTGATTTCACTGCGGACCAGTGATCTCTGCTATGGCTTGAGGCAAGGGTTTTTTTTGCCTCCCTCCCCCCTTTTTCAACACAACTGTTGATAAGGAATAAAAGTCCACAGGTTAGTTGCGTGGCAGCCTGGTTATTGCTGATGATCCCTTTCCAGTCACTACTAACTGACACCAGACACTGGGCATTAATGGGCATTAATGTCCACAGGAATAATGTTGTAATGACATTATTAAGCTTGTGTGAGGGAATCTCAAATTCCAACTCAGGATGGGCCCCTAGCAAAACCCTGGTCCAATAACCCTGGAAACGTCAGGAAGTTTGTCTATATATTTGAACTTTGCAGCTGGCCCGACCCTACTCCGGGCTGAACCAGGATTCGTACACACCCAGACAGAGGAGAAGTTTGGGTCTGGAGCTGAACTTTGCAACCCTGTCTCTTCCTCGGGTTGATCTCTGGATCCCACAGGAACAAGGCCCATTTGGCGCTAGCACCTGCTCCTGCAGAGGGATTTCCGATCCCTCCTTTTCAATCTGGTGTGTCCTCTAATATCTTTGGTTTTCTTTTACCAGGCACCACCAAATCCTGATGTTTAATCTACTTTATCTGTTCCTCCTCTATGCCTTTCTCTTGCCTTTGTCTGATCCATGTGTCTTTCTTTTTATCTCTGGGCTTGTCTGTCTGTCTGTCCATTTAGCCTGTCTGTCTCCTCTCCATCTCTTTCCCCAAATGCTCTATGCTCAGTCTCTGCTATGTCCAGAAATACAGTCGAGTGCCTGTATTGTGCCAAATGCCTGGGGGCTCTCCAGGCAGTTGGTTTCCAATCCATATCATACCTTCTCCCGTTCACTCCGCTGTGCCTTTTCTCAGACATCTCTGCAGCATACGCAGCTGGCCTGGCTGTATCTAGTTCTTTGATTTCATAGTCAATCCCCCTACAGCAGCTGTACCGTCCATGGCAGCCTGGCACTGTAAGCTAGCCCAGTCTGCCTGCCAAGCGCTACATCCCTCTCCTTGTTCACGAATGCCTCCCAATGACTGACAAGGCCGTGGGGCTCTCTTTGTTTGCAGTTGAGTGGAGCTGTTCCCCAACCTTCTCCCCTCCCCTCGGGGAGGTGGTGATCGACAAACTAAAGAACCTGCACTTCACCATCCAGGGGCTCATGTCGGTAAGTGAACACGGCGCCACATCCCTTCACTCTGAGCCATGGCAACGAGGCCGTGTGAGGGGTAAAGAGGGGTGACAGGCCACAGGCAGAGCTGCCCTGCCCAGGTGGGGGCAGTACTAGAGTCATCTGAGGGCAGCTGAGCAAGGCCGCAGCCTGTTCTTTAGCTGGCATCGCCCTCTCCAGGATTACTCCCCACAGGGGCCTGGCTCCACTCAGGTGAATTTCAGCCTGAATGAGTCCCTGCACAAAACCCCATATGTGCCCTCTCCAGGTATTACCCATACTGTGCTGTGTGGGCATGGCACCACGTTGGGAGCCACAGAGCCCCCTGCAGCTCCAAGCAGCCATGTGGTGAGTGCGTTCCCCCAGGGTTCTGTATTACAGGTGCCATATTTAGTCAGTCTGGGGCAAAATTTTCCAAAGAGAGGCAAGGTGCGTCTTCCTTTTTTTGAATTATGAGTTCTCATGTGGGTACTTGCCTCTCTGGCTCCCCAAAAACATGACTGCCAGTTGTACCCGCAAATAACGTACTGAGCCTTTGCTCTTTTGCACAAATACCCGTGGTGCTTTTCTCCAATAGACAAAACAAAGGAGAAGGAGCCTTAAAAAGCCAAGAGACCGAACAGCCCAGCCCCGTACGCCACTATGCATATATGAACACATATGTATGCAGTGATCTTCCCTACCTGACACTACTAGCTGCAGGGCACAGGGTTAATGGAAGAGGCATGTGCAGGACTCATTGTTAGTGCTAGAGAATGGTTCTGAACTGAGAGCCCAGCACTATATTCAGTGCAGGGTCTATACCAGTGTAAGGCACAGGCCTCTGGGGGTGGAAAGGTCACTGGGGGAAGAGGTCATGGCAGTGCAAAACTGCTGCCACTTCCATTGCAGCTAGAGGGCTGTTGGGAGTGGAGACAGTGAGCAGCACTCTCCAGGAAGGGGGCAGCCAGAAGGCATGCTGGTTCCGATTTTCCTCTGGGCAGCCATGCAGCCACATTTGCTGCAGATCCTGGGGACAGCACTCCAGATCAATGAGCCCATCAGCCCTAGTGCCATGCAGGACTCCTGCTCTTTGTCATGCTGCTAGCAGTTTGGGGAAGTGACCCAGCTCTCCCCAAACCACCCCCTGGGAGGGGATGGCTTATCCCTGTTCACAGGCAGGATGGGATCCACAAGTTTACCCTTATGGGTGGCATCTTCCATATAACCTCTAGACTCCATGAAACGATAAATACTCAGGGGACTGGAAGGCATCTGTCTTCCATGTCATGGCCTGGGCTACTTTGCATGGTGAGGGAATGGGGAGGAGGGAATTCCCAGGCATGCAGGATCCCCAAGCAGGAAGGAAAATAGGTTCATTCACTAGGCCTCTAATTTATCCCCTGTCTCCCACCCTGCTCCTGTCTCTACCCAGGCTCCTGCTAGCCAGCAAATCATGGGCCGATTCCTCAGCCACCTGCAAAGATCAGACTCTTTCACCAATTCCTTAGCTCATTGGCTCTCAACCTTTCCGAACTACTGTACCCCTTTCAGGAAGAGGATTTGTCTTGCGTACCCCCAAGTTTCACCTCACTTAAAAACTACTTGCTTACAAAATCAGACATAAAAATACAAACGTGTCACAGCACACTATTAGTGACAAATTGCTTATGTTCTCATTTTTACCATATAATTATAAAAGAAATTGATTGGAATACAAATATTGTACATACATTTCAGTGTATAGTCTATAGAGAAGTATAAATAAGTCATTGTCTGTATGAAATTTTAGTTTGTACTGACTTTGCTAGTGCATTTTATGTAGCCTGTTGTAAAACTAGGCAAATATCTAGAGGAGTTGCTGCACCCCCTAGAAGACCTCTGTGAACCTCCAGGAGTACACATACCCCTGCCTTGAGAACCACGCCCTTAGCTAACTGGGGACAAGAACCAGCCTCCGGTTCCATCTCTGAGAGCTTACCAAGATCATGGGCTGGTTTGGGCCAATGCCTCTGAAACCCTCAGGGCCCATGTTGCCTGTCAGCTGTCTCCTTCCCAGGGTATTATGGAGCAGTTCAGAAAGCAAACACGGGAGCTATGGCTCTGAGAAGTGCGGCTCAGTGACAAACTTGAAACATGGCAGCTGAGTCAGAGATGTAGCTTTTAAGCCAATGTGCCAAGTCTCTCCCACAAACCCCAGCCTGAGTGCGATGGTCTTATCTGGAGCAGGGGTGAGGAAGTGAAAAGGCCATTGGAGACTCCTCATCAGGGGAGCAGAGAGATCATGAGAGACACTCCTGCAGTGAATGGATGGAGTTACTGTCTTGGTGTAAGACAGTTTTATAGTGGGAGGGAAGTTTGAGCAGGAGGAGCTAGACGTTAAAGTTAGACACAGAAGTTCACTATAATGCTATGTCTATGCTCATGGCGGCATGTAGTGTACAGGCACTGTGTGTAGTTACACACCACAGAGAAAGGCTCCGGTTGCTGGGGAGGCAGTGGGGAAGGGCTCCGGTTGCTGGGGAGGCCGTGGGGAAGGGCTCTGGTGGCTGGGGAGGCCATGGGATACTGCACTGCTAAAAATAGCAGTGTGGCAGGGGAGGCATTGCTTGGGCATGTGGAGAGCATGTAGGGTACATATCCTAGCGTTCAGGTTCATAGGGCGCTTTGCTCTACTTACCTAAGCCGTGCCTCACCATGTATTGTTTACACCTGTGCTAGCTGGTGCCTGTACTCTACACTCCACTGCAAGTGTAGACGTACCCTAAATCACTCACAGTCTGGCATAATTGATCATCTCTGCTCCATACAGCTCCTAGGCTTCAGTAGCAAGGGAAGCTGCAGATCAGGGTTGGGGTGCATTAGCAGAGTCAGATGGGGGCTCTGGGTTGGGATAGTGGGGGTGCTGCAGGGAAAGATTGAGTGTGATTGAATGAGCTGTGTGAGAGATGCAGGACTAAAGAGCCGGGTCAGGATCAAAACGCATCGTCAGAGCTGTGTGTGGGCCTAGGACAGGAGGAAGGAAGGAGTGTTGAAGGTAGTGATGGGGAAGTCTTCAACAGAACTGCAGGGCAGTGTAGGACTAGAAAGGGAGGCAGTGCTGTGAGTCAGGGTGGATGGCCAGTGACGGAGCTGCAATACCAATGGGATGTTACAGGTCAGAGTGGAAGGGCAGTAACACATGGGGCCAAAGGAGTTTAGGGGCTTTGGAAAACCCCACAAGGTGCCTAGCCACATCTTTAGGCACCTAAAATCTGGCCCACTGTGCCCAGCTCTAACCAGAGCCACCATCGTCTGTTTCATGAGCACTGAAAGCTTTGGTCCATCCATCCATCTCCCAAAAAACCCAAAAGCTCTCAATCGACAAACTCATGGCATGAGCTGTAGGTCACTGTCCGTTCTGCAGCTGCTTCTGCTTGAGCACAGATGACTGCGGGCTATGTCGTTCATTTGGCCCCTCCCAGCTTATGGCACTCTCCTCTGTGTAGCAGGAGCAGGGGGTGGATAATGCCATGGAGACGCTCCAGGGGAAGGAAGGCTGCAGGGAACCCTCCTCCTTTACAAGTGCTGGGAGCAGTGGAATGCTATGTGTCTGTGAGACTTTCCAGTCATATTTACTGCCGCTTACTTCCCCATGCAGGGCACGGCCTACTATGTCCAGGTGTCGGCCTACAACATGAAGGGCTGGGGACCCCCGCAAGCCTCAGTGCCACCCTTTGCTATCCCCTCCAGTAAGTACGAGCGTGGGGGGACTGCTTATGGGGGCTGCTGCCTGCCTTGTGTGAACTGGCTTGGACTTCTGAGGGTGGTTCTGGATGTTACAGGCCTGACTCCAATTTATAGCAAGGCCACTTGGCACCACTCTGGCAGGCAAAAAGGGCCTGAAAGTGGGAGTACATGACTTCTACTCACTTTAAGGCCCCTTTACACTTTCTAAGCAGTGTAAAGCAGCTTTATGGTGAATCAAAAGTAGAATCTAGATATCTATCTACGTCTAGATCTTGAGATGTATGTGTAATGGAAATAATGTAGAGAACTAGATCCAGTTGTAGATCTGTGTGTATAATAATATAGAGAGATTTGGATGTAGATGTATAATGTGTGTATAAATATATGTTGATCTATATATAAATCTAGATGTAGCTCTGTTTATAGAACATATGTATAAATAATAAATGGATCTACATTCTGCTATGTGTGTATAATAATGGGTGAAAACATGTACAGTAATGTGTATAAATAGTATAGATAGTGCATCTGATTACCATTTACACTGAAATGGCTGTGCGCTGTTCTGGCAGTGAGTATAAATTACATTTAGACTTACTTTAAAGCTTCTTTACAGTGCAGGAGCAGTGTAAAGCTGCCTTATCATAATGAGAATCAGGCTGTGCATGTGTGTGTGTGCGTGTGTTTGCATTATATGTGTGCATATCGATATAGCAGGTATGTATAAATCCAGTTGAAGTTAAACAGACTATTTGTTTATTTTTATTTTCTTTAATATTACTCCCCTGTATACAAATCCCTCTCGTTCCCAATGTAATATAGCCAGGCACCTCCCTGGGTGCTTTTAAAGCTCCTAAAAATAGTGCCAACTCCCAGCCAAAGTTAACAGAGCTGAACTTTCCATGGAAAACAGCAGTGTGCCAGACAGGGGGATTTAAACCAATTTAACGTACAGCTAATGTAAAAGACCGGTCAGCCCTGGTTCCCCCTTGCTCAGTAGCTCTGCCACCTTGTAACCAGCTGGAGCTGGCCAGAGGGATTATTTATTTATTTGTCTAGGTGCGTTGTGCTATCAGCACTGACTGGTCTCAGGAAGCTTCAGCTCCAGGGAAGTCCTGGAGGAAGACACTGGAAAGATTTTTAAACAAACAGTGAAGAGCAGCAACAGACACGACCTTGTTCTTTACCTTGATTTGTCATCTCCTCCTGCTGGCCACAGCTGTTAAAGTCCAACCACTCGCAGTTACTGTTGGGTGGGTGGATGGCACTGGGGTGCTAATCATGGCCAGTGTCTCTCCAAAACCCGAACTGACCCAGAGAGAGAGAGAGACAGGGCGAGATGGGGAGCGAAAGAGAGATCTGTGCTGTCTCTGGAGAATGATCCAAGATCAGTCTTCAAAGCCTACTTGCTGCCACGGTACAGTGCAGGTTTTGCATGGCCGTCACAAAATGGGCTCCCAGCTCCAACATCTGCCTGTCCCATCTATTCATAAGAGAAAGGAACATCTGTGTTATTGTTCCGCTGAATCTTGGCTCTCCTCCTCTATACTCTGTAGCTTTAAAAAATATCAGTCCTGATCCTCCACGGGTGTCAATGTGCACGGCTCCAGTGAAGACAACAGAGCTGCATCCGTTTGCATACTCTGGGGATCTGGCCCAATATTCCATGCAAGGCATGTAGTTTCTCCTGTCCAGTGAGCCACCCTGGTGACTTCTGTTTTTTCTCTAGGCAGCAATGCCTCCCAGCTAGCGTCACTAACTGAGCTCCCAGGGTTGCTCACTTCATCCCATCCATCTCGGGAAAGCATAGCCATGAGAGGCCTGTGGGCAAGAGAAAAGAAGATAAATAAGGCTTTCTCACAGACTCCGTAGACCCCTACCCCATTACATGACTACGGTAGTTTGCTCCTGCCTATGGAGTGGGCAGATGAGGCAGCCATGAGGTAAAGAGCCATGTAGCATGCTTTGTCTTAATGGAGACCTGGCATTGGAGGGTGGGATAGAAAATAGAAGGAAACAGCTGTTCCTGAACATTAGCTGTGAAGCTGGAAGGGGGTAGCTGAGGCTCCATCAGCCTGAGGCAGCTTCAGCACTTGTCAAACCTACACTGGGGTAATAGTCACCCTCCTTCCCCATAGACTGGCGGGAATATGATGGGAGAGCACCAAGGCAAAGGGGACAAGCCGAAGCCTTAGATCACCTTCTCAGCCAGGTGAAGACTGTGCATCAGCATTGTGTCTGCCATGGTGAGTCCGGGTCTGCAGGCCGATGCAAAGCTTACGGTTTCTACAGCACAGGCTGGGGTAGCACATGAGCCAACCCCTACTAGCTAGGAGGAGTTGCTCCTAGGGATGAAGTCAGACCAGATAGGCACAAGATGGGTAGTACTGGTAGCTGAGTTTTAACACTAGAATCAATACAGCTTATCCCTCCCTACAGCATGTTCCTTTGCACATGACAGTGCTGTTCTTGGTGGGGTGGTGCCTGTTCAGAAGACGTTAGATGGCTTTGGGGTGGTCCTGCCCCCCTCCACTTGCATTGCTGCTTAGCAGAGGGAGCTACTGGGAACCACTGGTACATTGCTGGTATCAGCAGGGTCAGAGGAAAGGGGGAGACAAAGCCATTGCCAGTGTCCTGTCTGAAAAGACATGAAGGAGGCAGCCAGTGAAAGCATGAGGGAGGAGATTTCAACCAGGTTCTCTTTCATGGTGAGGAACATCCAGAGGCTCTGGGCTGACTGAGATCTGCACCCCAGTCCTGGTGTGTCACAGAGGCTCCTTTGAAATCACTGGTATTGCTGGCTTCCAGAACAGCCTTTCTTGCTGTACCTCTGCATTTCTGCTCCGAGTTCTGGAACTGCAGAAGTCTCACAAGCATGTAGCAAGTTAGCAGAGAAGTGGGGCTGGTATCAGGCTATAGAGCCTTTCGCCTGCAGGTCACTGGGTCAAACCCAACCCAGGGGCCATGAGGGGACGCTTGCACCACCCATGCACCATACCTGGTCTCTGATTAAAGACAGAACTGTCACCCCAGCACCATTTGCTGGCACTAAGCATTTCCAGGGTCAGCATGCTGTGGTGGTGGGCACTGTACAAATAGCGCCCCCACATCCCGATTTGTTCTCTATGCTGCCTTGTTCTCCAGAGTCCTGCAAGAACCAGCCCCAGAGCAGGAAGCACTCGGTCTCCAAAAGCCTGAAGCACCTTTTCCACCCTGGCAGCAAGTTCTTAAAGAGTCTGAAAAGGTAAGTGCAGGTGAAAGGGCGGGGCGACCCTATCCTCGGGGTGTCCCTAAACCTCTGCATTCCAGAAGCCGGGACTGAATGACAGCAAATGGATCACACAGTAAATTGCCTGGTTCTGTTCACTCGAGCTGAAGCATCTGGCACTGACCATTGTCAGACAACGCAGTGCTGGGCTAGATGGACCATTGGTCTGACCTAGTAGGGCCGCTCTTATGTTCTAATGTCTGGGAGCATGTCTCCCACTGTAGACTCATATCACACTGTCATGGCGTAAAGTGGCCTGGACTTGGCTTCCTGCATGTGATAAAAACAGCAGCAAAACTTAATGAAAACCTGGGTTTCAATAGAAAAAACTGTTTCTGCTCTTGGAGGAGATGGGCTTATCCTCAGGGATGAGCCAGTCAGCAAGGGGAGCTGGCTGCTGGCTTGCCCTCAGCACCGGGGACAGTGGAGCTCTGAGGGACTGCAGAAAACACAGTCATTTAGGAAATCTCTCCCCTTGCTCTTACACACACCTTCCCTGCTTTCCTGCATCTCATAATCCCTGCTTCTGGGCTCCCGTGTGCACTGTGGGAGAAAGACACCTTTGGAAAATAACCTACCCTACCAGCAATAATGGGCTTTCCCCCAAAATCTGTCTCCTCTCTCCCCACAGGGGCCTGTATCTCACCTCCATCTTCTACAAAGACGACAACATCCTGGTGACACATGAGGATCAGATCCCTGTGGTGGAGATAGATGACACCTACTCCTGCCTACTCATGCAGGACTTCCTCTGGTTCACCAAGGTAACACATGTGGCTACTCTGTCCTGCATGCTATGGCCTTAGCACCTGGGATTGCAGGCCACCTTTCCTACGCCGCCACCATACAGGCACTGGTGAAATTAGGCCTCAGGGCAGTGCACCGTCCAGTTAAGTGCTTTGCTGCGGGATTCTTTTGACAAGATCAAGGAAAGACTCAGATTTTACCCGTCAGTGTCTGAAGCCAGCCTTGTTCCATTTCTATTGCTGAGTAGATGTAGTAGCCCCATAATGATTTACTACTGCAGTTCTTTCACCCTCAGCTAATTGGATCCAGGTTTGTCCTATGGGCTGAGGTTTAGCTGGGCTGAGAACAGTTGCACCATGTCAGTGGCAGCCTAGGCGGATGAAATTAGTGAGTGCTACTTCTGTGACTTACACCAAGGATTCAGACCACCACACATCTGGAAGCTCCTGGGCTTCCCGATGTTTCCTCTGGGCATTTCTCTGTGATGCTACCCTCATGTACTCTACACAGCATGGCTATAGAATGCTATGGAGAGCTCATTGCAGTGAGATACTGGCAGAGCCAGCGTGAATCAAGCTGTACACTAGTGCCAACCTCCAATTGGCAGCCACTGGCACCAGTTGGGGCGATGGAGCTCAGTGGCACATGCGATTTCCAAGACTGTAGCTCATCCCACTTTCTGTACTAATGGAGAAACCTCCTGGAAGATGCTTCCACACAGCCCAAGCCTGACAACATGCCTGAAGCTTTTAATGGAGAAGAAACATAACATATCCGCTTGCAGTGGCTGCATAGACCCCCCACTTTTGTGTGCCTATTGTGTGCCACTCATCTACGCTGCTGCGGATTTGTACCATCTTTCTCTGAAGGGATATTCTGCCTCTTTTTCAGCAGCCTTGTGTTTGTCTGTGTCACTGCTGCCTTTTGCTGCAGTAGCAGCGTTGAAGGACCAGCATTGTCACTTCTGTAGGATCATGCAGAACCAGGCATACAGGATACCACTGTAGTGCAACGTGTTCTGGAGGCAGCACTGAAGTGGTGGAAAGGGACGCTGCCAAGTAGTTCAAGCCCAGCATTTGATCTCCCATATCTTAAAATGGTTCTAATCTGCTGAGGAGCACCTTCTAGGATGTCCCAGATGTAGGTTTAAAAAGGCCTCGATTGCAAAGATGTTAAAATGCACGGACAACATTTATGTAGGACCTACACAAATCCAGTGTTTTATTTTTGCTCTTGTACTGTGCGGCTATCCCTCGTCTCTGAGCTGTGCTGACATTACTGGGGGTTGAACAGGTCTCCTGGGTGACGGGCAAGGTGTAAAATCCTAGGTGGGGGCGTGTTGTTGATGGTTCTGCTCCGTACACTGCAGGTTGCCTGCATGTGGGATGAGATCTTGTGGCTACGTCAGTGTCTCACCGTCTCCCAGTCATCCTGCTCCTGCATCCTGCAGACGCGCTTCAAGATGCTGCTGGCCATCTCACAAATGCAGGTGAGAGGAGGTGCATGAGAAAGAAGCAGTGGGCCCAACAGCCCCGCTGTGTGGGGCATCTCTTATCGAGACAGACTCGCTGTACCAATCCAGTAATGTCAGCAGGGGGACATTCTGACCTGGGAATCCTACTGCAGTATTACATGGAAGTGATGTCATGAGACACACCCAGTCACTCCCTACCCTACTTAGCGAAACACAAGGACCTAGTGTGTGATAGACTATCTTTTGGGAGATACAAGTTGGACTAGGGCTACCAAATTCATGGCCATGCAATCTGGTCTCCGCTGGTGAAATCTAGTCTTTTGTGTGCTTTTACCCTATACTATACAGATTTCACCAGGGAGACCAGCATTTCTCAAATTGGGGGTCCTGACACAAAAGGGAGTTGCAGGGATGTCACAAGGTTCTTTTAGGGGGGTTGTGGTATTGCCATTCTTACTTCTGTGCTGCCTTCAGAGGTGGGCGGCTGGAGAGCGGCTGCAGCCCAGGAGCCTAGCTCTGAAGGCAAAACTGCCGCCAGCAGCAATGCAGAAGTAAGGATGGCATGGTATGGTATTGCCACCCTTACTTCTGCACTGCTGCCTGCAGAGCTGGGCGGCCGGACAGTGGCAGCGGCTGACTGAGGGTCCAGCTCTGCAGGCAGCAGAACAGAAGTAAATGTGGCAATACAATACCCTGCCATCCTTGCTTCTGCGCTGCTGCTGGTGGCGGCTCTGTATTCAGAGCTGGACTCCTAGACTGCAGCCGCTGCTCTCCAGCTGCCCAGCTCTGAAGGCAGTGCCGCCGCCAGCAGCAGTGCAGAAGTAAGGGGTAGCAGTACTGCAACCCACTCTACAATAACCTTGTGACCCCCACCCTCCCAAAACTCCTTTTTAGGTCAGAACCTCTAAAATTACAACACCGTGAAATTTCAGATTTAAATAGCTGAAATCATGAAATTTATTATTTTTAAAAGCCTACGACCATGAAATTGACCAAAATAGACCATGAATTTGGTAGGGCCCTAATGATAACCCCGGGTTTTAGACCGCCACTCTTACCAGCACCCTTGACCACTATCACTTTCTTTATCCTCTCGGAGTCTGCCAGGCTAAATGCTGCAGCTGAGGGGTGTAGGGTGGTATATGAAGAGGTCCTCCGTGCATGCCCCTGGCCAAGACTGGATAGACAAAGGATGCCCTTCATAACCCACCATTCCAGCCCCCTCCCCAGACACAGAAACAGCCTCCTCTCAGGATATGGCGTGGCTAGCTTCCTGCAGAGCCAGGTCAGTCAGTGTTGCCCCATAACAAGTCTCCTATCTATGTCTCTGTCTATGAAGGGACTGCTAGGAATCCAGGACTTGGGACAGGTCTTCTTTGAGCCAATCAAAGACAAGCAGGGCAACATCTTGATAGTGACACTGAAGGAAGTGAAAACCAACCAGACTTTTGAGAGCGTCCGCTGGATCCCCCTTTCCAAGCTGCAGACAAGCCGCAAGTCCGTCTCCTCTCCAGAAGAGCCCACCTCTCTGGATATGCTGCTGATGACAATGCAGGTGGCCATTCTCATGCCAAAGGAGGGCTTGGAGGGGGGAGAGGGATCATGGGAAGTTTTAAGAGAATAAGGCTCAGGAGCCGATCTGGGCTCTGTCTCTCCTGAGCAGTCTGTGGCGAGTCCCCTCAATGCAGTATTTAGTTCTCCGTATTCTTGCTTACCGTTTTTTATCCCAGTTGCTCCTTTTGCTTCCCTGGGCTGTTTCTTTCCCCAGCCCCTTAGCAAACCTCTGCAAAGAATTTCCTCTTCCCTGATGGCCTGGCCTTACCTTTGTCTTTGCACCCTCTGATTCTTGTACTGCAGCCTCTCTCCTTTCTCGTTCCTTTAGACATGTGTCTGTCTCAACAAGATCTCCTCAAGCACCTGTACAAGGAGCTCTTGAGGCTGCTGACACAAAGCTATTGTCAATGCCAGCTAGGATTAGCAGCTGGCAAACCTCAAAAAGTTCGGTTGCGAGGCTCTCGAATCTCGGGAGATTGCAACATGGGGCTGGCAATCTGACAACAGGCTCTTTTGTGTGGTTGCCAGTCCTTCCAGCTGTTGGGGTGCTGGTCCTGGCTGGAGACTGGAAGTGCAGATGAAATGACTGAACAGAACTCATTCAAACTGCACACGTGGTTCAGGCTGAGGCTGAGGCCTGGTTTGGTTCTTATTTTATCCAGGTCTGTTCACCCCTCTCTGCCTAGGACTCCAAAAGGGCAAGTTTCTCAGAGCCATCCCTGACAGCCCCAGTCCTGCCATTGTCCGTCTGCCGCTTCTGTATAGAGGTAGAGAGGATGAGGGAGAGTCCTGCCATGTGGAATGCTTTATGTTGACCTCTTCTTTCTCCTCAGGACAAGCTGGCTTACCACCAGAGAAGCAGCCAAGCCCTCGCCCCAGGCCTCTACCTGGCCTATCTGAAGCTCTGCAGTGCAGTAGACCAGATCCGAGTGCTGGTGCCTGAACAGTTACCCAATATCCTTTGCCATGTGAAAATACGGACCAATCCCAACATCTCCAGGTGAGCATGCAGAGCAGCTGAAGTCCTGAGTTGCTTAGCTTGGCCAACCAAGATCATTTCTGAAATCCAGACCCCCAAATCCCACCTTTACTACCTGCCTGTCCCACACTATCATCCCTGCCGTTAGCTTTACATTCTGCTCCAAACCCAGTCCATTGCTGCCTGGGACATGCAAGGCACCAGCTGCTCTGTGAGCTATAATTGAACCATGACCTAGTGCTATCCCCTGTAGCAGAGATTTAAACCAGGGCCCTGTGCTCTTCCCTCTTGCTCTTTCACCAGTCCTGACTGTTATGAGGAGCTGCTGGCTACTGTTCAGATGCCTCCCCAAAGGAAGGTGAAGCTCAGGCTGCATTTCAGGGATGAATGCCATGGCTCACAGTACATACTTGCTAATGCATGCTCACTGACATGTGGCTGTGGACAGTCCTGAATGATGAGTCTCTGGTTTCTCTCTGTGATTGTCTCTCCTTCTCCAGGGAGGAGTGGGAGTGGCTACAGAACCTGGCCAATTTGGAGGAACCAAGTCCCACTGAGCCAGAGTCTGAGACTTCCCAGAACCCCTGGTATCAGGAGCTCCAAGGGGCCATTAAGGAGCTGGTGAACCTGGTCAACATCCCCCTGCGAGAGGTACTGGTAGAAATGGGAGCGGAGGGGTGTGGGCGGAATGGCTGGAGCTGTGGTCCGCACAGCCGGCTGGCTTGTGCCGTGGCAAATCAGCCACCTCAGCCTCTGGAGGCGGGATTGGCCCCTTTGTGGTTAAAGTGTTCATTGTATTTCCTCGCCCCACAAACTGAATTGAGTTTGTGGGGCTCCCTGGCTACAAGCATGTCTCTGTCCCTGCCCCAGAGACAGAGCTGGGAGCCACTCTCCGAGTTCGGTACCTCCTAAGTAACAGCCCTTGGACCTAAAACAAAACAGTTGTGTTTTGATTGGCAGTAGCACCTGGCTCTGCCTGAGGTGACTTGTTTCATCTCACTGCAGTGACGGGACACCTCTTCCAGCTAACCTCTGGTGGGAGCTGGACTCACTGGGGCACAATGAGAATTGATCCCTTTCCCTCCATTCAATGTCCAACCCAGGGTCCTGATACAGCAAGGTCCATAGGCAGGTGAGCATTCCTAATGCTTAACATTAGGTATGTGCATAAATACATTGCTGGATTGGGGCTGAGGTCACTGCAGGGATGGGTGGAGGGTCTCTCTCTCTCTCTTGGATTTTGCTTTAAGGAAGTCGACTTGTATCAGAAGCATAGAGGCTATCAGAGGAGGTGAGGTGTCCAAGCTATCCCAGAACAAAGAGGATTTGGGATGGTAATACAGCATAACAAAGCAATGGAGCCTGGCACCTGGGGAGTAAATGATGGATGCTAATTATCTCCCCATCAGTGGGGGACTCCAATGGGAGCCTTTGACATATGGGAAGTGGTGATGCTCAAAGCATGCTCAGTGTGCAAGGGAGCGCTCTGCCATCAGCCACGCTTTGAGACATTCCTGCCTAAAACCAAGAGGGGCGATGACTTTGTGCTGCTCTGGTTACACTGGCGGAAATAACGCATTGTTCCTGCTTTTCTCTTTGAATGCTGCAGGCTAAAGATTTCCGTCTGTACAGTCAGGAGGTGCTAGACTTCGGGGGACAAGTCTCCTTTCTCCTGCTGCTTCCTCCATCTGATGACGTCTGCACTGCCCCAGGCCAGAATAGCCCCTACACCCCTCGCTCTGGCTTTCTCACGCTGCCTCTCCAGATCTTTGAGCTAGGTGAGAACATTAGCAGAGGCAGCCCAACCATCCCTGCCTCCTGTGTCCTCTAATCTTGGATCTGACTGTGACCTGCACGGTACTGCTCCAGAACACCTCCCTCTTGCCCTTCTCCTGCCTTCCTTCCCCACGAGACCCTTCACAACCCTTTGGGCCCTGCAGTGATAGGCAGTATCTTCCCCCTGGTTAGGGGCACATTCCCCTGCCCTAACAAAGCCAGCGGGGAGGAGTTAGTCTTCCAGTGGTTTAGAGAGTCACATCAGTGCTGAGCACCACCACAGTCAGTGCAGGAGCAATCCCACCTTAGGGAAGGCTTTTGGAGTTCCTGGAAGAGGAGCTTTTAGAGTCTGATGGGATGCAGGTCCCCCAGGGAAGGAGGATGTGCAGGAGGGGTTCTCAAAGCTTCTCAGGTGCCAGGGAGTGGGTGGGAACTCACATTGTTGTGGGTTTTGTGGTTGTCTTGCCTGTCCCTGATAACAGGAGTGCTGATCCGGTCCCCGTGGAGAGGTGGGTATCTTCTTCCATGTCGCGGTGATCCACCTTGTCCTCTCTTGTGTGGTGGAAGGGGAAAGTCTCCTGCTGTCCTTGTTAAGTGGGATTGTCCTGTAGTGTCTGCAGGAGCCAGGGGCTCCAGGGGAGAAAGCAGGACTGTGGCTCCAGAGAAGCAAGGCGCTGGGGTAGCTGCTGTAGCTACAAAGCCTGCTTTTGCCACACAGCTTGCTGATGAGGGCAGACTGAAATGGCTCAGTCTGCTGGGTCCACTCAAAGCTTACAAGAACGAGCCTTTTGCTTTTGTATGTGATGCTGCTGACTGAGGTCTTTCCAGCTGCCTGGATTGTTGACCACACTAGCTTGTTCACCCCCCAGCTCTTCAGAGAGCAGCATGATAGATGCTAGCAGAACAGTGACGGCGGCTGCTACACCCTGCCATTCATTGCATCTTTCTGGTATCCCAGCTCAGCCCCCGTCATGCACACTCTGCATTCTTCTGGGCAGCCACCAGGGGGAGAGAACAATGGCTGCCCCTCGTTACAGCTCAGATACACCTGTGAGGAGGGCCACTCCCTCCATCCCATTCCAGCCATCTCCATAGAGGATGTCACTTCCCTGAGATAATGCTAAATCCAGTACTGGGACCTGGGCTAGCACTGCACTATGGGAGCTGTTGCTGAGTTAGTGGTGGTAACAAAAGATGGGCCTTTGTCCATACTCATTCAATCCTGCTTTCCCCAACTGTGGGTTTCACCCTCAGTAATGGAGAACACTCTCCCCTCATGTAATTTTGGGCAGAATTCAGCCTTCCCATGTGTACAGTCCTGTCCTCAGAGTTCTTGATGCATCTCGCCGGGTTCAGTCTGTTCACACAGCATCAGCCATTCCCACCTCGCAGTGTCCCTCCCGCCATCACCTGACCTTCCCCTCTCACCTTTTGCTTTTCCAGTTCACTTCTTCACGTATGACCGAGAGTTCATCAGCCAGTATTGCCAGGTGTCTGCGCTCCTGGAGCTGGAGTCTCTCCTTTCCCAGCAGAGCCTCAGGGAAGCCTTCTCAGATGCTGAGCTCTCCACAGCTAAGCAGAGGCACCAGCAGGTTCAGGACTACATACAGGTATGTGACAGCAGAGGGATGTAGTGAGTGGGGCCTGCTCAGGGCTGGGCTGCCATGCCAGCATTCTGTGCACCTTGTATGGGTTGTCCAGAGGCTCCCATGTCCATCATCAGATTACCCACTTTAGGTTGGTATAGAATCATAGAATCATAGAATATCAGGGTTGGAAGGGACCTCAAGAGGTCATCTAGTCCAACCCCCTGCTCAAAGCAGGACCAATTCCCAACTAAATCATCCCAGCCAGGGCTTTGTCAAGCCGGGCCTTAAAAACCTCCAAGGAAGGAGACTCCACCACCTCCCTAGGTAACGCATTCCAGTGTTTCACCACCCTCCTAGTGAAATAGTTTTTCCTAATATCCAACCTGGACCACCCCCACTGCAACTTGAGACCATTGCTCCTTGTTCTGTCATCTGCCACCACTGAGAACAGCCGAGCTCCATCCTCTTTGGAACCCCCCTTCAGGTAGTTGAAGGCTGCTATCAAATCCCCCCTCATTCTTCTCTTCTGGAGACTAAACAATCCCAGTTCCCTCAGCCTCTCCTCATAAGTCATGTGCTCCAGCCCCCTAATCATTTTTGTTGCCCTCCATTGGACTCTTTCCAATTTTTTCACATCCTTCTTGTAGTGTGGGGCCCAAAACTGGACACAGTATTCCAGATGAGGCCTCACCAATGTCGAATAAAGGGGAACGATCACGTTCCTCGATCTGCTGGCAATGCCCCTACTTATACAGCCCAAAATGCCATTAGCCTTCTTGGCAACAAGAGCACACTGTTGATTCATATCCAGCTTTTCGTCCACTGTGACCCCTAGGTCCTTTTCTGCAGAACTGCTACCTAGCCATTCGGTCCCTAGTCTGTAGCAGTGCATGGGATTCTTCCGTCCTAAGTGCAGGACTCTGCACTTGTCCTTGTTGAACCTCATCAGGTTTTTTTTGGCCCAATCCTCTAATTTGTCTAGGTCCCTCTGTATCTGATCCCTACCCTCTAGTGCATCTACCACGCCTCCTAGCTTAGTGTCATCTGCAAACTTGCTGAGAGTGCAGTCCACACCATCCTCCAGATCATTAATAAAGATATTAAACAAAACTGGCCCCAGGACCGACCCTTGGGGCACTCTGCTTGAAACCGGCTGCCAACTAGACATGGAGCCATTGATCACTACCCGTTGAGCCCGATGATCTAGCCAGCTTTCTATCCACCTTACAGTACGATCTGGCATGGATCTCCCTCTGCCAGGTGTGCATCATCTACAGCTCACAGACCTAGAACCTCAAAGGTATTTAGGCTCCTAACTCCCATTGGAATCAATGGGCATTAGGAGTCTGAAACCTTTGAGGCTCTGGGCCATTTCCATTGTAGTTATCAGCTCTGCTGTCCTGCATTGAAGTACCTTTACAGTGCTTCGCTGACCTAGCAGTGATGGTCTGCAGAGGAAGTGGCAGCAGCAGGCGCTCTGTCAAGCCACCCCGCTCTGATGCAATGCTCCCATGAACAATGCTAATGGCAAGCCTGAAACCTGCCCTGATAGGACTGGCTTTGGAAGTGCATGCTGGGAATGCAAATGCAAAGAGCACGCCATACCTTTGCTTCCAGCATTTCCATGCCCACAGCAAGGAGCTCTTGCAAATGGGACAGGCTGTGCAGAGGCTACTAGATGAGCGTGGTAGCATGTTCCGGTGCTTAGGGCACCATGCTGGGAGCTAAGAGAGCTGAGTTCTGTTACTGGCTCTGTTGCTGACCTGGTTCCCAAGCACCATCACCGCTCTGTGCTGCAGTTTCCTCTTTCAACAGGGGAGAGGAAGGATAGTCCAGTGGTTAGGGTACTGACATGGAAGATCTGGGTTCAATTCCCTGGTCTGCCACAGATGTCCTGTGTGATCACAGCCTGGTCATTTAGCTGCTCTGTGCCTCGGTTCCCCTCTATACAACCAGGATAACAGCCCTTCCCTATCCCTGGGGTGTTGTGAGGGTAAATACACTAAAGATTGTGAGGCGCTCAGATGCCTGGGATGGGGGCCAGCTCGGTACCTGAGATGCATAGATAGATAGATAGATAGATAGATAGATTCTCACCCAACCTTTACAAAGTGCTTTCAGATCAGCAGATAAAACACCTTACAGAATTGCTACATGCTGTTATATCCAAGGGATTCTGGGGCTCATGAGACAGCAGTGCCATCCTCTGGGAAAAGACTCCCCTCGGGGATGTTCCTGGCACCGTTATCCCAGTACCAGGCCCCTGTGCACTCAGGGACGTGTGACCTTGCCTGTGGTTGTTTGAGGCCAGGGAGAGACCTGTTATTTTTTTTAAATGGGTTCTTTATCTTTTGCCCTGGCAGCAAATGGAGGAGATCTGGCGTGAGATGCGCTGGATGATGGATGCCTTGCAGCATGCCCGGTACAAGCAGCCGTCTTGTGGTGTACCTCTCACCTGGTTCCTCAATGAATCCAGTGGTGGAATGAAAGAGAAAACACAGTCCACGTCATCGCATCTGGACTACCTCCCCTCACCCACCCCATCTCCAGAAACAAGCCGCAAGCTCAACTCTGGTAAGGGATCCTGGCACGTTATGTGGTGCCTAGTCAGTTCATGTGTATCATACAACTGGGAATGTTGCAGCTGCTTGTAAATATTCTGTGAATGAAATCTGACTGGTGAGCTTTCAAAGTCCAATGGGTCTGGCATTCTCAGATCCTTCATGGAAACCTGTCAGGTTAGAGTGGAAGGTTTTGCTACCCAGATCCCATCTGATGCTTGCATTAAGGCTATGAATAGAAAATGACTCTGTAATGATGGTATCTAATTATTCCACATATGCTCAATATGCTTTATTATCCTTTATTATTATTATTATTTATTATTATGGTTCCTAGACGGCTCATTTATGGATCTGGGCTCCATTGTGCTAGGCACACACACAAAAAAGACAGGCTCTGCCCCAAGCAGCTGATCATCTAAGTACAATTTCAATAGCTTTCATACTCAGTTGGCTCAGCTCACAAGTCATAACAGGTGCCTCTAAGTAACAGCACTGCAGATTCCACCTGGGATCTGGAAAATAAATCTAGGTGCATCCTGTCTCTAGTACCATCACCAGTGATAAAGGTTCAAGGAGCTGTGCTGGGGACCCACATAGCAATTGGCTGCCTGGAATCAGAACGTAGCCAACAGCTGAGTTAATGAATCAGGGGCAGGCTAGAATCCAGATCACTCTGCTGGCTTGGCATATTTCTCTGACTCCGTGCATAGGGCTCTGAAAAGCAAGAGGCAGAAGACAGCTGCAAAGCCAGGGTGCCATTTACATAGCTGAATGAGTACCATGAGCCCCATGTTAAGTAAGCACTGCCCCAGTGAATGAACGAGCAGCACTGGGAAGGAGGAGTCAAAGACGGGCCTTGAGAACTCAGACACAGTGGTTTCGTGGTCTGAGGGTCATTTGCTAGAAGTCAAGGAGGAGGGTGGAATGTTCACTCAGGAAGCATCATTTTTCTGCAGCTCTCATGCTGAGTGAACAGATCCATCTCCAGCTGTGCAGTGTAGGGGAAATGGACCAGGAGCTGGAACAATGCTAACAGTGGGGAGGGTGGAGGACACCTGGTAAATGTCACATTCTGGTTTTTCAAACTGATATTTAGTGGCTTAGATTTTAATTTTGGACACGGGCTTTCACCAGTAAATGTCAATAAAAGCTGGAAATCAGAAGCCCAGAGGATAAAGCTATTTCTTGCCTTCAGATTCATAGATTTGCTCACTTTTGACCCTTGCAGACAGACGTTGACTGAATCAACTTACCCAGGTAGAGGCACAAATATCTCAGCCCGCAGTAGGGGGGTAATGCCTTCTGGCTTTTGCTGCCTGGACTTCAAATCATGCTCAGACAGCTTCACTATCCTTTTGCATTGACTCAGAGAAATGGTGACCCTCCTCTTCCTTTTCACTCCCAGCAGATTCCCACGGGATCTCGGATGAGGAGGGCTCGTCGGAGGTGTTCCTGGCTACAGACAGCGACTATGATTCCAGCAGGGCCCAAAGCCCCAAGGAGCTGGACCTGGTTTACTCCTTGGGGCCTGAGTGCTGTGGCAGAAAAATTGCCCGAACCTTGAGGGACAGTGCCCCTGATGTCCTGCAGAGCCATGAACTCAAAGCCCCACCGCTGCTCCCAGAAGAACCCCGGCCACCCCCAGAGCTGTATGACAGTGACTTTGTCCTCCCCAGCCGGCAGATTGAGCTCCTCCGCATCACAGAGAAGCGTCAGGCCTACTGCGTCCGCACAAGCAGCTTGGATTTCCCCAAGCCCCTCTTCCAGGTGGCCAGGAAGTCCTGTCCTGGCTCCGTCGATAGCTCCCCGACAGAAACCAGGACGACGGGCCAGTGCAGCTTGCTCAGGCTGGACACTGGCTCAGCTTTCAGCCCCGAGCACAGCCAGGCTGTTGAAAGCTCTGAGCCTGTCTTCCGGACACGTTCAGTGGAGTGGACTCGCACCTTCCAGGAGCCACCAGAGCTGGGATACATAGCGAACCGAGGGAAGAAGCCAGGCTCAGCCACCTTACGGGTCTGTCCTCAGTATGAAACCGGACTGTCCAACGAGACCAGCGTTAAGGTATCACCGTGCCCCCAGGGCAGCTGGAAAGTCTGCTCCAAACAGCAACAATAAACCCCAGCTCTGATGATGTAAATAGGGCTTGGGGGGACACTCGGTGAGGGGGCTCTTTGCCCCTAGGCCTGAGAATACTGCCTCTGTCCAACCTTCCCACTGAGGCTTTTCTCCTTAATATTTTCTGCTATTGCCGCTGCCATCAGCGCTGCTCCACAGTGCAGCATGGCCACCGACGTCCCAGCAGGCCAAGATGACAGGAGCTGGTACCCACTGTGTCGGCAGCAGTACCCCACCTTCACTGCGCCAGTACGGCTGATTTGGTGCTAGAGATGGCAGGAGAGTTAAGGAGCAAAGGCCAGGTAGACAGGCCTGTGCCGTTCCCAATGTGTGTGGCCTTGCCAGAAGCTGGGGTTGATGGAGATGCTGGCCGGTGCAGAAACCCTGTGTCCAGGGAGCTCATTTTGATAGGGGCATGCGTCTTCCCTCCCTCTCTCCCCTCCTCTAATGCTTCACCACTCCATAGTCCACACCCTCCTTTCTGGGCTGCTAGAGAGTTGTTTCATTCGACAGTTAGATGCAATGCAACATGTTCTCTTGGGTCACCATTCCCACAGTGTATCCTGGGTCAACATCCCTTGCAGTGATCCCATGGCTTATCCTGGGTCACCGTCCCCTTCCCCAGCATTCCCGCTCTTTATCCTGGGTCACCGTCCCCTCACCCAGCCTTCCTGCTCTTTATCCTGGGTCACCTCCCCTCACCCAGTTGATCCTGTGTAGCTAGCCCCTCCCTTCCCTCAGCCCCCAGGGCCGAGTAGCTGTGCTATCAGCAGGAGGCCCCTGTGTGGGGAGACGGAAGAAGGGTCTTCTCCTCTCTTGCTTTGAAGAAGTTGGCAACTAGTCTGCTCTTGCTCACGGAAGTGGGACCACTCTCCCTTCACTGTAAGGACAGTTTCCTCCCCATCTTTGAATCCTGCTCCAAACAACCCTTTCTGGCTTTCTCCATCAACTGACTTCAGCCTGCCGTATCCCTCTGCCCTCCCATGCACAGGCTTACTCCACTTCTCCAGCCTCAGTCTCTCCCGAGTCTGAGCGGGGAAGGGCTGTGTTCTGTCCCTTGCTCTGGCCTTTCTTTGGCACGGGCTTCCTTCCTCCCTTCAAGACATGGAGCCTCTTTCCCTGTGAAAGCGTCTCTTTCACTCTTCTGGGAAAGCGATGGGTCTGACAGAGCAGCCTCTGTCGCTCCTGCCCTTGTAACTGCAGAGAAGGACAGCACTGACGTCTGCAGGTTTTTCTGGCCCTCGAGCGAGGGCAGATAACGAGTGCTCTCTATTTATCTAGCAGGGACTTTACAAGCAGAGGATAATGTGACTCTTCAAGTTTATTTTTCATTTTAAAAGTTACCATCACTTTCTGTGCAAACTGAGCCTGCCCCTGGGGGTCTGCCCAGTTGCCTGGTATGGCTTTTGGTGGTGCAAACGCAGGACGTGCCTGCTTTAAAGCATTTTCTGCTGTCCCCAAGGATGCCAGTCTAAAAACACAGGTCTGGGTGCTCAGCTGCACAAGGTAGCTTAGCCCCACTGGCTGGCTGAGGAACTGCACCGCACCACACTGCGGGATGTTGCACATAGCTCTCATGAGTGTGCCAAAGGAAATGGGAGCTTGGCCCCCCGTGGTGATGGGAATAGCTGCCTGCTTCAAACCTTCAGGACTGGCCCGTGCCTCTGACAGGGTAGGTCTGCACTTGGAGCTGGAGAGGTCATGTCCAACATGAGGTGACGTACTCATGCTATCTCTGATCCAGCTGGCGTGCACTAACACTACAGGGTCACCCCCAAAGTGGCTGCCCCGTGTCCATCACCATCCAAGACAGTAAGCACATACTGGAGGTGGCTAGCCCCTCCCACTGCTCTCGCCACCATGGCTACCCTCAGTGCTTAGCGCACTAGCTGGATCAGAGCTAGCATGGGCATGTCTCCTCGAGCTGGCCATGACACCGCCAACTCACAGTGTAGACATACCCACAGTAGTTGACAGCCCCAAGCTGAGAGGAGGTTAGCTGCTTGTCAGTGATTTAAAATTCAGAGGGCAGTCCCCATCAGACTGTCATAAGGACAAGGAAGGACAGAATTAGCCCCCAGCTAGGGCCCTGATCCTGCACATGCTTCACATTGTGTCCAAGCATTTGCAGGATTGGGGCTAGGTCCCTAAGTCCTTTCATTTGCAAGGGATCTGCTCAAGATGCACTGGTTCATGCCTGCGGGCTTGTGACACCTCCCGGTTCTCTTATTCCCCGCTGACCATCTGTCTCTCTGCCCCCTCTTTCCACAGCTGCACGTCACCACCAAGATGTCAGCAGAAGAGGTGGTGAAGCTGGTGGTGCTGGAGATGAATGAGGTCTCCCGGAATGTGCTGGGCAACGTGGATGCCTTCTGCTACAGCGAGGATCAGCTGGATCACTTTGGACTAGTGTTCGTGTCAGACGACACCGAGCAGTGGCTGCCCGACGACTTCTTACCCCTCTCTCTCCACAACGCCTGGCCTGAGGGGCGGTTCTATGTCCGAATCAAAGAGACATCCCCTCTTTTGTTCCAGTATGGGCCAGCAACCACAGTATGAAAGGAGGGGAGTGGACAGGGTAAACTAGAGGAACCTCAACTTCCACTGAGCAAACAGCTCGTCTCCAATGCTTCCTTCCTACTCAGACACCCTCTCATCAGACATCCCCAGGGTGGAATAGGATCACACTAGGCTGTGTATTACTTGTTTGTGGTTTTTTTTTTTTAACCAAAGACACATCAAGACTTGGTTTTTATGACTGCAAGAGATGAGGTGGAGCACAGAAGACCTCACAGCTTTGGGGGGAGCAGTAGCTGGAATAGGATTTTTGAAAGTCAATATTTTGTGAGGAGGGAGGAAGAGTTAGTAGAAAAAAATCACAAAGAAGCAGCAGCAACAATACATAATTCTCCCCCTCCCTCGTACAATCTAAATTTGGGATTTACTGAAGGATAAGCCAGAGATTTCCAGGCGGTGTGGGGAGTGTGGATGGGAGAAGGAGGCAACTTGAAAAGATGTTGCAGAGAAGATTGTTTTGTTAACTGTCCTTGTTTCTATACCAGGAGAAACACTTTATTGCACACAGTTCTTGGAACAAAATGATTTTTTCTCCTTTAAAAAAAAAGTGCAAGAAACACTGGAGCTGTGTGAAAGCCGGACATCCTTTTTACTTCTTTTAAAGGCAAAAGGAAACCGCACACATGCGTGCACACATACTGACACTCACTGATGTTGCCAATATAGGTTTGCTACAGAGCATTTCCCACAATGCATTTAGCACTTCTGTTAGGTTTTGTTTCTTTTGGTTACCGTTTTATTCTGGTGATTGTGATTGGCCTCTCTTATATGTCCAATAGCATGATGTTTTGTTAGCGACTAGGTCTCTTGTTAACTAAGGTTGTTTTTTGAACTCCTGTGGTCCATAGTAAAGATGGCTGTGTTGCTGAGAATGTATCACATTTTTCCTTCTTGTGGCCTGATGCATATGCACATTTTCATAGCCTATGTTACTAGAATGAGGTTCTGAATTTAAACTCTGGACTTCCCACAGCCTGCAGACTGTTTAAAAGGACACTGTCAACTTAGGTAAGGCCTACATTATGTGCGTGTGTGTCTGTAGGAACAAAATATGAATAGAAATGTTTGGGTTTTTGTTGTTCTGTAATTCAATGGAAGGAGGTTTGGCATGGGAATTAAACCATTGTCTGAACCATTGGAAACCCACAAACAAGAGCATTGTGGTAGGGCTGGAGGATCAGAGAAGGAAAACAACTGTAAACTTACAGTGAAACTGATTCATCTAGTTTCAAGGCCCAAGCTGAGTGACAGCAACAGGAAAACAGAACTTAAAGGGTGAACAATAAGTTAGATGTTAAAACTATTTGTTTGCAGTAATCAAAGGTGTAATTAGTAACAGGCTAAGATTAATATTATTTCTATGTTGACAGTGCCCCTCTCTTCCCCTCTCTATTTTCCCGCAGTTTAGGCCCAGATTCTGTAATGCTCCATTGGACTCCATGCAGACACAGGCATCACCCCACATTTCGGAATTGGTACCTTAATGGTTATACATGCTGCCGTTCTGAGGGCTAGCTGCTGCCATCTCTGTTTAAATGTTCTTTCGAATAGCTTTTTTGGGTAAAGTCAACAGTACTTCATACAGGAAGATGAGAAGTACATTGCAATGCAAGCCCTTCACCACCAAACATCACAGTCATGTTCCAAGGTGAAGGGTTGGCTCAGATCCTCAGCTGGTGTAAATAGATGGAGCTCCACTGTAGTCAGCCAAGAAGCCATCCCAGAGACATTGATGGTATTTTAAAGACAATCTACAAATGAAAATAAAAAAAGGCATATGCCCGTTTTCATTTTCCTTTGCAGACAACTTTCAGCAGGTTAAAACTGGTCCCAGTTTTCCAGCCCGAAGAAGGAGTAGGATTATTAATCTCAGAGTTTTTCTTTGAGTAGAGTCCCTTATGGGTGCTCCACTTCAGGTGTGTATGTGCCCCATGCTCCTTTGATCACAGATTTTTGGTAGCAGTGCCCATTGGATCCATGCATGAAACTGCACCTCTTCATGCCCCATACTGAGGATATATAGGGCTGCGCAGGCAAATCACCTTCGGTTTCTTCTCATGTGTGAAGTCCTGCAGAGGGAACTCCAAACCAAAGGAGTAGCTCATGGAGAATCCACAGGGACAAATGTCTCGAAGAATTCTAGTTACTGCTGAAGGTGTTTTTCCATACCTAACAGTTTGTCCATACCTAAGTATCTACTGAAAATGTCCTCTGAATTTTACATCAGCCAAGTCCTCCATCTTCCATTGTTTTTCCTGAAACCCCATCAAACAGAACCAAGTCTTTTAAAAAGTCTCCCAGGCTGTTCATCAAAATTGCTGACAGGTCCAAAATCTACACCCAGAGACTCTCTAGGGGGATTTCTGGACGTGTTATTTCTTGTTATGAATCTGCCAATACACAACCTTGTCCTAAAGTGCCAGTCCATTGCACAAACTTGATATCTATCTCTATGGCATTATTTAAATGTGCCCCATGCTGAGATCTGCACTGTCAATATGTACCTCTTCCAAACCCTGTGTGGTGGGTCATTCTTCTAGATCAGATGCTGCCCTTGGGAATGGAGTCATGTCTTCAGTACTGGACTCCGCTCCAGTTCTCCCTCCTCCTGATGAGGGTACTGCTGGGAAGTCACCTGCAGTGGAGCTCCCATAGGGACGCTACTCAAAGAAGGAGGAGGGGTTATTCACGCTATGCAGTAACTGGAGTTCTTTGAGATGTGGGAGCTCCACTGCCCATCCTCTGCTTCAGAGTTTGCTCTGCGGGACTTGGCAGATGAGAAGGAATTGAGGGCGGTTCTTCCGTGGAGCCCTATATACCCTCGTGCAGCCCTATATACCCTTGCTGCTGGGCATGAGGATGTGTAGGGCATGGGGTGAACAGGCACTGCTACCAAAACTTTGATCAAAGCCACATGGGGCGCACCTGGAGTGAAGCCCCCGAGAGGACATCCATCTCAAAGAGCTCCAGCTACTGCACAAGCAGAGTGACCTCTCCATGTCACGTTACTATCAGATAATCCTGGTCAAATAAACACATTGCAGCTCCGTTTCAGAAAGCAGTGGCCACTTTGCAGAGTAGCACTTGGAACACTGGGAGTGCTTTCCCTATCCAGAGTCCATCACGTCCACTATCCAGTGATCCTCAGAGCCCTGAGAGGCAGGCGAAGAAGTGAGGAACAGAGCTGTTAAGTGTCGTTCCCACAGTCACAGAGGAAGTGAGTGTCAAAGCAGGGATTATAACTTGGGGCATTCATGAATCCCAGGTCTGTGCTTTGACCATTTGTCCCTGCTACCTTCTTATTTTACATTAGAAAAAACCCTCTCTCTGATTGTGTAGTTGTGCAGAAAAACATTCTGCTGTGAAAGTCTAACCAGGTCTAGGCAATACCTGCCTTCCAGGGGCTGCTGGGAGCATTAACTTGTGGACATTTGCAGAGTGCTGCGGATTCTGCAATTGGGAGAAGGAGGAGGATGGTTTTCATAAATGCTTTAAACTGGTTATCTCTGCCGGTGACCCTTTTATGTTCATTTTCATCCTTGCCGCCATGCCCAGAAGCCATGGAACTGGGCTCTGCACAGACATATGTAAATATATAAATACATCGACGGATCCCTTCAGAGCCATCCAAGTGCTTCAGTTCAGGGGGCTAAGAGCAAGGAGCGAGGCTCGTATCAGCCCCCAGTTCTCCCATGAACTCAGAGCTTGACCGGTGATGTCATTAAAGCAGGCCCCATGTGATGTGTTGATCTTGGGCAGAAGAAGGGGGCGGGTGCTGTCATTGGAGGAGAATTAACAGCACCCGCCCCAATAGGTTTTCTTATGCTCAGTGCTAATGACACTGGTGACAGCACTTTGGCAAAGGAGCCATCTCAATGGGCACCAGCCTGGCACTTGCTGCTGTCTGACTCTGTGCCAACTAGAGCTCATTCACCAAGGTGCATGAGACACTGGCAGGTGCAGAAACGTTCCGCTGTGATACACACACACACATATACACACACACACCGGAGCCTAGTGCAGGGAGAGGGGGTTGCTATTTGGCTTTTATAGCATTTTTTCCCCTTGGATGTTTGTTAAGTCAAGAGCAAGAGCCCAGAAGGGTTTTCTGGTGCCATTATCTGCACATGTGCACACACTTCTCTCTCGCTCTCTCCCCCTACACCTCTCACGCCTCCCACACAGCTAGAACCCCTTCTCTCCCATGCCCACCCTCTCTAGCAGTCTTAGTCAGGGCTGGGTTAGCAGAGGGCCACTCTGTAACAAGATGAAATAACAGGTGAGATAAAACTGGTGACGAATTCACACACAGCCTTCCCCTCCCAGCTGGAGCAGTCTATATGCAGGAAGGCCTAAATCTTTGCAGTTGTGCCCAGGATTCAGACATCAGCCCCGCTTTGAGCTGGCAGAGCATTCTGGGTATCGACAGAGCCAGCATCCCCCCCCTGCACCTTATTCTTCATACCCAGCTAAAAACAAGGGCCTACGGTTAGGGCACATCTGCAAGTTTCAAGCTGTGTGCCCCCCTGGAGTAGGCAGTGCCACCTGTTAGCTGTGAAAGCCTGGAAGCAAAGAGGGAGGGGCACCCATGTTACATGACATGTGCCTAATTAAAATCTCCACCATGTGGAAGATGTAACAGCTCTTAGCAGTGTGTCTTGGCGGGGAACCAAAGTGCTGGGAGAACTTGATACAAGACACTGAAGTCCATGGGAAAGCTTACTATGCAACCACCATCATTCTCCTGCTGACTGTAACCCAGTGACACAGCCGAATGGGAACTGTTTCTATCATCTCCGGGATCCCGAAATGAGGCCAGCTTTCAGCTGGGGGAGGGGCCTGGGTGCCACCAACTAGGGCAGCATTGCCAGCTGTGATTCATTACAAATCCATTTTGCCCCGTGGGTGGAGGCTCCTGGGGTGCCTTACAAGGGCTATGGATGCCTGTTTCCTAGGTGCAGAAGAACACGGAGACTGCACCCCAGAACTAGCTGCACTTAGGGAGGCACTGGTTTGTTGTCAATGTCACTTCAGTCAGCAGCAAACTTTAGAAGCCACTCAGTGCATTGACCTGTCATACTGTGAGGTCCAGAATGTGAGCCTCAACTATACCAGTATTTGCAGCAGGCCCTCAATAACCAGAATTTCCTCCTTCATCTTTCCACCCACATGTGGACCTTGATGGCTCGGGGCATGGCTGGTGTAAATTGGTGTAACTCCATTGAAGAGAATGGTGCGCTGTTGCTTTACACCAGCTGAAGATCTGGCCCTGTGAGTTTTTTGCTCAGACTGTAGATTCAGTGTTCACCCTTTTAGGGAATAAATGACCTACAGAGGAGCCTGAGCTGTTGAGGTCAGAACAAAACTTTTCCCACATTCCCCCTCCCATCGGAGGTCCTGGCTTGTTCCATTGAAGAGAGAGGGATTCTGTTGATCTCAGATTTGGAACTCCCCAAAGTCTGACAGTGTTTAGATCTGAGGTTCAGGTTTGGTCCCTGCATTGTGGCATTTCTCTCTCTTGGGTACCTCTGGTTTGCGATCTCCGTCCCGAAGCTCTGGTGAGTTGGGAAAGAACCAGATTTGCCCTTCCTATAAAAAAACCTTGGGGAACTGCCATGAGTTTAACTCTGGGAAGATGCTATGGGCCTGATCCAATGCCAGTTGAAATCAATGGAAGTCTTCCTTCAAAAGGCTTTATGTGGCAGAGGGAGGGATATGTCAGCCATTAATGTACAGTGGAAGTTCCAGAACTGCTATTACATGGACAATTATTATGTTAATTATGGAACTAGCCCCTGTAGGAACTCTATGCAATTACATGGTATTGTTTACCCAGTGACTTATAAATAGCAGTGCACGCAATTGAAAGATGGTATTGATCCAATTAATGCTTTGTGAATTAAGGGGTTGCCAGGTGCTCACATTTCTGTTCTGTGCACAATGCCCACTGAGAATGGACTATGCAGAGTGGCCTCTCTGAGCAAAAAGGTACTTGCTTGGTAAAGCAGATTTCACCCAAATGCGCATGCTGACATACACTGGCTCCCGGGAAAGCCACAGCCAATGTGGAATAAAAGCTGGCAAATGCAAACATTAGAGCTGAGATTTTAATCTCCCCACCACATAGAAATTTTGAGTTGAGCAGCCCAATTTTGGCACCACTGAAGATGTTTCAAAACTCCAGATTTCAATTACATCAGGATTGGCCCAAGCTTCTCAAAGCAACCTTAACTCTCACCCTTCTTGAACATATATACATTCTAATACGTACAAATTCTGGCCCCAAGTCAAGTCAGTGAAACTTAAGCACATGCTTAAAGTGAAGCACATACCAAAGAGTTTTGCTGACTCAGGCTTCAGAGAGTTTCTTCTGAAGTACAAACAGATTCGTCCTGAAGGAGTTTGATTTGCTCTATAAATTAAAGTAACCATAATGATAAAATTTTGTTTCTTTTTGTACCACTTCTAAGCTATGAGTGCCACAAAGGCGCATGGGACAGTGAATGGACTGTGCGTATCAGAAGCTTAAGGCAGCTTTGCAGAAGGACGACACTTCAGAAACCTGATGAGAGCTGCACATGTGACTCTGCTGCTCATTGCCTGGAAATGCTTAGCCAAGTACACACTTTTCATCTGAGACAGTTGCAGGAAAATCCCAGACTGGAATCTCCTGCCAAACTTGCAGTAGATCTGAACATCCCTGCCTTGGAGATGGGGTTTGCTGTTGCTGAACTAGATTCGAGTGCTGCTCTTTTAGCTAGTCAAATATCCCTTTTCCTCCTGAGCTTCCTGGTGCATCCACACCTCAACAGACCGCTCTGCAAAGGCAAATGTCACTATGGTCATAGGCATTTGCAAGACGCCCATCCTGTAGAATCAGGCGATTTGATGCACTATGCACAATGACAATAGGAAATTCAATATCCTGCCATGCCATTTACTTTGCTGGATCCAACTTCAAATAATTTGTGTAAGTCAGAAGCAAAATGTGTTGGGAGGCCTCAGCAGAGTCCCTGGAAATCAGCATCAAAAGTCCCCTCCCACTGGCACAGGGAGCAAGCTAGCAAGGGCTGATTTAGGCCAGGGTGCAGCCTTTGGGGGAGTCCAGGATTAGCACAGTTACAAATGAAAAGTGAGGTTCAACAGCAGAGCTGAGTGAGGGCTCCAGACTAGAATAGCAGAGGATGCTGCAGGCAGAGCTAAGGATTGTTGCGGGAGAGTTTAGTGGCAGAAGCTTGCTGAGAATACATCTACACAGCAAGCAGGATCCCATGGCAGCAAGTCTCAGATCACAGGCTTTGCAGGGCTCACTCACACTATTGCACTAAAACCAGCTGTGTAGATATTGGGGATGGGGCTGGAACCCAAGCTCTGAAGCCCACCCCCATCCCTCATCTTCAGAGCCTGAGCTCCCCCCCAAGATGGTGCACCTCTATTTTTAGTGCTGTAGCACAAGCCGGAGGCTGTAGAGCTGGGCTCTAAGACTTGCTGGCATGGGATCCTGCTTGCTGTACAGATGTACCCTCAGTGCCTGCTGCCCTATTCCTGGCTCTAGAGTGCTGGTCCTTTGCCTCACTGTGTATCTGGGGTAGGAAACTCTGCAGGTCACTCGATGGGATCTTGCATGTACCACTGTGGCTCAGATCAAGGGCAGCACTCTAACATACACTGGATTTTCACACTGCCCAGGACCGGCTCCAGGCACCAGTGCAGCAAGCTGGTACTTGTGGCGGCCCATGGAAGGGGGCGGCACGTCCAGATCTTCGGCGGCAATTCGGCAGCGGGTCCCTCAGTCCCTCTTGGAGGGAAGGATCGGCCGCCGAATTGCCACCGAAGAATGAAGCGGCACGGTAGAGCAGCTGCCGAAGTGCCGCCAATCACGGATTTTTTGTTGTTGTTGTTAATTTTTTTTTCCTCTTCGCCGCTTGGGGCGGCAAAAATGCTGGAGCCGGCCCTGACCCTGCCCGTGCATTTTACTCTCCAATGACACCCAAACTAGATGCTAGTGTCTACTAAATTTATCTGAAAGGGTCTAACTAAACTAAATAAAGAAAACATTCCTGGGGTTGTGTTGTGTGGACTAGCTGCAGTTACAGATTTGTGTGTGTCAGTGTTGCGTGTACATTACTGGACTAGGGGAAATGCTTATGAAGACTGAACATGGCCTATACTAGGGTTACCATATTTTAAGTGTCCAAAAAGAGGACACTCCACGGGGCCCCGCCCCCGCCCCAACTCCGCCCACAGCCCCGCCCCGGCCCAGCCCCAACTCTGCCCTCTCCCCTGAACGCTTCGCCCTCCTGCTCCTCCCCCTCCCCTGCTTCCTGCAAACATTTGATTCGCGGGAAGCCTGAAGCAGGCAGGTAGCAGGTAAGCTGGGGCTGGGGGGGGGCGCGAGGAGGCGTGACCCAGTCCGGCCCCCCCAGCCGAGCGGCTCCCTCCGGCGGCTGGCCCCGGCCAAGAGGTTCTGGCCCCAGCATCTCTGGCCTGGCTCGGCTCAGGCCCTGGGGCTCCAGCCCCGGTTCCGGCCGAGCGCGCCAGCCTCAGCCCGGCCCCGGGCAAGCGGCGCCAGCCGGCGGCCGAGCAGCCCCGCTCCCAGCGGTTCCAGCTGGCTCGGCTGGGGCCCGGGTTCCAGACGAGCAGCTTCGGCCCGGCCCCGGCCCTGGGAGAGCAGTGCCAGCCGGCGGCCGAGCAGCCCCGGTCCCAGCAGCTCTGGCCGGCTCGGCTCGGGCCCTGGTTCCGGCCGAGCGGCTCTGGCCTGGCCCCAGCCCTGGCCCCGGCAGAGTGAGTGGCGCCGGCTGGCAGTCGAGCACCCGCCGGCCCCAGCATCTCCGGCTCCGGCCCCAGCGGCTCCAGCCTGGACCCAAGCGTCACAACCCCTCCCTCCCTATTTTCCCAGACATGTACAACTTTTTGGCAATTCCCCCCGGATGGGGATTTGAGGACCAAAAAGCCGGACATGTCCGGGAAAATCCGGACGTATGGTAACCCTAGCCTATACGCATAGGTGCAATCAATTCTAACCCATTTACAGGTGCGATCAGGGAGCCAGATGCTAGAATTCTATCAGCTGTACCTGCAGTTTGTCACTGGCCATTGATTGTAGGCATGAAATTAGAAACCAGTGTGAAAGCAATGGCAGGTCTTTGCATGCAGGCATTTGGCCTGGGGGAGTGCTCCTAGGATATGTGTGCAGTGTGCATGGGAGTGCAGGGGTGAGTGGGTGTTGGGTGGAAGAAGGGGGGCAGTGAATGCATGCACAACGAGGGTCTGACTTTCAGTGCACTGAGCACCCACCATTCCCACTGAAAACAGTGGGAACTTTGTGCGCCACCGACAACCAGCCTCTTGGTGTGTAAGGGACTCACAGGTGGCATAACAGTAGCTGTGGCAGAACTGATAGAGATGGAATAGCTGCAGCGTAGGGGCTCCTGCAGGGTAGTCATGGCCAGGGAATATAGCTCATGGAGGTGGAACAGAAGGATGCCATGTGGATGGGAGCTGCAAGCGTCCCATCAGAAGCTCTGCTTCTGGCAGGTGGTGACTATCTTGTAATACACAACAACTCTCGTGCCTTGTGCCAGCTGATCAACAGCAGCGGCTTCTGAAGTGAAGATCACATGCTGCATTTCACTCGGATGCATCCTTGGACTCCCAGGGTCTGTCTAAGGGATCCATCGCTGGAGGCACTAGTTCCTGTTCTGTGCTTCATCAGAGCTTGTGGGAATCATGTTTTCACCTGGGTGAAGCACATGTTTGTCTTACCAAATCTGGGTTACCTTGCCTGCCAAAGAGAGCTGACTACAGATAAGAGCACATACAGAGCTGGTGCAGAGGTTTGAATTCCACCAAGGAATTTTAAAAGGAAAACATGTCTTTCTAGATCAGCTTTGGTGCTTTTTTCAGAACAGGCAAGGACCCAGAGTTCATCTGCTTAGAGTTTGTCTGTTTGGTATGCTCCAGACGCCAAGTGAATCTGGAGAAGAAATCTCACCTGCAGGAGAGAGCGATCCCTTTGCAATCATAGAATCAAGTTTGAAGACTGTTACTTAGATTGTCAGCTCTTTAGGGCAGACACCATCTTTTGGTTCTGTGTTTGTGCAGCGCCAAGCCCCATGGGCGCCTGGTCCCTCTGCAGGATCCCTGGGTGCTCTGGATAGAAACAAATGAATAAACTTGGAGCAGTGCAGGGAAGGCCAGGATTGACTGAGGGAGCATGGAGCCTGCGAGAGCAGAGCTGAGATGCTACCGGAGGAGTGGTGTCGGGGGAAGACTGTGCTTTAGGTAAGATTCTCCTTGGAAACCCCAGATGAGCAATTTTTGCCTTCTTCCCAAAGCCCTTTCCATCTCTTCTCCCCCTCCCCCTCCCAACACTCCAGGCCCCACACTCCACTGGGAGCACTTGAGGCTGTCAGTGACATCAACAGGTGATGTGCTATTGACTCCAGGGTTTGGCCCTTGAGCAGCTGCTCCTCAAGGGGTGGCTTTCTGGCAACTAGGTCATGTGGCTTCCCTATGAAGCACATGTGCCGAAGTCCACTTGGCCATGGTTGTCCCCCTGCTTTTCATCCCATGATGGACTGGGGGACCCAGGAAGAGCCCTCTCTCTCATTCCCTCTATGCACAGGCAGCTCTGCCATTTCCATGTCCTGCTGGTGCAACACTATCCAGCCCCTTTTGAAGTTGTCACCACTTGTAGGTGACTTCATGGAGCTGAACTCTGTTGTTCCATCATGCTCCAGCTTTGTCTGCCTTTGATCTTGACGTTTAATGAAGGCATTAATTGATAGCACCTGGGGGAGGAATTTGAACTGTCTTGAGCTGTCTCCCAGCCCCTCAGATCCCAGAGCCATCATCTCCCATCAAAAACAAAACAGAAGGAGATTTATTACAAAATAAATCATGTTTTTGTAGGTGGAGGTTGTTTAATATATCTTCTGCAACTTTGTTAGTTCACGTTACTGTCAACATGGTGCTGAAGAGGTCACCCGTTCTGTCAAATGCTGAGCAAAGTAAACCTGCATCAGCAGTGGAAGTTGAGGTTCTGGCCCCAGACATGTCCCATATAACACTACCCAGCCATAGTGTTTGGGGAGTTGGCCATTTTTCATCTTCCAACATCTCCATTCTTGGTGGCCATGGATTGCTGGAGGCACCATACTCTTTAACCCAGACATGCCCTAACTCCCCATGACCCCAACATGGCTTTAGGGACCTCAATGTCCTTCATAACCTAGACATCCTGAGAGCTGTAGGGTCCCCCGCTGCCCCTGGCGGCTGGGAACTGTGGGAGCCCAAGCTCCCAGCTGCAGAGGGAGGCAGGGGTGCCCAGCAGGGAGCTCCAAGCCAGGGTGGAGCCAGGGGTGCCTGGAGCTCCAAGGCGGTGCGGAGACCCCAAACTCCTGGGCACTGCAGGCAGTGAGGCTCCCAGGAAGTCCCAGCCTCTGCAGGCGCCCCAGAGCACAGAGCCACCATGAGCACCCTAGAGCACGGAGCTGCCACAGAGCTGCCAGGGTACCCCAGAGTTCAGAGCTGCCGCAGGCGGCCAGGATGCCCTGAGCTTGGAGCCACAGCAGGCAGTGTGAGGACCCTGCATCACTGATCCAGACCCCCTGAGTGATGTGGGGAGCCTGCAGCTCCCCATTTTGTCATGCATATTTTTAGTAAAAGTCACAGATAGGTCACGGGCTTCTGTGAATTTTTCTTTATTGCCCGTGACCTGTCTGTGACTTTTACTAAAAATATGAGTGACAGAATCTTAGCCTTAACTCTGGCCAATCTAGCTGTCTCCCAGTAGGGCACTGTTTCTTTCCATCAGTCTCTGGGGGGGATATTTTGCTGCTCTTTGCTTACCAGGATTTACTCTAGCTGCCAGCATCCCAGCTAGGCATCAGGGGTGCTATGCTTCCACAGCTGGACATGATCTATCCCCCAGCAGCTCATGCTAGTGATGAGGTTGCTGTGCTGGGGGCACTGGCCATCCTAGATAAAACCAAAGAATCTCATTTTGGTCAACAAACATGTTGACTCCAAGGTCTCTTCTGTGTTGTCCTTTGTAAAGCAACACACAATATCTGCTCTCTGCCTGTGCTACTACCAATGTCTCTTTCACCAAACGAGGTGTTCAGTTTGGGTCATGTCTAGGCTGTAGGCGTTTGAGGTCTGCTGGCAATTTAGCTTGGGCTCATAGATAGTTTGAGACACTGCGGAATGGTGGTTTGGGGTAACCGAAAGATCTCCCAGATTACATATGCTCGCGCTGGGATTGCCAAGGGCCCTCATTGTACTAAGAGACACAGAGTGTGACTTGCTAATTGTTCCCAATGAGCTAACAGAGGAGATGTATTGATGGCCTTGGAGAGTGCCTTGGAGGAGCTATGCTAAGTCCCAATGCAGGTAGGGACGGAACCTCAGTCATGTTATTAGGGATATGACGCACCATGGGAGACACCAGGGACTGAGTTCTCCATTGCCCTAGCACTTAAACTGAGCCGTCCTGGGATCAGAGGTAAGGTCTCATGGATCAGTAACTGGTTAAAAGACAAGAAACAAAAGGTAGGAATTAATGGTCAGCAATTGAGTTAAAATTACTCAGGATAGTTAAGTCCAAAGCTGACTGCAAAGAGTTACAAAGAGATCTCACTAAACTTAATGATTAGATGACAAAATAGCAGATGAAATTCAATGTGGATAAATGCAAAGTAATGCATGTTAGAAAAAATAATCCCAGCTATACATACATCGTGGATAGTTCTCTGAAAACATCTGCTCAATGTGCAACAATAATCAAAAAAGTGAACAGAATGGTAGGTACCATTAGGAAAGGGATATAAATAATAAAACAGAAAATATCATAGTGCCACTATATAAATCCATGGTACGCCCACATCTTGAAATGTGCAAGCAGTTCTGGTTGCCCCATCTCAAAAAAGATATATTAGCATTGGAAAAGATTCAGAAAAGGGCAACAAAAATTATTAGGGGTATGGAACAGCTTCCATATGAGGAGAGATTAAAAAGACTGGGACTTTTCAGCTTGGAAAAGAGACAACTAAGGGGGGATATGATAGAGGTCTATAAAATCAGGAACGGTGTGGAGAAAGTGAATAAGGAAATGTTATTTACCCCTTCAAACACCACAAGAACCAGAGGTCACCCATTGAAATTAATAGTCAGCAGGTTTAAAACAAACAAAAGGAAGTACTTCTTCACACAACGCACAGTCAACCTGAGGAACTTGTTCCCAGGGGTTGGTGGTGAAGGCCAAAAGTATAATTGGGTTCAAAAATGAATTAGATAAATTCATGGTAGCTAGGTCCATTAATGGCTATTAGTAGGATGGGCAGATGGTGTCCCTAGCCTCAGTTTTGCCAGAAGCTGGGAATGGGCAACAGGGGATGGATCATTTGATAATTACCTGTGCTGTTCATTCTCCCTGGGGCACCTGGCATGGGCCACTCTTGGCAGACAGGATACTGGGCTAGATGGACCTTTGGTCTGACCCAGTATGGCCATTGTTCTGTTGTTAGCACATTTGTCACTTCCCATGTGTCTGTCTGGGTGGTTCTTGCCCACATGCTCAGGGTCTAACTGATCGTCATGTTTGGGATCGGGAAGGAATTTCCCCCCAGGTCAGAGACCTTGAGGGGGGGTTTCACCTTCCTCTGCAGCGTTGGGAATGGGTCACTTGCTGGTTTGAGCTAGTGTAAATGGGGGATTCTCTATAACTTGAAGTCTTTAAGCCATTATTTGAGGACATCAGTAACTCAGTCAGAGGTTAGGGGCCTATTACAGGAGTGGGTAGGTGAGGTTCTGTGGGCTGTGATGGGCAGGAGGACAGACTAGGTGATCACAATGGTCCCTTCTGTCCTTAAAGTCTCTGCGTCTATGATTGTGGGCTCTGGGTGCCTAGAATATGGTACCCAAGAGGGTTTTTGTTTCTCCGCCTCCATCCCCACAGCCTTTCCATGCTTTCCGTGGTTCTGTCATTGGCCGTTGCTGTGCAGTACATTTGTAGGTACATCCTACTGAAGGCCAGTCTGCTGTCTCCAGCGAGTTCTCCTTTGCCTGCCCCGACTTTGCAAGAGGCAGAGCTACGTACTCTCCCTTTATTCCTGGGATTCTGCAACCCGAACACTTCTCTTTTCCCGGTTGCTGCAGTCAGGACTCAAAGGCAGGAATCCTGGGGCTTCCCATCTTCCCCGTTCCCTGGGGGAAAACCAGCTTGGGATGCGATTTCTCTCTCCTCTATTGGGTGCCTGAGGCATTACACCTTTAGCAACTGGGATTCAGGACTCCCCGATGCCTGAAGGGCTACCGAAGGACCTGCCTGTATGGAGAGCTCATGCAGTGTAGGCTGGGATGCCCTGAAGTCATTACACCTCTCCAAGGGGAAAATATTCATGTAAATTGGCCAGACAGTGAGCTGATTAAATCAGGATCGCGTCATTGTTGTCAATGGAGCTCTGCCAATTTCCACCAGCTGAGGATGAGGACCCATATTCATAAGACGTTTTCCCTACTTATTTGAATTTCATGCACAGAAGGAAGTGGATGGACATACCCTGTGGCTCTCAGCATCAGCTTTGGACCCGGTCAGGAGTAACCTAGTCATCCTCCTGTGGCTGTTCAGTGGTCATGCTGCAATAGGTGGGTGGATCTCTGTCCTAGCACAGCTGGCCTCCTTTCTGGCAGACTCTACAGAGAGACCAAGCACTAAGGCGGCCCTAGAGACTGAACTCCCTTCTCCCCTGAGCAGTGGTCCCTCCAAGTCACAGGTGACATATGTCAGCAGGGCAAGGTGAGGAAGCTTGCACTCCCAGAACCCAGGCCGTGTCTGCTCCGTGGATAGCTATAGACCTCTTCTAGACCTCCTTCCCTCGGTTTGCTAGCAATTCACTTCTGAGTGAAATACAAGATGTTGGACTATCTATGAAGCCCTGCATGACCTGTCTCAGAGGCCACTTTCCCTGCGCTTCTCATAGCACCTGTATTGAGCAGGAGCAAGTGAGCAAACTGTCCCAAGGGGCCAGAGGGCAGTAGCTGCTGAAACTGGCAGCTTGCAGCTGAAATTAGCAAGAGTGAGTGTCACACTCACTTTAAAGGCGTTTTCTCTTTAATTAATGTAACAATCAGGGTGGGTGAGATTCACCCATGGGCCAAGCACCAATACATGCGCTATGTAAGTCCTACTTAAAGTTCAATGGTGCATAGGCCTCGTGCCAGCTCTCTGACAGGGGTGAATTTCATTCAGGAGCACAAATTGGCTCAGCACTCACCCTTGTGGTTATGCCAAACTCCTGCCTGCACAGAAACTTTGTCACACAGCCTGCTGTTCATTTCCTGGCAGGATCCTCGCCTGGTGTACCGATGACTTCAGTGAAGTGCTGCTGACAGACCAGCTAAAGCTCTGGCCCTTAGAATTTAAAAATCACCTAAAACACATCTCTGCTTACTTCCGAGTCTGCAAAGAAAAGTGCTTGAAGGACAACACATTTGGAACAACTGAAATGTTATGAAGATGAACAGTGAAAGTTTATTCTGAGCCCAATATTTTGGTCTGAGCAGCTGGGCCAATGAGAAGGAGAAGTTAAGTTAATATTGCTGATAGCTGGATCCAATTTAGAAAGCGCTTGGCAGAGACAATCATCAGGGAAGAAGACAAATAGATTTCAGTCAATTAAATGTAATTGTTCCATCTGAATATTATTTATCTTCTTCCCTGGTGATTGTCTCCATCGAGTGCCTTATAAATTGGATCCAGCTATCAGCAATAGCAGCTGACTTCCACTGGAGATGGGCTTGGAAGGGCGAGGGGCTTAGAGCTGCATGTTGCTTTAGATTTATCACCTTTGAGCAGCTTTTTAACAGATTTGAAAGCTTCCAGCATGCTTTTCAGCATTTTTCTTCCACAGCCAGGCTTGGTACCCTTGGGGCAGAGCCAACAAAGCCCAATGGGAATTTGGGGCAGTTTTTTATAGTAGAGGCACTGAAAATATTTAGAATCGCCCTCATTTTTCTGGGTGAGGAATTGTTTGTGAAGAGCGGGGGAAGCCCCTGAGGTTGAAATTTGATGAGAGCTGATCCCCAAGAGCCCTGGAATTCATAGAGGGGCCACTGTGTTACATAGATCCCCTACTGCACTGTGTGCATGGGGAGTTGGCAGGGGTAGGAGTTCTCTTTGGTCCTTGGGAGTTCACCTCTAGGGCACTTTGGCTTCCTGCCAGAAATCCATCTGAGCCCAACTCAAGCCAGTTCTAGAGCATGGTGCAAGAGCTGTCTCTCTGGTCCAGTGTTTTACTAATGCAGGCACTGGGATCACCTTTGCAATTAGTGCCCTGAGCATGGCCTCTCATCCCTGGGGTTGCTGCAGGAAATCAGTTGGCAGCACAGCAGAGCCATGTCCAAAGGCCTTAGGCCCAGATGTTTACAGATGTTTAGGGCTGCTGTGTTGTGTTGCAATGATTGAGTGACTTAGGAACCTCAATCTCCTTTTGGAAATAGATTTAGGCACTTTGGAGCCCAAACCCCACTGAGAGTCAAGGATGAGTAGAGTCCTAAGTGCCTAAATCCCCTTTGAAAATGAGATTTAGGCATCCTCAAGCAAAAAGGATGGAGCTCGGCTGTTCTCAGTGGTGGCAGATGACAGAACAAGGAGCAATGGTCTCAAGTTGCAGTGGGGGAGGTCTAGGTTGGATATTAAGAAACACTATTTCACTAGGAGGGTGGTAAAGCACTGGAATGGGTTACCCAGGGAGGTGGTGGAATCTCCATCCATAGAGGTTTTTAAGGCCTGGCTTGATAAAGCGCTGGCTGGGATGATTTAATTGGTGTTGGTCTTGCTTTGAGAAGGGGGTTGGACTATATGACCTCCTGAGGTCTCTTCCAACCCTAATCTTCTATGATTCTATGTTCAGTCACAGAGACCCCCCTTGGGACTGTCACCTGACATCCTGGAATTATCTCTGAGCCCATTTTCGCTGCCAGCTTGGGACTTCCAGAACCTTGTCTTGTTGAGCCAGATACGCTAGCCTGCTGCAACACAGACACAGGGTCTGAACCACGCCCCCAAAGCTGCAGACCTAACTGAAAACAGCTCAGTAAGTACTCCTGTTTCCAGCACCCAGACACCCAGCTCCCAATGGGATCCAAACCCCAAATAAATCTGTTTTACTCTGTATAAAGCTTATACAGGGTAAACTCATAAATTGTCCACCCTCTATAACACTGATAGAGAGATATGCACAACTGTTTGCTCCCCCAGGTATTAATCACTTACTCTGGGTTAATTAATAAACAAAAGTGATTTTATTAAGTATAAAAAGTAGGATTTAAGTGGTTTCAAGTAATAACAGACAGAACAAAGTAAGTTACCAAGCAAAATAAAACAAAAGATGCAAGTCTAAGCTTAATACGTTTAAGAAACTGAATACAGGTAAATCTCATCTTCAGAGATGTTCCAATACGCTTCTTTCACAGACTAGACTCCTTCCTAGTCTGGGCCCAATCCTTTCCCCTGGTACATTCCTTTTTCCAGCTCAGATGGTAACTATGGGATTTCTCATTACTGCAGCCCCCTTTGTTCTGTTCCACCCCCTTTTATAGCTTTGGCACAAAGTAGGAATCCCCACCCCTCCTTCTAAATGGAAAAGCACCAGGTTTAAGATGGATTCCAGTATCAGGTGACATGTTCACATGTCCTACAAGACCCCAGCCTCCATTCTTCCAGGGCTGGCCCGCACACACCCAGGAAGGTTTGCAAGTAAACAGACCATTTACAACCAATTGTCCTAGTCAATGGGAGCCATCAAGCTTCCAACCCACCATTAATGGCCCACACTTTGCATAATTACAATTGGACCTCAGAGTAATACTTCATATTTCTAGGAATGATACATATATACAAATAGGAGGAATATATTCAGTGTATTATAAGCTTTGTAGTGATACCTTACAAGAGACCTTTTGCAAAAAGCATATTCCAGTTACATCCTATTCACACCTATAAGCATATTTCCATAAAACATATGGAGTGCAACATCGAACTATGATTCTATGAAAATGCATGCAAGCGCTCCCGTGGAGTCAGACATGTCACAGGCAGGGGGACACGCTGGAAGAATAACATCTATGATCATATGGATTGAAATCTCCCTTTCCGTTGATTTTAGTGATTTTGAGGCCTGTTTTGCTGTCACTTATGCCAGTGTAAAATCAGAGACGTCATTTCAGATGTACATCAGTGTAACTGACAGCAGGATTTGGAGCTGTATGTCATTAAACCTTAATTTCTATCATTTTCCAACAAGTTTGGGTTCTGGAAGTTCTAATTATGGTAAAACTGTACACTCAAGAGTAGAATCCAGATCAGAAGCTTTAACCTCTGGGTTTCCCACCTCCATAGAGCATAGATCTTGGACAGCTGTAGTCACTATAATGCCATCAATACCCTTGCTGAGTGTCGTCATCCTATACATATGTTACCTGTTCTGTGTGCATCTCGAACCTGACCCAAAAGCCAGGTGAGTCAATAGATGTCTCTGGATCAGTCTGTTACATAGGTGCTGAACACCCACATGCCCTATTGACTTCAGTGGGTGTTGTGAGAGGTTGTGCAGCTATCTCAGTCCAATGGCTGACCAGTCAATGGTATTTAATTAATGTACAATAACTGTCCCATTAAATCTAGAGAGATACATCTTATTTCCATGCCAGTTGCTGCACAGAAATCCAGCACTCAGAGCTAGAACTGTCATTATACTCCTTAATACAGGCAGATGTGACTTTTGTAGCCAATTGCATGTTTTATTAATGCACAATTATTAAATTTCTTATAAATCGTATGACCGCCACAGCAGCCAATTGAGTGCCTCTGTTCTCCAAAAACAACAAGGAGTCTGGTGGCACCAAAGCGTGCTGTTAACATTAGTGCAAACAGCAGGGAACATTTTTCATGAACTATTCAGGGAATTGAGAAGTGACTAAAGGGCTCTGGGAGTAAGGGTGAGGGAGTTGGGAGTGCAGGTGGTGTTCTCTTCAGTCCTTCCAGTCAAGGGTAGGAGCCTTGGCAGAGACAGATGCATCCTGGAGGTGAGTGCTTGGCTGCGAGGATGGTGTCACCAGGAGGGCTTAGGCTTCTTTGTCCATGGGATGCTGTTCCAGGAAGAAGGACTGCTAAGCAGAGAGGGGTCCACCTATTGAAGAAGGGGAAGAGCCTATTTGGCTACAGACTGGCTAACCTAGTGAGAAGGGCTTTAAACTAAGGTCAACAGGGGCAGGTGACCAAAGCCCACAGGTAAGTCAAAAACATGGAGACCTGGAAGAAGGGTCGGAATCTGGGGTGAGCATGGGCTGTTATAGCAGAAATAAGGGAGAGACAAGACAGAACTGTGTGGGGTGGGGATGAAATCAGTATCTTAGATGTCTATATACTAATGTGAGAAGTATGGGGAATAAGCAGGAAGAACTCAAAAAGCTAGTAAATAAACACAACTGGCATCACAGAGACTTGGTGGGATAATACACATGACTGGAATATTGATATAGAAGGGTACAGCTTTCTTAGGAAGGACAGGCAGGGAAAAAAGGGAGGAGGTATTGCCTTGTATATTAAAAATGTATATACTTGGACTGAGGTTGAGATAGAAATAAGAGACAGACTTGTTGAAAGTCTCTGGGTAAGGATAAAAGGGGTAAAAAGCAAGGGTGGTGTCATGGTAGGGGTCTATTACAGACCACCAAACCAGGAAAAAGGGGTGGATGAGGCTTTTTTTTAAACAACTAACAAAATCATCCAAAGCACAGGACTTGGTGATGATGGGGGACTTCAACTACCCAGGCGTCTGTTGCGAAAATAACACAGCAGGACACAGATTATCCAAGAAGTTCTTGGAATGTATTGCAGACAATTTTTTATTTCAGAAAGTGGAGAAAGCTACTGGGGGGAGGCTGTTCTAGATTTGATTTTGACAAATAGGGAGGAACTGGTTGAGAATTTGAAAGTGGAAGGCAACTTGTGTGAAAGTGATAATGAAATGGTAGAGTTCATGATTCTAAGGAATGGTAGGTGGGAGAACAGCACAATAAAGATAATGGATTTCAAGAAGGCAGACTTTAGCAAACTCAGGGAGTTGGTAGGTAAAATCCCATGGGAAGCAAGTTTAAGGGGAAAAACAACTGAAGACAGTTGACAGTTTTTCAAAGAGACATTATTAAGGGCACATAGCAAGCTATCCCACTGTGTAGGAAAGATAGGAAGTTAACCTGGAGATCTTCAATGATCTAAAACTCAAAAGAGAGTCCTACAAAAAGTGGACACTCGGTCAAATTACAAAGGATGAATATAAACAAATAACACAAGTCTGTAGAGACAAAATTAGAAAAGCCAAGGCACAAAACGAGATCAAACTAGCTAGGGACATAAAAGGAAACAAGAAAACATTCTACAAATACATTAGAAGCAAGAGGAAGACAATCAGCATGGATTTGTCAAGAACAAATCATGTCAAACCAACCTGATAGCTTTCTTTGACAGGGTAACAAGCCTTGTGGATAGGGGGGAAGCAGTAGATGTGGTATATCTTGACTTTAGTAAGGCTTTTGATACTGTCTCGCATGGCCTTCTCATAAACAAACTAGGGAAATACAACCTAGATGGAGCTACTATAAGGTGGGTGCATAACTGATTGGAAAATCATTCCCAGAGAGTAGTTATCAGTGGTTCACAGTCATGCTGGAAGGACATGACAAGTGGGGTTCTGCAGGGATCGGTTCAGGGTCTGGTTCTGTTCAATATCTTCATCAATGATTTAGATAATGGCATAGAGAGTAAACTTATAAAGTTTGCGGACAATACCAAGCTGGGAGGGGTTGCAAGTGCTTTGGAGGATAAGATTAAAATTCAAAATGATCTGGACAAACTGGAGAAATGGTCTGAACTAAATAGGATGAAATTCAATAAGGACAAAGTACTCCACTTAGGAAGAAACAATCAGTTGCACACATACAAAATGGGAAATGACTGACTAGGAAGGAGTACTGCGGAAAGGGATCTGGGGGTCATAGTGGATCACAAGCTAAATATGAGGCAACAGAGTAACGGTGTTGCAAAAAAAGCAAACATCATTCTGGGATGTATTAGCAGGACTATTGTAAGCAAGACACAAGAAGTAATTCTTCTGCTCTACTCCGCGCTGATTAGGCCTCAACTGGAGTATTGTGTTCAGTTCTGGGCATCACATTTCAGGAAAGATGTCGACAAATTGGCGAAAGTCCAGAGAAGAGCAACAAAAATGATTAAAGGTCTAAAAAACATGACCTAAGAGGGAAGATTGAAAAAAACTGGGTTTGTTTAGTCTGGAGAAGAGAAGACTGAGAGGGGACATGATAACAGTTTTCAAGTATATAAAAGGTTGTTACAAGGAGGATGGAGAAAAATTGTTCTTCTTAACCTCTGAGAATAGGACAAGAATCAGTGGGCTTAAATTGCAGCCAGGGTGGTTTAGGTTGAACATTAGGAAAAACTTCCTAACTGTCAGAGTGGTTAAGCACTGGAATAAATTGCCTAGGGAGGTTGTGGAATCTCCATCATTGGGGATTTTTAAGAGCAGGTTAGACAAACACCTGTCAGGGATGGCCTAGATAATACTTAGTCCTGCCTTGAGTGCAGGGGACTGGACTAGATGACCTCTCGAAGTCCTTTCCAGTTCTATGATTCTACTAAGGGCCAGATTCTACCCTCCCACCTCTGATTCAGTAGCACCACCTTCCATGCAGTGCCATTAGCTCCAACCTGGGTAAGGGCAGGAGACCTGGACCCACATTGCAGTTCACCCCCATTATTTGTTATAATCTTGAACATCCACACAGCCAGAAGGCCCAATTTGCTGCTGGTGGCAATGGAGCTGCACTGATTTATGCCAGCTGAGAATCTGGCTCATAACCTGTTTCAGATGAATGTCCACAAACAGTCTGAAATTCGTTTGATGTGATGGGAGTGGGAATACCCTCTGGCCAGTCATAAGCTCCGCTGTTACTATTCAAATGAGGACTAAGCTGTATGGGAAATCCAAAAAAAGGAGAGTGAATGATTGGCTGAAAGTTTTCCTAAAAACATGAAAATACTGAGTATATTAAGCAACAGAGAGTCCTGTGGCACCTTTAAAACTAACAGATGATTAGTCTTAAACGTGCCACAGGACTCTCTGTTGCTTTTTACAGATCCAGACTAACACGGCTACCCCTCTGATACTTGAGTATATTAAGAAAATCCAGTCCCTTATGTCAGGTAGCCATGGTTACCAAGTCAGTCTCTGTGTAAATGCGAAGCTGTCGAATTAAGGCGATGTAGTGGAAGATGCACACAGATGCACACGTGTGTACGTTCTGCATAAGAGCCCCACCCCAGCCCCTCTGCCATGCTAACACTAAAGGAGAACTCAAACCACTCATCTACCAGGTAGAGTCCCGATAGTGCCTGTGTGTGAGTGGCTGGTGACAGAGAGATTCTTGGGGTATGTGCCCTGTGTGGGATAGTGCGCTGCCCCCATACCCCTTTCCACAGCGGGGTCTGGGAACATAGCTGGGGGAAGGAGGCAGGCTGAACCTGAGTGTAAATTAGAGCAGCCCTAAGGCTGCTTATGCTGTGGGCCAAGATCAGAAGAAGGGAGGTTTTAATGGTGGTTTACAGCCATGCTCAGGTGGAACAGAGACTCAACCCCCTCAACCTTACGAGTCCAACCTCAAAGACTTGTGAGGGAGAGAAAAATTAGAACATCCTGTTTTAGGAGCATATATGAAAGAGTGAAAGTTGCTTTTCTCATTGTAATATTCATGGCTGGGACTGTCCTACTGTCCTGTATCTATACAGCACCGAGCACAATGGGCCTGGTCCATGCTGGGATGCTTAGGCACTACTGCAGTATAAATAATAATTATTCATTACCAAATAATATGATAAATAATGCCATTTCAAGCTCCCCAGTTGTTATGACTGTTTGATGTTTATTATAGAAATCCAAGAGGCCCCACTTCAGAGAAGCAAGAACTGGGTCTTATTGGGGGGCTGGTATAAAGTTCCCATTTCTAGCTCTGTGAACAGTGGGATATCAGACCCCACACTGGTCAGGATCATGTGTCTGAATGCTGGCCAGCCTGGGGCTCAGCACAGGGTCATGCTGGGAGAGTTTTCACATTGAAACCTTTCTCTAGGAGGTAGTTTTTTAAATGCTGGCTCTTTGATGTTGTGCAGATGTTAGAACAATAAATATACATGGCTCTTTTCATCAGCAGATTTCAAAGCGTATCACAATCTTTATTGTATTTATCCTCACAATCCCCCTGTAAGGCAGAGCAGTGCTATTAGCCTCATTGTACAGATGGCAAACTGAGGCACTGAGAGGCTAAGTGACTTGCCTGTGGTCACACAAGAAGCCTCTGGGAGATCAGGAAATTGAACCCAGCTCCTAGGCCAGGGCCCTAACCACTGGACCATCCTTTCAAGATGTTTCTAAGGAGAGGGATTAGTGGACAGAGTGCAGATGAGGCTTGAAAGGGTGTGAAAAATGCAATTTCTCACGTAGCTATCACTACTACAAATGAGGCATGTGCCTGTGCGTGTGTACAGTATGATTGTACATGTGACTGTGCAAATATAAAATCCTAGCTAGCTCGACTGTATATAATATTCCATGGGGGATGGATGCCCTCCCTCATTTAATATGTTGCAAATGTGATATAAATCCAAAACGATTATATCCATTTCTCCCAGCTCTGTCCCCCTCCCCCTGCCTCTCCCATCAACTGGGAATGGCCCAGATGGCTGGGGGGAAAAGAATAGCTTAAAAAACAACAACAACAAAACCCAACCCTGTTATTTCTGCATTTTTTCTGCCTGAGGACACTTCCTTCCTTCCAGGAGAAATCACTCCAGTGCCGGCGCGTTAACCACCTCCCAGCCATCTGCTCCATCAAAGGGGCTAGTGGTGCCGCCTCCCCCTAAGCTCCAGTGTGCCCCCTCCCGGCTCTGCAGTTAATTAATAAACACTGTTCTCTTTCAATCAAACTGGAGAGAAAAACCTATAACATGCGGGAGCCATGCTGGGGAGCAGGGGGAGTGGACTGCTGCTGGACAGGTTACCCTACAGGTGAGGGGGCAGATCAGGGCAGAGCACTCCACTCTTGGGCATGTGTTGCTTCCTGTTGGGTAAGGAGCAGCATCCAGCCTGGCTAGATGGCCTGCTATCTGCAGCATACTCACTCGCTGTCCAAAATGCCTGGTCATGCTTGCCAGAAGATCATGGCTCCTTGGGATTGCAACACCCTGCTAGGACACACCACCTCATTGATTCTAAGGCCAAAGACCATCGTGATGAGCTAGTCTGACCTCCTGCACAGCTCAGGCCCCAGGATCTCACCCACACACTCCTGTAGTAGACTCACGATGGCGATGCTAACCCATTGGGGGTCCTAAACTGGAATATTTCTCCCCCAACACATAATAAAAGGCAAATAGGGGACCCTAAGCAATTGCTTAGTCTGCTTATACCTAGTGCTGGCTCTACCCATAACCTCCAGCTGAGTTACTGATGTCCTAATATCATGGTTTAAAAACTTCTGGTTACAGAGAATCCCCCATTTACTCTAGTTTAAACCTGCAAGTGATCCAGGCCCCACGCTGCAGAGGAAGGTGGAAACCCCCCAGGTTTGCCAATCTGACCTGGGGTTAAATTCCTTCATGACCCCAAATATGAAGATCAGTTAGACCCTGAGAACGTGGGCAAGAGCCCCCAGCCAGACACTTGGGAAAGAATTATCTGTAGCAACTCAGAGCTCTCCCCATCTAGTGTCCCACCTCTGGCTATTGGAGATATTTCTGCTAGCAGTTGCAGATTGGCTACATGCCATTGTAAGCAATCCCATCATACCATCCCCTCCATGAGCTTACCAAGCTCAGTCTTGAAACAAGTTAGGGTTTTTGCCCCCACTGCTCCCCTTGGAAGGCTGTTTCAGAACTTCACCCCTCTGATGGTTAGGAACCTTTGTCTAATCTGCAGCAGCCCCTTGAGTGCGGGGCTAGAGGAAGAGAGAGATCATCCACTGCAATGTACACGGCTCCTTACATCCCATTACTCATTCTCTGCCCAGCTCAGCAATGTGAGGAACTGGACCTTAAAGAGGCACTGGACGAACCGGCGGGTAACAGGCAGATTCTGCATGAAGCAGACTCCTTGGCTCTCAGCGATTGCAATGTGCTGAAGACTGCAAGCAGCAAAGCACTTGGTTCCAGTTTGCCCAAGATATTTAGGTTCCTATAGATGGGCACTAGGTGCCTCACCTGCTCAGGCATGTTTTAAAATCCTACTAGTTGGAGCCTAAAGCCCTTTGACAATCTGGTCCTTGCTCAGAAGGACCTGTTGGGCTAGAATCTGCCCATTCTACCTGGGCCCTACCATGCCTGGCTGCAGAGCCCAGCTGGCACTGGCAAGCTGGCACTCTCACCTCTAGGCAAGGCTCTGACTCAGGACACATTGTAATTTGTACGGCAGGAACAATTGAAACAGGAGTTTCCTCGGGCTGGCCCCTCCAGCCCGGTTCTACAAAGACTGAAGGGAAAGGCCCCAGCTGCCTTGTTTTTTGCTGTGGTAACATCATTTGGGGAAGCTGCAAGCTAGGGCATTCTTGTGACTATCAGCCTGCAGAATGTGAGCATCAGAGAAGACCCATTGTGTATGGAATTTGGGATTGGGGGAGGGTAAAACCAATTTTTACTCCCTAATTCAGCCATAGTTTGCCTACAAAAAATCAAGTGGAGACCCAACTCCAGGCAGGTGCTAGACAGGAAGAAAAAGAGGCTGAGGATGGAAAGAGAAGGGAGACCTAGAAGTTGTATCTTGTGTCCTGGTAACGGACCCTTTGCACTGCTCTGGTGGTGCTACAAAACAGCCCATTCCAGGCAGCTGTGGATCCCCTGGTATGGCAGGCCACTGAGGTATGTGGCTGGGGAAGGGGGGCGTATCTAGACCTTGCCCCAATGAGCCCCAGGTGGTGCAACAGCCCCTTGAGAACCATGCGTGCAAGCCACTGCAACCCTGAGGCTGTTCTACCGTGCCACAGGGGCTAACTCTGTCCCTGGCTGGCCCCAGGTTTGGTCCTGGGGTGTTTGGCCCCCTTTGTCCTCACCCTGGGTCGCATGGCCAAACCCAAATCTCCTGGCCAACACATTAGAAATAAATGGCTCTATCTTTGCAGAAAAACCATCAACACCAGTATTATTAGTCACACACAGACGTGTGGGCCTGTGTGGATGCGCATGTGTGGCCCTAAGTGTGTGTGTCTGGGCATGTGCCCATGTGGATGAGTTCTGTGTGTGTGTCTATGGGTTCATGGGCCTAAAATGTGGGGGGAGGGGTAGTGGGGTGTGGGCATATGCGCATGTACTGAAATTTGCCTAAGGTAGCAAAATGCCTAAGGCTGGTCCTGTCCCCCACCCACCCACCACGTGTCTCTCCCCCTGTCCCCAGTGAGGGGTAGAAGCTGTCAAAGAGGCAAGTGGCTGCCCACAGACGGCCTCATCTTAGTTCTCCCCTTCCTCCCAGGGGGAGCCTGAGGTGCCTCCTGGGGCATGGCAAGGCAGCTGAAAGGGGGGCTCCTGAGGCTGCCAAGGCTGTCATCATGGGGAACCCCAAACCTGCCCCTTTTATGTCAAGTGAGCTGGCTGCATGGGGTAGGAGGGAGCACAAAGGATATTCCCCCTGCCCTGTCCCAGGTTCTCCCGGAGCTCTAACAAATGTGCATGTGAGGAGTGTGGGTGCAGGGCAGGACTGGGGAGCATTAGAAGAGCTGGAGGGAAGCCCAGCCTTGAAATAGCTGGGGGGGGGGGGGGGAGAGGGCGGGCTGCAGGGCAGGACTGAGGTGCATTAGCAGAGCTGGGTGGGGACTGCGGGTCCAGCCTGGAACAGTGGGGGAGGGGCTGCAGGGCAGGACTGAGGTGCATTGGCAGAGCTTTGTGTGCATAGCCTGCACAACAGCTGCCTGCACTGTGGTTGGCTCTAAACACAGTGTTGACAGTCCCTCATTTTTATGGGAACTAAATTTACCCAGACACACGCAAAATCAAAAAAAGTGGGGGGGAGATAAAATAAATTGCATTGGTAAAGGCATCTTGCATCTCTGCGGGCTAGGTTACCAGGGAGGGGAGGAGACGTCACCTAAAGGGAGCTCTGATGGGACTTACTGTGGCCTCCTTTACCATCCCCTCACCCCCGCTCAGGAGCTCAGTGTGTTTGCACCAGGTTGCTTCAGGAATATTTGACATCCAAGGTGCCAAAGAAATGGACTCGCCCTGTGGAAAATAAAAGCCCGTTTTCCATAGATTGGTTACAGGGGATATTTGCTAAAAATGCCAATGCTGGGAACTGGCCTAGGCAAAGTAATGCAGGTTCCATGCGGAACGGGCCATAGGCTGACTAACGATTTTACCTTCCTTCCTGTTAACAGGTTTGTAAAGTTCATGCCTCTCAGTTTGGGTTGGTCTGGGGAGAAAAGCGAATCTATCAACAGATGTTTGGATGGATCTTTGTTTCAATTAAAGAAAAAAATCCCTCAGAGCTGCCCTGCACAGGCCACGAGCAACCCTACTATGATCCCAAACCCAGAGCAGGGGTGCCAAGGGAGACCAGCGCACGTCTGGGTTACTGAGCGTCAGGGTTCCCAGGGCTTGTTGTGGAGGGAAGAGAAAAGACCCTGAACTACACCATGGCCTTTTAGAATAGGCAGGGGCTGAGTTAGCTACAATGCAGGTCACATTCAAAGAGTTGAGACTTCACCAGCAGGCCTGGGAAGACCAGCAAGCTGCAGAGAGCCTGCATGTATGTGAGAGAGTGAGATTTCTTCATTGCCTTAGGGGGACCAATAAGCCTGTGGCAGGGGCATGGCTAGTGTATCTGCAGCAATGTGCCTCCAGCTCCCGCACCCCACACCAAGTGAGAACTGAGTGGGGAGAGAGTGACTAGTCCCTTGGTTCTGTGCTGCATCACACTTATTTACTCAGACTTTGGGCACAGTGACAGGGTTCATCCTAAAGCAGTTGTCCCCAAACTTGGGGGCCAAGGAGGAACATCTGGGAGGCACATCGGTTCCCAGACCAGCCCCCATTAGAGGGTGGGGAGGGAGCACCACCCAGGCCCCCTGTGGCCCCAGCTCTGCTCTGGCCCAGCCCCTTAGGGTGACCAGACATCCCGATAAAATCGGGACCGTCCCGATATTTTGGTGTCTGTCCCGCTATCCGCTGGCAGGTTTTTTTTTGCTCAGCTGACAGGACTTGGCTTTTTTTTTTTTTCTCTCTGTCGGCGGCCCCCCCACCCGATATTTTCTTCCCCTCATCTGGTCACCCTACAGCCCCTAGCCACAGCTGCAGCCCCGGCTCCGCTCCTGACCTTTACTCTAAGATCCCGGCCTCACACCTGGTCTCTGGCTCCTGGCTCTGGCTACAGTCCCTGGCCCAGCCACGGCTCCACTCCTGGCCCAGGCGGGGGAACACAGTCTAATAGTGGTAAGGGGAGGCAGGAGAGGAAAAGTTTGGGACCACTGGCTTACAGTCATTTTCACGTGAGTCAGGCCCCAGCCCTGAGCTAATGTGCAAGAAGTTAGAAATGTGTCCCATCACGATTTCACTTCTTTGTATCGAAAAATCCAAACCAACCACTTTAAACGGATGCGTTTAAAAAGATATAAACAAATATTGTAGCTGAAGTTTATGTTGGGCCTACTTATTAACAATGTTTCCAGCTCTTAGGCTCCCTACCCTGGCTCTGCAGCAGCAGTAAATGTATGCTATCCCCAGAGTTGTGAGCTTAGGGGATTCCTGCACTGAATAGAGGGGAACGCCAAGTTCAGATCCAGCTTGGTTAGAATTGCTGAGGGACATAGGGACAGTGGCTGTCCTGCCGACAAAGCTACTGCCCCGGCAAAGAGCGGCTACACTGCATACGTTACAGTGGCACTGGCTGTAGCAGCACAGCTGTGCCACTGTAAGGTACACAGTGTAGACATAGCCCTAGCCACAGTTGGCAGTCTTCAGCTATGCTGTAAGTCACACGCTGGGTGTGACTGGCCCTGCTGTGGCATTCAGCAGGTGTGTACAATGAGTGTAATTCACACCAGTCTAGGACTCTAGTGGGATTCAGGGCAGCTCCTGGAAGATGCAGGTGTGACTTGTGATGAAGTCAATAAGAAGGACTCCTAGTACTGCTGCACATGGCTGGACTGGGCTCAGCACGGCAGTGGAAGTTAGTGTGTCTGTGCGCGCACACACTGTTACAGCCCATTCGCTGCTATTCCTGCTGCGCACACAGCTGCCAGCACGCTGACTCACAAATGCTTTCAAGGTGCCACGTACCGTACATCCCTTTTCTGACCAGTTTCTACACACCCTGGAGGCTCATCCCATTTGTTTACATCACTGCCAAACCCAGCACAGAATCTGCTGACGAATTTGCATCCATTTACCCCAGGCATTTAGAATGAATCTGGCCTATCCAGTGAACTTATACAACCAGGAAAAGAACTAAAACCACCCTTTGGCTAAAGACGTGCTCCACTCCTAGAGCGAATGCAGGCAGTGTGGCACTGGGTACAAGTGGTGCTGGGTTTGGAAGCCTTCCCCTTCATTTGCCCCACCCCATAATGCAGGGATGTGATAAGGGAAGACTCCAGCTCTTCCCATATTTGGTGTCTTTTTTTCAAGCCCAAGCACTTGGAGTCATGTGACAATCAGTGAGCGACTGAGTTTTCATTTAAAAAAAAAAAGGTCAACCATTTAGCCCTCCTGGTTGTTGAGAAAAGCTTGAAAATATGACCCCAGTGTGACCTAAAAGAGCAGAAATCACACCAAGAACCCTAAATGTATGTGTATATTTGTTAAATCTCATGATTTTTGAGTCAGGCTGATGATTTTTGGGGGTGTGAATCATGCTGTTTTTTTTTAATGCTTGGGAACAGTGCAGTGGTGTAGATTAGCAGTGACTCCAATGACTTTAATAGGCCTGATTCTCTTTTACACTAGGGCCCCTTTACACTACTCTGGCTGTGCAAAGAGCATGTTACTTTTGTACCCACGGTATGGCCCTTGTATATTGCATAAGTAGTGTGAAGAGGCCATGGTGTAAATTTGAATCAGTCTTGTAGAGAGATAGTGGTGTAGGGACAGGAGCTTTTCCCCACCCACACAGCCTGAGCTTGAGTCAAAATACACGGGATGGAACCTGCCTTGCTGGTCACCGCAGGTGTCTGTGTCCACCCGGGCCCCGTTCACACACATTCTCCGCCCAAGAGGTGGGAGGTATGCAGAGGCTGGAGGCAGCAGGCACGCTCCTTGGCGGGACATCAAAGCTGGCTCCATTGTGTGTGTGTGTGTTTGTTCCCCACCCCTTAGTATGATTGCTCTGATAGATGTGACATCATCCCGAGACAACTCGGAGGGCCCAGGCCCCGCCATTGTCCTGTGCTGGTGTGGGGCTACGTCCGTCTCCTAGGAACTAGGGGCTGATATTCGCAAGCATGCTTTCATCTCGCTGACCTGCCCGGCTGGTGAGAGGATGCGTTCCAAGGCACCAGCCTGGGGAGACAGCACCATCATGCAGCAGAAGGGACCCGAGTGAGAGACAGATGCGCAGACATGGTTAAAAGGTCTCCTGCACCCCCACCCCTGGGGGGGGAGCACTCACCAACTACACCCATCTGTTGCTTTTCATTAAAGGGACCTTGATCTTTTTTTTTTCTTTGGTTACTTGTTTGGTCTTCCCCAAACACCCCAACAGAGAGGAAAATCAAAGAGGTCCTGGCTGGGAGCAGGCATTTGTACTGGGGATGGGTGCAAGCGGCAGAGGTGTCTTGGGGGAGGCAGGGTCTTTGGATGCTGGGGTCTAGGACCCATGGAGTGATCCAAGGAGAAGACGGGGCCTGAGTATGGCTCTCACACACTGTGTCTGCCCTGGGGACTGCAGAGCCAGACTGTAGGAGACTGCGGTGGAGGGGGTAGGGAGAAGACGGTCAAGCAGTTTGGAGGAGCCTCCTGGTTTTTCCAGGCACCCAGAAGTTTGAATCTGGGGCCATTTAGCCTTTGTTCAACCTGGGGCAGCCTTAGGCATGACCCTGTGGGCATCTCTGTGGCCTCACAATCTTCCGCTCGGGTAATAGGATGGGAGAGGAGCTGCTGGATCCTCCCCAGCAGGAAGGACAGATAGGAAGGCAATTCCCAGCCTGACCCTAAATCTTCTCCCCCAAAATCAGAGGCCAAATCCTGTAAATCAGCTATGTACACCAGCTGAGGCCCTGCCCCCTTCATACGTCCAATGTGGAGAGGTCCCCTTCTTCCTGCTGCACGGAGGAGGAGTGTGTGTGTGTTGTGATAGGGAATGTGTCATACATGTGGAGGAATGTGGGCTAGTGGTTAAGGTACAGGCCAGGGAGGCAGGAGACAGGGTTTGTTCCTGGCTCTGGTGCAGATGCCCTGGGTGACCCTGGGCATGGCTCTGAGGGCAGGCCAGCCTGAGGCATCAGCGTTTACAGCTGCTGCCATCCCTGCACATGCAGAGCAGCATTTGGATGTCTAAATCCCCATTTGCATGCAATGTCATTGTAACTGCCCACATTAAGGTAGGTTTGCTAAATCGCACATAGCCAAGGGCCTGGGCCACTGAAAATTTGGCCCTTAATCTCTGTTTGCCTCAGTTTTCTGGTCTGTAAAGTAGGGATACTGATACTGACCCAGCAAATGGGCTGTCGTGAATTTTAAAGTGTGGAGGCTTCTAAAGTGCTTTGAGATCCTCGGAAGGAGCTAGGAAAGTGCAAGCTCTAAGGATTGCTTTATCATCGTGAAAGGGACATTCCTGCCTGGGGCAGGACACACCCTAGCATCAGATGCTGTCCTTCCAAGCCCTTCTCGAAGCAGGGCAGCTAGGGCAAAGGTGAGCCTTCTTTGGGGGAACCAATACCCAGTTTTCCAGGGGCTTGTTTGGGATATGGCCCCTTCTGTGCCCTCCAGCAGTGAGTGGGAAGGAACCAATGCCCACGGCAGCTGGAGGGAATCCCAGGAGCTCTCTGGAGTCACCATCTCTTTGCAAACTCAGCAGTCTGCCATGTCTCTGTGAGTCATGGGCAGGGCTGATCTCACAGAGCCCTGGCTTAGCTTACATGAGGAGTGGGTTTTGAGTTCTAAACCTGCCCTAATCTCCTGTGAGGAAGTTAGGCCCATGGGACCTGCCTGAGGAGGAGATGCAGGGTCCAAGGCAGCTCTAGCCTTTGAAGTTGGGGGGAGTGCTGGTTGGCATTTGAGCAGCAGTTAGCTGCAGGCTCCCTGCCGAGATCAAACGCTGCCCCTCTTGAAGCTGAATAGAGGCCATGAGTCAGGCTCCATCTGTCATAGCAGCAGAGCATGCATGGCGCCCTTGCTGCATTGTCACAGCCCTTCACATCTTGTTCTTCCTCCAGCCATGGGGCTGATCCCAGGCCTGCTCTTCACTCCCCTCCCAGAGATTTGCAGGGCAGTCCAGCATTGCTACAGGGGGTTACCTCCTGGATGGTGTTTGGGTTTCAACATTGGAATCAGTATCTCCTGGCTGACTTACCATCCTGTGGGAGACTGGCTTTGCATGCTGGGAGCTAGACCTGTCCATTTAATGACAGTGATCCCAATTGCTCCACTGCATCCCATGGAGTTGGGGGCTCGGATCTTAGGCAGTTAATTAGGTCTGGCCAATTTGCTGCCTGGCCCTGGGCCTGGGGACACACTGCAGCCTACAGGCTGCTCTAACCTGCAGCAGCTGGCTGTGGTCTCCAAAGAGAACATCAGCCATCTAGGGATCGCACTCCCAGCCACAGCCCCTGTGCACCCCTCCTAACACGCCCCCTGTGCTGGGGCTGTGGGGCATGAGATGTAGGGGTCGGTTACTCTCCCTGCACCTTCAGGAGATTCTGCCAGGCCAGGGGAACTCCCTAGGTAGGGTTTGACAGGCCCTCTCCGTTCTCCTCACAGCACAAGGGAGCTGCTCCAGCACTGGCTCAGGGAGGAGACGGACGTTATGACTCATTCTTCCACCAGGCGAGATCGGGGGACGTCCCGGATGACTGGAAAAAAGCTAATGTAGTGCCCATCTTTAAAAAAGGGAAGAAGGAGGATCCGGGGAACTACAGGCCAGTCAGCCTCACCTCAGTCCCTGGAAAAATCATGGAGCAGGTCCTCAAGGAATCAATTATGAAACACTTAGAGGAGAGGAAAGTGATCAGGAACAGTCAGCATGGCTTCACCAAGGGGAAGTCATGCCTGACTAACCTAATTGCCTTCTATGATGAGATAACTGGCTCTGTGGATGAGGGGAAAGCAGTGGATGTGTTATTCCTTGACTTTAGCAAAGCTTTTGATACAGTCTCCCACAGTATTCTTGCCGCCAAGTTAAAGAAGTACGGGCTGGATGAATGGACTGTAAGGTGGATAGAAAGCTGGCTAGATCGTCGGGCTCAACGGGTAGTAATCAATGGCTCCATGTCTAGTTGGCAGCCGGTATCAAGCGGAGTGCCCCAAGGGTCGGTCTTGGGACCGGTTTTGTTTAATATCTTTATTAATGATCTGGAAGATGGTGTGGACTGCACTCTCAGCAAGTTTGCAGATGACACTAAACTAGGAGGCGTGGTAGACACTAAACTAGGAGGAGGGTAGGGATCGGATACAGAGGGACCTAGACAAATTAGAGGATTGGGCCAAAAAAAACCTGATGAGGTTCAACAAGGACAAGTGCAGAGTCCTGCACTTAGGATGGAAGAATCCCATGCACTACTACAGACTAGGGACCGAATGGCTAGGCAGCAGTTCTGCAGAAAAGGACCTAGGGGTCACAGTGGACGAGAAGCTGGATATGAGTCAACAGTGTGCTCTTGTTGCCAAGAAGGCTAATGGCATTTTGGGCTGTATAAGTAGGGGCATTGCCAGTAGATCGAGGAACGTGATCGTTCCCCTTTATTCGACATTGATGAGGCCTCATCTGGAGTACTGTGTCCAGTTTTGGGCCCCACACTACAAGAAGGATGTGGAAAAATTGGAAAGAGTCCAGCGGAGGGCAACAAAAATGATTAGGGGTCTGGAGCACATGACTTACGAGGAGAGGCTGAGGGAACAGGGATTGTTTAGTCTCCAGAAGAGAAGAATAAGGGGGGATTTGATAGCAGCCTTCAACTACCTGAAGGGGGGTTCCAAAGAGGATGGAGCTCGGCTGTTCTCAGTGGTGGCAGATGACAGAACAAGGAGCAATGGTCTCAAGTTGCAGTGTGGGAGGTCTAGGTTGGATATTAGGAAACACTATTTCACTAGGAGGGTGATGAAGCACTGGAATGCGTTACTTAGGGAGGTGGTGGAGTCTCCTTCCTTGGAGGTTTTTAAGGCCCAGCTTGACAAAGCCCTGGCTGGGATGATTTAGTTGGGAATTGGTCCTGCTTTGAGCAGGGGGTTGGACTAGATGACCTCCTGAGGTCCCTTCCAACCCTGATATTCTATGATTCTATGATTCTAAGGGCAAGTAAGAAATTATGATTCTCCTTCCTCTTCTACTCCCATAGTACCACTGCTCTCAGCTAGGGTGCGGTTCTAGGAGGACACTACTGGACTCGCCCAGCAGTGTTGCTTCTGGCTGGAGCAGACATGGGTGGTACTTCGCCTGCACACCTTGGCCAGGGGGATCCACACCTGTGCAAATCTAGGGCCTGAACTTGCAAAACCTTCCTCATGTGTGTAAGGATTAGTCAGGTGCATAAGCCCATTGAAATGGATGTGACAAAACAGGTGACAGACAGAGGGCGGAGGGGGCACTCACTGAGTTGTGGGTCATCCTGCAGGGGTCAGGCCCCTTTCCCCAGGGGGCCATAACCAAATGTGCTGATAATATTTTCTTATCGGTCTTTATTAGCCTTTGGGGCTGAGTCTGAGCTGTGAGTGACATTGCAGGCAGGATCCCTGATCTGATGAAGCCCCAGAGAGGTGGCTGCTCCCCTGGCGGAAGGAAGGCCACAGAACAGCGCCGGCCTCAGCAAGCTGGGGCACATGTTTGGCTGGTGTGCCGGGCAGCTGTCTCTCTTGCAGCACACCATGCAGTGTCTTGTGGTTCCTCCTGGGTGCAGGTGGGTGGCTCAGTGACAGTTGTGGGTTCTGAGTGCCCTGTAGCATGGTGGGGCTGAATGCTCCCCTGGCATACAGCCATACACCCCGACTGCCCTCAAGGAGCTGTGCCTGAGGGGAGAGCAGCCTGCTGGCCATGCAGCTGCAGGGTGTTCCTGGTAAGGCTAAAGGTTGGCTTGGGCAGTACTCCTAGGGTGATGTCCTGTCTGAGGGAGGCTAGACATGAGAAAGGAGGAGGAGCTCCCTGCCACCCCCATGTAACTTCCCCTCGATGCTGACAAAGGTAGACCCAGAACAAACACGGCCCCTCCGCCCTCTGTCTGTCACCTGTTTTGTCACAATGGACTTGAGGCCCAGGCCCGGTGTCTGCCCATGCAGGGTACATCAGCCACACATTGCACATTTCAGTTCTCTGAGGAATTATGGATCAGCTGTCTAGCTCACCCCTAGGAAGCCACCGAGGACTTGGCCCAGTGCTTTCCATCCAGCATGCCAAGGCTAGACGACACCATTGTGAGGCTTGTGCCATGGCAATTACATAGTTAACAGGCTGCTGCGGGATGGGTCATGACTGAAGTATGGGTGTTAGTTTGGCTCTGCATGCCTGTTTCACCGATGAATGGTTGGGCAATGCTCAGTGTCTGCCCCGTTCCTCACCTGTCTAGCAAGAAGGGTTTCAGTAGGTGGGAAGGAGATAGTGTTGGGTTGCCTTAAAGCTGACTTAAGGGTCTCCTAGGGGCTCATCCTGCAGGGGCGATGCAGAGTTGCCATGGCTACCTGCCCCCTCGGCTCCCAGCGCAGGGGGCGTGGCTGGGGAAAGGGGTGAGGCTGTGCTAACCCTGCCCCCTTCCTCCCAATGCAGGGGGCGTGGCCGGGAAAGGGGTGACTCCCAGATGGTTCTGCCTGCCCCGCGGGTGGCTGTGGGACCCTTTGCACAGGCGGGTGTTGGCCTTCATGAGCAGCGTGTGGCAGCGGAGCTCCTTTTGTAGGTAAATGCCTGCGGGCTAGGGGCTGCTTAGCAGTTTGTTTGCCATTTGCTGAAGCAGGCGGGTGGGGAAGGGAGGGGTGAATATGCCCTGTTGTTGTCCGTCTGTCCCAGGTGTGATATTCATTTCATTGTTCTCCCTCATGTTATATTTCCATCATCCTGTATCAACAAGTCCTGTAGCTCATGGCCTAATCCTGGCTCTCCTGCTCTTGTTCGTCATACCCCCCCTCTCTAGCTCTGGTTGTGTCCAGCCATCCATTCTACTTACTCATGGAAAGTCCATAGCCGAGAGATCATGGAGAATAAATTTCCCCCAGTCCCTTTAGAAGACTCCTCCAGGCAGGAGTTGTCCATCTGTTGGTTGGATAGTGTTGGAAAGTCCTTGGATACGGAATTTTCCTTTCACACCAGGGGATGGTGACCCCTGTAGGTCAGGGATGGGGTCCATTGGTGGGGAAGCTTAGGACTATAATCAGGGACTGGATTCCCCTCACCTCACCCAGATCTGTGGTGGATGCGGGTGCAGCCCAGTGCTAGCACCACTGGGGAATGCTAGGGATAAGCGCGGGCACTAAAGCTCTTATATTTCACCTGAGAAGCTGGGTTTGGCAGGTTCTGTTGTACAGCCGTGTGATGAGCCCACCCCAAACACCTGGATGTGGCCCTGCCTAATGTGGGAAGGGTCACGTCTGGATCTGAACCATCCCAGGTTCATCTCTGGCAAGGACTGATTGCACCTCACTGTACGTCACCCAGATAGTAGATAAATAGAACGTACCAGTTTGCAGACTTTGGTGAGTTCCCTTTCTCCGCTCTGCTATTCCTGGGGGCCATGATAGCTCTTCCCTGACATCTGTGATCAATGCAGGGGGAACAAGGCTAGGTCTGGGAATGGAGGCAGCCTAGAGCATTTGATTCATTCCTCTGAGCCTGTCTCACTTTCTCCTCCCATCCCAGCTCTGCTCTGCACTAGAAAGTTGGGTCATGATGAGCACAGCTGAGAGGGTGATGTTGCTTTGTGACTCCAGTAGTCCTGTGCTATCTCCCCATTTCACTCCTCTGCTGCCTTCCTGGATCACCTTGAGGGATTAGCCAAATCACTTCACACATACTTACAGGTCAGGGCCAGCTTCCAAAAGGGACAGCTGGGGTCCCAGTTGAGCTGACATCTCACTGAGGCATTTGACACCTTCTACCCAGGGAGTGGGGTCTATTCCCATCTGGAGAATCGAGGCCTCTCAGGATAGAGCCTTGGTGGCTAGGAGCTCACCCACCGACCAAGGCAAAGTCAATTTACGTTATTTACTTGTGGGATTGGCTGGTGGGGACAGGTCTCCTTTGGAAAGGGTAGAACTTAATTATCAGCCCATTGTTAACTGGGATGGAATCTTTTCAGCTGGGGAGCGCTGCGCTGGTTTCAGCAGCAACTCTTAGCAAGGTGTGGAGATTTAATCAATGGATTTACAGTTCCTATGGTGGGACATTCTCAATGCACTTCTCCATGGTATGGGGGAATGAGCCATTGCCCATGTGGGGGGCTGTAGCTCTACAGCAAAGAAAAGAGAGCCCAGCATCTGAACCCCACTTCTGTGAGGTGATGGCACATGCCAAGGCAGTGAGGAGGGCTCGGAGTCTGAACAGTACATAACACAATTAGGGTGACCAGACAGCAAGTGTGAAAAATTGGGATAGCGGTGGCAGTTTATAGGTGCTGGTATAAGACAAAGCCTCAAATATCAGGACTGTCCCCATAAAATTGGGACATCTGGTCACCCTAAACATGCTCATGCTCAAATAAAGGGCCCAGTTCTGATCTCACATTTCTTTTACACTAGTGTAAAGTCACTTATTTCAGTTGAGTTACTCCTTACACTGATGTAAGTGGGCCCAATATTGGGGTTTAAGGCCCAGACTTTATGTACCTAACCTGGGGTGAGATGGGGCATGAGAAATTGTAACATCAGCTGTTTGCTGAATGCCAGTGAATGGTGACTGGCTCAGAACTGTAGCACTGGTGTGTTGCTGCTGCTGCTGTTTGAATTTCTTGGGCTCTGGTTGTAGCACACCAGGGAGTCAATGGGCCAAATTCTGCTCTCGACTGCAGCGTTATAAATAAATATATGACTACACTGAAGTCATCTGAGTTGCTCTGGTCTACACCGTGCAGCTGAGAGAGGAATTTGACTCTGAGTTTAGAGCGCTGCGCTCGGCTGGTTGTAGGAAGGAAGCAGTGTTGATCAAAGTGCTGCACGTCCCTCAAAAGGGGAAATGCTTGCTTTATTGAGAGGGAAGAAGGCTGGGCAATCCTGTGGCCTAAAGCACATCTCAGCCCTGAAGAAGAGCATTGCTGAAACAGAGTGAGAAAGCCCGGGGCTGAATGAACACAGGGGCTGAATTGTCCGCTCAGCTTAGGTGGGAAAGCGTAGGAGTGGGGTACATTGGTACGGCAGCGTGGGATGAAACATGAGCTAAACACACCTAGAGGCTGAATTCCCCTGACCTCAGGAAAGGGCTGACTCTGCAGACCAGGTCTGGATCCCCTTGATGGAACAGTGTGGAGAGTCTCCAAACTGAACTGAAAGTTGCCACTTCAGTTGGTGCAAATAGTGATGTATCTTTATTGATCCTTAACCTTAGTGGTGGGAACAAAGAGCAGGGGATCTAAAAGGACAAAGGAGTGGGCTCTTCTCAGCCAATCATCAACCCAGGGTAAATGTGGGTCTCCTGCCCTCTTACATGATCTGTCACTGCAGCTACGCAGCTGGTGCCATGGAGAGGCAAAAATGGAGAGCTTTATGCGGGTGATGATCTGCACCTGTCTAAAACCATAGGCATCTCCGGTGGAGTTGGAGATTGTGACCTGAAGGACATACAGTAATCTTATGGATTTACAGAGGGAAGTCTAGGGGCTAGTGTCACCAGCTTGAATTTCTGCAGAAGAACTTCTTCAGTAGTCTCACGAATGGGATATGGTCCTGTTTGCTTGGGAATGAAGAAAGATCAGGACTAGAGCCCCTTCCCTGAAAATTGCCGAAGGAACCTCTTCTGTTGCTGTCAATTGGAGGGCGTAGATCAGTGGTTCTCAATGACCGGTCCATGGACCGGCACCGGTCCCTGAGATCTCCCTGACACAGTTTAGGAAGGCAACAAGCCGGTCCCTAGTAACAAAAAAGGTTGACAAACACTGATGTAGATCAGTGGTTCTCAACCAGGGGTTTGTGTACCCCTGGAGATACGAAGAGGTCTTCCAGCGGGTACAACGACTCATCTAGAAAGTTGCCTAGTTTTACAACAGGCTACATAAAAAGCACTGGCAAAGTCAGTACAAACTAAAATTTCATACAGACAATGACTTGTTTATATTGCCTTATAGACGATACACTGAAATGTAAGTACAATATTTATATTCCAATTGATTTAGTTTATAATTGTATGGTAAAAATGAGAAAGTAAGCAATTTTTCAGGAATAGTGTGCTGTGACGAAACTTGTGCATTTTTATGTCTGATTGTGTAAGCAAGTGGTTTTTAAGTGAGGTGAAACTTGGGGGCACACAAGACAAATCGGACTCCTGAAAGGGGCACAGTGTCTGGAAAGGTTGAGAGCCACTGATGAAGATGACTCCATCTCAGCCCTTTCTTGCAAGATAACTCTTTGGGATGAGGTGGGGACAGGGAACTGCTGGGGGCAGCATGATGAGGTACAGTGTGGTGCTGTCTCCCAATCACCAAAGGTATCCTCTGTTTCTGTGGTACAGTGGGGCTCCCTGGACCTCACTCCAGCTGATGACACCAGTGGTAGCTGTTAATAATAACCTCAAATGCAGGCGAAATGAGTGCATAATAAACCTGCCCCCAGTAACCAAGCTGAGTGAACATTGCAGTGTCTGCTAGTGCTTTGCTGTAAGTGCTTTAACAGCTGAGATAGGGTGGGCGCAGATAGAATCCATGGCTCTGTGACGCTCATCTTTGAAGAGTCTTTCTATGCTTACCCTTTATCAGCAGCCTGTGGAGTATTTTAGCATCTCCAGGCCACTTTACCTGCAGCTTCCCTCTGATAAGGTGGCGTTTCATGGTGATGTGATGGCTCCAGTTAGATCTGCCATTTTCCCCTCCAGGTGTCCTGTGGTGGAATTGAAGGCACTACAACGAGCATACGCTCAGGAAACAGACAAAGCTTCCTGCAGTTCATTTGACTCAGATGACAAGTTCTTTGGAGGTGAAAAACAGAGAAAGTGGGGGAAGGTTGATTGGCTGGGTACAAAAAGAGAGAGCTGCTATGGGCCTGAACCAAAACTCAGTGGGAATTTGTGCATTGGCTTCAGTTGGGTTGGATCAGGCCCCAATGAGTGGTGATAGATAAGGCCTATAATATTAGCAGAATGCTAGCAGGGCCTATAGGTTGACGTTGAATTGCTGCCCTATCCCATGAAGACATTTTCTGTATTTGATTTCCCAGCAGAGCCTGGAATCTGGAGCCCTGTTCCTGTTTGGATTGTCTCTTGCTCCTCTTCCCCAAACCCATCCGTTATTTCTCTCCTGAGCTTCACTTTTGGGCCCCCTAATTCCAGTTTTCAAACTCCTCTTCCCTGCCCTGTGTTCTGCCCTCCAAAGAGTTAAAATGTGCAGGGCTCAGAAAGGCAGGGGTGGGTTAAAATTGCAGCCCAGGCCTAATGGAATCAAGTGTATCTATCTAGGGCTTTAGTATTACTGGCTCCTGTTACCATACTAAATTGTATCTACACTTCAGAAAAAAAAAAATCCCATGCAGTCTCTAGAACTGGCATTAAAAAGGATTAGACTTCAATATGCAGCCTCCGAGCTCCCCCACCCCTCCAGAACTATTGTTCTTTCTAAGGCACTTCTACCACTTTGATGATGATGATTGGCAAGGTTTCAAATCGATGTATTATAAAATCTTCAAAAAAAAAAATACAGTTGCCATAACGTAATGCAGATTTTTGTCACCGCTCCATGGCTTCTGCTTTCAATTTCCATCGAGGGGAGTGGCTCCGTCGCAGTCAGATGGAGAGCAGCTCGCATCCCCGCTCTGTGGGCCCCCCGGACCAAATCCCTGGAATTTGTTCCTTACTGTTTGAAGGCACAGCAGAAGGAGGGGAGCAGAGAGGGGAGAAAGAGAGGAAAGAAAAGGTAGCGCCGGTCTTGTAAGGATGGACGCAAAACCAAGCTCCAGACTCTGAACTTCTGGAGAACGTGAACTTCATACTCCTAGAGCTAGCATCCTGGGACCTGTCTGAGCTTCAGAGCTCAAAAGCCACAGGAGAAGTGATCTTTCCCAGAGTTTGGGGTATTGAAATTCAGTGTTCTGATTTGGTCCATTACACAAATGGCTTTGAGCACCAAAGTCCGATCCAATCTGGGATCTTGGTTTAGGTCTATCTATCTTCATTGCTCAGTCTAGCTATCTAGCTCAAGGCTTACTGCTGCCCACCACCCTAATGTCTGGGTGCCTTCCACATGAAATATATTGGCCATAGCCAAGTCGTTAGTGGACTTCATGGAGTCTCCAGCTCTCCGCTTTTCAGGTTGTAGAAATTTGTTTGGAGTAGGGCATTTTGTCTTGTTTTGGGGTGAAAATTTGCATAATCAGACAAGCTCCTTGTACCAATAGATACTATTAGGGCCCAGAGCTACTGTCCTCCACAATTCAGACCTCACTCACCTTCCAACATTATTGCATTGTGTTGCCCTGCTGTAGCACTGCCCTTCCTCTCCCAGTACCCCAGCATAGCGTCAAGGGGTCTCTGTGCTACTGAGGTGCTGGGCATGCTTTACCTATTGGACGATTATTATAGAAACGTAAAGGGAAATGCTTTGTGGGTAGAATTGCTGTCCTTGTGGCATCACCTATCTATTTCCCCATCTCTGTCTCCTGTCATCTGCTGTGGTTTTATCTCACAAGCTAAGCAGGCTTCTGCTGGGTCAGCATTTGGCTGGGAGACCTCTAAGGAAAACTCAAGTGCTGCAACAAATGGCATTGTTGGGTCGGAAAATGGCACTATCCCCTCTGGTTTTGCATTGAGTCAATGTCCCTGCAGGATGTTAGGCAGTTCCAGAGGCACTGTTGCTGTGATGAGCAGGACGATTGAGCACTTGTGGTCATTAAAAGTTTCAGGAGTCTCTTGGAAGAGCTGAAATGCCCTGGCCGTATTCCAGCCTGCCTACTGACATTGCCCTTAGAGATGAATTTCAGCATTATATCCTTCAATTCCTGCTCTAAGTTGTAGTGGATGTTGCTGTGTGCCATCAGCAGGAGCTGTGTTTCAGTGGTGGATGAAGGAATGGCTGGGTATAAATCATAGATCCATCTGTTAAGTTTGCATAGCACTTTGTGAGGAAAGGCTCTATATAATTAGTTAAGGTATTATTAGTATTAATATCAATGCTCCATAGCAAGCTGTTATGAGAACAGATCTCAGTCTGGACATGGTGAATGGAGTGACACCCATTGTAGTGCTAGGGATGGTGGCTGTGCTCCTGGAAGGGTGGATGATGACTTCATCACATTTATAATGTGCAAACAGAATAAAGTCCAGACCAGTGAGATATATATATATACTTGATGCTTTGAAAGGGACAATTTTACAAAGCTGAAAACAATTATGAGTCAAATCAGCTGGGAGGAAGAATTTAATCAGAAAAATGTGAATAATAATTTACTAGACGCCCTAAAAGATACAAACAAAAAAGAAGGCCATACTGGTTAGAAAAACAATATAATTTAGTGGGGAAGTGAAGGCATCTATAAAATAAAATATATATATAACAAGTGGAAGAAAGGGGAAGTTGATAATAATGAATATAAATCAGAAGCTAGGCGTTGTAGAAAATTGATAAGGGAAACACATGGACACAAAGCAAAATCTATGACCAGCAGAGTTAAGGACATTAAGAAGGAGATTTTAAGTGTATTAGGAACAAAAACAATTCTAACAATGTTATTGGTCCATTACTAGATGAAAATGTTATAATTTTCAATAATAGTGCAGAAATGGCGGAAGTGTTCTATAAATATTTCTGTTTGGTATTTGGGAAAAAACAGTGTTGTAGTCATATCATATAACACTTCTTCAATTCCACTAGTATCTCAGGAGGATGTCAAAAAGCAGCTACCAAAGTTAGATGCTTTTAAATCAGCAGCTCCAGATAACTTTCATCCAAGAATTTGAAAAAGGGCTGGCCAAGGAGCCCATGGACTGTTAATTTTGATTTTTCAATAAATCTTGGAACACCAGGGAAGCATCAGAAGACTGGCAGAAAGGTAACTTTGTGCCAACATATGTGGACAATTATAGGCCTGTCAGTCTGACATTGATCCCAGGCAAGATAATGGAGTGGCTGATATGGGACTCGATTAATAAAGAATTGTAGGAGAGTAATACAATTTAATGCCAATCAACATGGGTTTATGGAAAATAGATCCTGTCAAACTAATTTGATGTCTTTTTTTGATGGGATTACAAGGTTAGTTGATAAAGGTAATAGTGTTGATATAGGTTTCGGAGTAGCAGCCATGTTAGTCTGTATCCGCAAAAGTGTTGATATAATATACTTAGACTTCTGTAAGGCATTTGACTTGGTACAGAGTGAAATTTTGATTAAAAAACTAGAAAGATATAAAATTAACAGAGCACGCCATTAAATGGATTAAAACATGGCTAAATGATAGGACTCAAAATGTAATTGTAAATGGGGAGTCCTCAAATGGGTGTGTGAATGTGTTCACATAGGAAGAGAGAATGTTGGCCATATGTACAGGGTGGGGGACTGTAGTCTGGGAAGCAGTGACTCTGAAAAAGATTTGGGGGTCATGGTGGATAATCAGCTGAATATGAGCTCCCGGTGTGAGGCCGTGGCCCAAAGGACTAATATGATCCTGGGATGCATAAATGGGAATCTTGAGTTGGAGTAGAGAAGTTATTTTACCTCTGTCTCTGGCACTGGTGCGACCTCTGCTGGAATCCTGTGTCTAGTTCTGGTGCCCATAATTCAAGAAGGATGTTGATAAATTGGAGAGGGTTCAAAGAAGAACCACAAGAATGATTAAAGGATTAGAAAACATGTCTTCTAGCTTAAGGAGCTTAATCTATTTAGCTTAACAAAGAGAAGGTTAAGGGGTGACTTGATTACAGTCTATAAGTACAGTACCTACATGGGGAACAAATATTTGATAATGGCCATTTCAGTCTAGCAGAGAAAGGTAAAACATGACCCAATGGCTTGAAGTTGAAGCTTGACAAATTCAGACTGGAAATAAGGTGCACATTTTTAATGGTGAGAGTAAATAACCATTGAGACAACTTACCAAGGGTCGTGGTGAATTCTCCATCACTGACAATTCTTAAATCAAGATTGGATGGTTTTCTAAAAGATCTGCTCTAAGAAATATTTTGGGGGAGTTCTATGGCCTGCATTATAGACTAGTGGTCAGCCTAGATTATCACAATGGTCTGTTCTGGCCTTGGAATCTATGAATCATGACATGGTTTCTGCTTAATAACTGGATCAGCCTTTTCCCTGCCCATGCTCCTAAGATGTGCAGCTGCCTTCAGGGCTGGGCTGAACAACCCTAGCTCTTCTTTTGCTTGTGGCACCATATATGACTATTGACCTACATATGATAAAAGGAAAATCTTGAAAGGCCTGAGCTACAGTGATCCCCACTTCTGCTATTTCCAAACTCCATCTCATTGGCATTTCCCCAAATGGAGTTTGGATCAATAACCAGATAACTAGAACTGGTTGGGGGAAATATGAAAATTTGGAAGATGTTTTGATTCTGTTGAGTCTCAAAATGACCAATTTTTCACTTCCTCACATTTCTTTTTCCAATCTGTTTTTGTGTTGTTTACAAACAATATCAGCTTGGAAATGAAATGACCGCAGCCCATATCTTCAAAGCTATTGAGGCAGTTAGCTCTGAGGATCTGGGTCCATGTGGTTGAACCAACCAATCAGAATTGGCAATAGAAAAATCACCTCCCCAAGATCCTGAAAAAGATAACTGCAATCTGTAAATGACACCTGAAATATTTTGTCTCAAACCCAGAATGTTTTGAGAAATTCAAACTAATTTTGTGAAAATTTCTGTGTTAGAAAAAGTGGCAATTTTTTCACTGAAAAATTTCGATCCATTCTCTAAATGGTTTTGGACTGTAACTGACAGTGCAAGTGAAAATAACCCATGTGCAGTCTTTGCATCTGCCTAACTTTCAATCACTGATGCACTTGATAGATTTTACTGGCGAGAATGGTATCTTTGAGTGTAATCACATATGAAAAGCTCTGACAGAGGAACCATTGAGTACTGTGCATACTTGACTTAACATACGTATACATAGAGATCTGTTGACAGGCATGGTGGACAAATTAAGACTAAATAGATACAAAATGGGCAACTGATCCTTGTGTGTTCCTGCAGCATGTTCACTGTGCTGTTTGTATCCAAGGCACCGTCCTTGGCTAAAGAATTCTCCTGACTTACATTCTTTTCATTTGTGCCGGTGGCTGCCATCCCAAACACCCGAGATATTATGAGTATGTTCTTGTTGCCCCTCGAAAAGTCACAGGAAAGCAAAAAACCCTGTGACAATCATCTCTTCTCTTGCCCTCATTGCTCTTCTGTGTTAGCATTCCTTCCTCTGTCTTTTTTTAAGGTTCTCTCTTGTTCAGGCCCCTTTAGAGGAATGCTGATCTTGTGGTTGAGCCCCTAAACTAGTGCTCAGGAGAGATGGGTTCAATTCCTGGCTGTGCATGTCTCTCAGTGTTTGCAGTAACTGGTGTGCTCCTGTCATAGCTGTAGAACTCGTGACCCACTATCTTCAACATCTGATCCCAAGGGAGCATTTTTCGGAAGTTATAAGCATGTCACAATAGGCTTTATGATGGCAGAATCTCTTAGAACAATCACAGCATTCCCTAGCTCCAAACGCTCGGAGACCTCTTTCTGGGGTGGTTTTGACTAGTAAAGTGAGCCAATTGGATCTGGAAATGCCAGGGAGAAAATAAATAACAAGACCGAGACTGTGATTTCTAGTTAGCTGTCAGAGTCTGGATGCTTTAATCCCGCTTTTTAATAGACAGGTGACCCCAAATCTGTATTTACCCATTTACATTCCCTCCCATGCCTTATCCCATTGGATCTTGTCAAGGCTGTCCAGATGTACATTTTCCCAGTGGAGACTGGATTCACATGGGCATTGGTGTCTCTTGGCTTCCTCATCGGTTGGAACATCCTTTAGTGTCTGACCCTGCATTGTAGCCCTTTCAGCTCTCTGCTTTGTGTGTGCTTTACAATACCCCAGTGCTCCTTTCCCTGGAGCCAATGCAGGGTCGGCCTCAGTATCATCCTGGGGATGGGCGAACCCTACATCAAGCCTGCAATTCATGGCACCCTCCTCTCCCCTGCATTCCCCCCGCAACTTCCCCCAGCCCATTAGCTAGTGCCTCAGGGTCAGCTGCTTTTGTTCTGCTACTGGTGCCAAAGGTTGTGGCAAACCTTTTTCCCTGGCTTGTCAATGAGAGGCTCCTCCCATCTCCAGTGTCTGCAGTGGGAGGGGGGCTAGGAGAGACAGAACACCCCAGGGGAAAGGCCCCCCCTTCCACCTCCTTGAAGTTTCAGGGAACAGGCTGGGACCTTAGACTCGCCACCCTAGCCCCCTGATAATGAGCTGTTGTCTTGTGCAGCATTCAGAACTAAGTAAGCATGAAAAATTGGAACAATAAAGAAGTAGTTCGGGGACAGCAAAGCCCCTTGTTTGACAAGGCTAATTCAACCCCCCCAGTCTCATTTTCTTTCACTAGTCTCTCCCCTCCCCACTCCTCCTTTATTAAATGAAGTAGCTTTTCTTGGGGCGGAGGCCTGGTTTCCTTTCCCCCCTCTCGCCTCCTTCTCTGTTCACATGTAATTTGGAGAGTTAATCTCCTCGGGCAGGAAACACCATTCCTTTCACTCTTTCTCTATGGCCTTTTCCATGGGGCTCTTTAATTGGGGCTGGGGCTGACTAAACGTTGGAACCCTTCAAGGAGGAAGCAGGTTATTTTTTGTTTCAAGGGCCCAAATTCCACCCCCACCCCCCACCCCCCACACACACACACTGGCCAGAGGCTTGTTTCTGTGTGTTGCTAGCCCAGTGCTGGGTTCATGTGCTCTCAGGCTGGGATTTTCAAATCCCATGGGGGTAGGCTGCCTAACTCTCTTAGGTTCTTCGGCAAACCCAAGCCTGCAGCCCTCTGCCATGGCTGGGCCTGATGCCCTGGCTCACTGTGAAGAAAAGCACCTGGGAAATGGGCTGTGGCCCGCACACCAGACACCTCCCTCCTGTCATGCAGGCTCAAGGCAGAGTTTGGCTTGAAATGGAGTCGTAGGGCTTGATTCCCAGGCGCCTTGTGCCTTTTGTCATCACCAGCACCAGCCTAACTGGGTGTCAAATGCTGGAGTTCTGAGCTGATAGTCAGCTGATATCCACTTGGCACTCATTGGGGCTGACCTCTGGATTCTACACCAGAGTAATGAGAACAGAATCTGGCCCACTTGGCACGGTGTAAATGATTCCACAAGGCAGTGCAAGATTGGCCCATGCAGGGTAAGAATGGCCATGTCATTAAGAAATTATATTGGCTTTGATGTTCTTTATTGTTGCTATAATCATTCTTGTTTATTATTGCAGTACCTGGGAGCCCGAGTCCTGGCCCAGGACCCCATTGTGCTACATGCTGTACAGACACGAAACAAGAAGAGTTCCTGTCCCAATGAGCTTTTTCTTTGTGTGTTAGGTCAGGGCTTCTTCTGTCAGAGAACGTGAGGGTATCATGATGTAGAGCTCACAGCAAGGACAGATTAAACCTGGGCAGAAAATTATATGGATTTTCTATGAAAAATTCTGAAATTTGTGGTGGTGGTGTGGAAATTATCCAGTTTTTCAGCAGAAAAAATGGTTTGTGTTGGGGGTCGGGGTAGGGGGAGAAACAGGTTTTTGGTTACACTTATTTTTTTTAGTGAAATACTTTGACAATGAAAATTTTAGATGAAATGAAAATTTGTGCTTGGGGCAAAAAGGCTGTTTTTCCATCATCACCCCGCCGCCCCCCGCCAAGTTTTTGAATCTGAGAAACTGTTTTGACAGCTGCAGTGTTGCTACATCTCCCTTTGTGCAGGAGACTGAATTGGGGACCTGCCTGGCCATCTAACACCAGAGGGTGGCTAAAGCTCTCCCATCTACAGCTGCCCTGGGTCAGGCTGGGGCCTTCCTGGCCATCTAACATCAGGATATTGATGCAGTCCCTTGCTACAATAGCTCCAGCAGCAGGTTCCCTGTAGTTCTTTCTCTAACAGCACCCAGCAGCCTCCTCTACCAGATGGATCCAGTCTGATCCAGAGCACTGAGGAGGTGAATTGAAGAGTGAAAAACTTGTCACTCAGAACACAGTACATTGTGTTCAGTCCCCTTTGTGTTCACATCCAGAGCCGGGTAGCAGAAGCTGAATTCAGCTGTTGCAACAGCATGCAGTGGGAAATGTGGCCTGGCAGCCAGGACCTGATCAGGTAGATCTTTCTATCTCAAGGTATAAACAGCTTTACTTGCCAAGCCGGCTAGCACAGAGAGGTAAAGTAGTTCAGTGACTAGGATGCTAGACTAAGATCCAGGAGACTAGCATGCTGTTCCTGGCTCTGCTACTGACTGTGGTGGAACATGTGGCTTCTCCATTCTGTTTCTCTTCCCACCCTTTTTCTCTCGTCTATTGAGACTGTCTCTTCCTGTGTGTGTACAGTGGCTACTAGTCGCTACTTGTAATATAGATAATAATAGTAGTGATATGGGATCCGGGTGCTGAGTGCTCTCTGAGATGGGGCTTATCTCAGGAAGACTGTAACTATGGCCAACATGTAACTATTGTTACTGTTAGTAGGAAAAGGGATCTCACAGCATCCCGTTCTTGTCAGAAGTCCCTGGAACAAACAATCCAGTGGAATGAGTGTTTGGTGCGACGAACACGTTGCGGAGTGAAGAATGAAACTGAAGGAGCTCTTGGAGCTGCTCTTTTGCTCTAAATCAGTGTTAATGACACTTGTTCAGTGTATCATGACATACTCATTCAGGACTCTAGCTTCCTAGGCAGAGGTTTGTACATGCTGTGATGGAGTCAGAAGGTGGAAACAGCCCCATCAGCATATGCTGTGGGGGAGGAAAAGGGCTTTTGTCTTTGTATAAATGTTGCACTACCTTGAAAACATTGGCACAAAAATGTACTGCTTTTTATATTGAAAATATAGTCCCTTTATTCATGGGGATGGGCCAATGGACTGATATTTGGATTCCGATAGTATAGTCTAGAGCCGTGTTTCTCAAACTGGGGTCTGTGGACCCCTGGGGGTCCACAAGGGTACTCCAAGGAGTTCGCAGGCCCCACTGATCAACTCCTGCATGCCAGGGAACAGCTGTTCAGTGGCGTGCAGGAGGTGCTGGGCGGGAAAGGAAGGGGAGGAGCAGGGACGGGGCACACTCAGGGGAGGGGGTGGAATCTGTCCGGAGCTGCCGGCCCCATGGATCAACTCCTCCCCCTCCCTCCTAGTGCCTCCTGCACACCGGGGAACAGCTGGGAGGGAGCGGGGGAGGTGCAGAAAGAGGTGGGGAAGAGGAAGGGCATGGATGGAGCGGGGGGTAGGAAGAGGTGGGTGGGGGTGAGGCTTTGGGGATAGGGGTGGAGTGGGGGCAGGGTCTGGGGCTGAGCAGGGGGCTTGGGGGTCCCTGAAAATTTTTAAATAAAAATGGGGGTCCTCGGTTTGACAAAGTTCGAGAACCGCTGGTCTAGAGAACCACGAAGTTAAGGGCGTGGTACAGGAATGAGGGTGAGGGTCTCTGGCTGTGCTATGCAGGAGGTCACATTAGATGATCACAGTGGTCCATTCTAGCCTAAAAATCTTCTGAATCTATTCAGCAATCCCATTATTCAGAGCACATTGGGGTAGCAGTGTGACCTGTGCTGGACAGGAGAGGAAGGGTAGCGTTAGCATCGCGAGCAGGCAGAGAGAGCTGAGATTTTATTTGAATGGCTATGGGTGATTGCAGGGATGGCACAGTGATGCAGGCAACTGAGGTGTGGGGGGCGGCATGGCATACTATCCCCATCTGGACCCAAATGGATATAACTTTCTGCCTACATTAAAGACATCAAACTCCAGAGCTGGGGTTTATCCTTCTTGGGCACCTGCAAAAAAATGTGAAGTAGCTTCCAGCTGCAAGGCTCTCACTTGGCCCGGTGCATCGCCATTGGCCAGGTGGCCAAGGCAGAAAGAACCCAGCGTGATGCTCCAGTCCCATGGGGAGCTTGTTTCATTGTAAGCGAACCTGGAATCAGTGAGAGACAGTCGCTATGGAAGCCCACAATGCCATTTTTAATGTCACTTTACAGATTGGGGTTGCTCTCCAGCATCCTCTTTTGATGTGGAAATTTGACAACAGAGAGATAGCAGGGAGACCTTTCCACCTTCCGCACTGAGAGCAGTAAACTGCTTCCAGAAACCCCAACCAGGGGAAGAGTGAGTGACTGCAAATCAGTTAAGTCACATGACAGAGAGTCTCAGTCCAGCTGCTGATTGGCTGCAAAGCTCTCCAGAGCCTTGGAGGTCTCCTCCTAGCCCCATTTTGGCCTGAACATTCCCAACTATCTGGCAGCCACATGCTTTCTCATTGCTATTTGGCATCATTTGTCTCTTCCCAACGGGGCTGCAATTCATCCTGTTACACTAATTGCTATTGGATTTACCCATCACTCTGATTTATAGGTAACCTTCAGCCACCAATCCGCTTTAGTGAAGGGCCGCAGTTGCTCTTTAATGAAGACCCAGTCATCTCTTTGTCCTTCTTGGAGTCAAGATTAACCCCAGCCTGTAGGAGGTGTAAACACTTTGCCTATTTCCCAGAGGTAGGGAGGGAAAAAAGTGAAATCAAGGATCCTGATTCCCCACCTTATTGCCCCAGGGTTATTACTCCATTGGAATCAGTGGTGCTACCCTAGCATATAAATGGAGTAACAAAGTGGGGTAGCAGGCCCAAGGACTAGTCTGTCTATCTCAGTGGAGATCTCAGGGCACATAGCAAAGGGAGTAAAGTGAGTGTGGCTCATTCTCTCACCACAGGGTATTCTTTCTGAGCACTGTGTCCAGTTCTGGGCACCACACTTTGGGAGAGCTGTGGACACATTGGGGAGAGTCCAGAGGAATGCAACAGAAATGACAGAAGGTTCAGAAACCCTGACCTATAGGGAAAAGTTAAAAGAACTGGGCAGGTTTTCTTTTCTCAAGACTAGACCAAGGGAGGACCTGATAAGTCTTCAGGTATGTTAAGGGCTGTTCTAAAGAAGACAGGGATCAAGTGCTCTTCCTGTCCACTGAAGGTAGGACAAGAAGTATTGGGCTTAATCTGAAGTGAGGCAGATGTAGGTTAGCTATGAGAAGAAACTTTCTAGCCATAAGGGGAGTTAAGTGCTGGAATACGCTTCCTAGGGAGGTTGTGGAATCCCCGTCATTGGAGGTTTTTTAAGACCAGATTGGACAAACACCTGTCAGGGATGGTCTATGTTTAGTTGGTCCTGCCTCAGCGCAAGGGCCTGGACTAGATGAGCTCTTGAGGTCCCATCCAGCCCAACATTTTGATGATTCTATTATTAATGGGATGAATGAAAATGGGGCTCTTTGCTAACCCATTCCTTCTCCTCTCTAGCCAGAGCCACAACAAATACAGAAGGGAAATGAGGGTGGGCACAAAAAGAGGAAAGGGGTAATACACAAGGGATGGTCCCTACCTGAGTTAAAAGAAATCAACACTAATACAAAGCATCAGCACCCTTGCTCAGCTGAGACTATTTTCAGTCCAGTCTCTTCAGCCCCGAGCCTCAAAGCTATGTAGGCTCCTAACTGATTTCCATGGAGGTTTAGGAGCTGAAACACCTCTGAAGATCCTTTGTTCTTTTTTGCAGCTTTTCCCACTGTCTCAGTCCTTTTCTCTCTGTTCTTCATTCTCTGTACCCTGTGCTCTTATGATCATATGTGTATCCTAGAAGTGAGGTTTGGGAGCAGGGGGCAGAACTCCTCAGGCCTGATTCTTCTGCCACACAACAAGAGTAATTGCCCTGTGACTTCAGTGAGTGTTACTCGCATCCTGCACGAGGGATGGGGGGAATGTGATTCCTGGGCTTGCCTTTCAACTCTGCCCCACACTTGCTGGGTGATGCTGAGGAAAGCCATTCCACTCTCAGTATCTTGCTTTGCCCAGCTGTAAAATGAGGACAGTGATCATTAGTCTGAGCCATAGCTGTGATGTGATGCTTCATTCATTAATTCTTTGAGATCCTCGGTTGAATGGTGTTGCAGAAGTAGCGGGGCAGCATGTAGTAGTGGACAGAGTGCAGGGCTATGAGTCAGGAACCCCTGACTCACAGTCCCACCTCTTAATGTTTATACAGTATGAAAGTGCTGTGTAAGGGCAAACGATCCATATTAAATGTAATAATGGCTTGACCCCAACCACACAAGCAGGCCGCATAGTATTGTGTGGGATCGCAGCTTGGCTGTCTGTGGGGTTCTCTCCCTATGTTTTTACTGTACTGTGAACTCAGATACCCAGGTAGCTATAACTGTGCAGCAAAGGAGGCTTCCCTTGCTGAAAAACGGATCTTCTGGTTGCAGTGGGAGGGAGGGAGGGAAGGAGGTAGGTCTGACTGATACTATGGTTTGATTGGGGATACACATTATAGAAAAGCTGGTGGATATTGAAGAATGTGGGGCCAAATCCTCAGCTACAGTAAATCAGTATAGCTCAATGGAGCTGTGCTGGTTTACACCAGCGAAGGCTCTGGCCCCTGGGGATCTTATTGTTTTATGCGTGATCTGTCTATGACAGAAACCCTGAGCGCAAACAGGAAAACAGCTCAATGCAATTGTTTCTTTCTCTTATGCACTTCTCCCAGGAAGAGCAGGGTCTGTCTCCCCTGCTCTTAGGATTTCTCTGCACTGAGGGTTGTTGATGGTGCTCACTCTCACGTGCTCTGTATTTCTGTTGTTTGTTTGATCTCTTCTTGTCCCCATTAGCCTGGCTTTTGCGTGGTTTCCTTGTTCCTTAAAGGAAATAAAACAGTTTCAAAAGAAAAATGCACAGGGAGAGAGCTGGAGTGCTGGGAGAGCCATTAACCCACATAGGATGGCTGACTTGACTGACTGATGTTGGGGGATGAGAGAGATGGAATCATCAGGTAGCAATGGCAATGACCCCACAATAACTGCAAGATCCTTTACCTGCCACTCACAGGTAGGGCTGACTGGAAAACAAGAACTCCATTTTGTGACAGATTTCAAGGTTTTGAAATTTGTTTTCATTCCACATTGTAACATTCTGCTCTGCTTGATCGCTCTGTCTCCCAGATCAGAAATTTTATCTTTTTATATTTTTATCCCAGTAAAATTTCCATCACTTTGGTGACATTGCATTTGCGACAGAAAAATGTTTTGTCAAAAACTTGTTTCTACAGGAATTTGTGCTGTGCCCAGTGGGATGTGTAGCAACCTGCATGGAACTTGGAGGGAGGAGCACAGATTGCAGGAGGGAAGAATTAGGTGATGACACTAGGAAGTCAATCTGTGTACACATGGCTGGAATGCTAGTTGCAGCTTCTCTGTAAATAGGTAGGGTAACCATATTTCCCTATGCTGAATACGGGACACCCAGTAAAATTACTCGTATTCAAGCAAATTCAATGGCAATCAATCAGAACTATGCAGTGCAAATGTTCAGATTAACATCAAGTTGACTGAGCCCCTGTTAAAAGGAAATATTGCATAGTTGGATTTTTTTTTATTTACCTTCTTATCTTTAAGGTTCATACAGGGAGGGGTGACACACACACATTCCCATACACCTCTCTCACATGGGGGGGTGACCAACCGACCAGACCCTCCCTGCCTGGCGCTCTCTGCCCTTCATGCCTGACTGGGACCCCAGGGGGCATCTCCTGGTACCTGGCACCGCGTCTTCCCAAGGCAGCACGTGGGGAGTGGGGGGACACACCGGGTAACATGCCCTCCCAGATTTCTGCCAGAGTTCACACCAGAATGTGGCCAGCAGCAGCCTTTGAGCACTGTGTGGGAGGGAAGGGATGGGAGCTGCTTCCAGCCACAGGGGAGGAGGAGCAGGGGGAAGGGATGACCTGGCCGGTGTCTTTGCAGAGCTCATCTCTGCACAGCCCCCCAGACCCCCATTACCAGCCCTGCTACCAGCCTTGCACACCCACCCCCATTGTCGGCCACTGGACCCTCCCCACACTCAGCGCTGGTGGGCAGACAGCTGGTGAGCAGGGATCTGGCCAGCAGCAGGACCTGTCAGTACTGATAGAGGGGGAAGACAGAAAATACGGGACAATTTGCCCGTTTTTAAGAAAAAGTTGGGACGCCTGCATCAGGGTTTAATACGGGACTGTCCCTTTAAAAACGGGACATCTGGTCACCCTATCAATAGGTCTCTTAATAAAGAGACAATTTAGTTTTGCAAGCATGATGGAGTCCTCTCATGTTTTTTACCCAGCACGTGACACACACTGCAAATAATCAATAATGTAATCGCTGATGCTTTGAGAGTCTCAGTTTAGTGGTGCTGCAGAAGTAGAGGGCCAGCATATTGTGTGGACAGAGCATAGGGTTAAGAGCTAAGAACCCCTGACACACAGTCCCACCTCTTAATGTCAGTCATACAGTCAGTGATGTAGTCGTTATCAGTCAAATAGTCTGTGAAAGAGCCAATAGCCAATATTTGTTCATCTCTACTACTGGCTGCATCCTTAGAAATAACCAGTACATCTGCAGAAATTGGAACTGGCTCATGGAAATGATTCATAAACCAAAATAAGGGCTCAATTAATCAGATGATTTATTTGCAAAGACCCCTTTGATCGGCTCTACTAAAGAGTAACTTGTCTAAACGCTGCACGGCCTAAGCCGGACCTAGCTACACTGGTTTCACTCCCTTGAGTTCATTAGAGTTACCACAGCATAAGCCCAGACTCACAGCCATTGAATGCAAGGTGCTGCCTGGCCCTATTACAGGCTGTAGAAGCTTAGCCTGGAGTGGGAGCCTGTGGTCATTCTTTACCATAGAGTCTAATGGGTGAATATTACACAGTGGTCATACCTGTCTGTTGATCTAGGCGTTTACATTGACCTCGGTATCTAAGTACTTCACACTCATTCACAGCTTTTCCCCTTCATGACACCCTTGTGAGGTAGGAAATTGCCACTTCTGTTTTACGGAGGGGGAGCTGAGGCCCAGGGAGACTTACCCAAGGTTACCCGGGAAGGCTGTAGCAGAGCTGAGAGCTGCACCCACTCTGTCAAGTCCCCGATGAGCTCCCTAGCCCTAGACATCCGCCCTCCTGGAGCCTGCCATGCTCAGTCAGTGTAGATAGTATAGGGCCTAAACAGGAAACCCACACTCAGGCTGGTGCTTTAGGTTTGGTGTTAGAATAAATAGCGTAATGCAATCCATGCAAGGCTCAGGGTGGATGGGGCAGGAGGAGCAGTGGGACATACCCCTCTCAATGACAGCAGCACCAGCGTACATATATGGGAACAGGGCCTTTTACCTGTGAGTGACACAGGCACCTAGAGGTGCACTGCTACACAGCAGCAATGCCAGCAAGAGAGGGAATGAGATGGGGGGGGGCAGGACAGAAGGGTGCTGGGTCTGTGATTGGTGGGGGGAAGCTAGGATACAGGGGGTGGCATCAGTAGCAAGAGAGAGCAGAAAAAGTGGGTTGGGGGTCAGTAATAGGGGTGAGGAGTATGATGGGGCAGGACAGCAGTGGGTGGGGGGGGTCTAGCAAAGGGAGAGGGGTCAGTAATGCGGGTAAGGGGTATGATGGGGCAGGATAGCGGTGGGTGGGGGCGTAGCGGGGGGGTCAGTAATGCGGGTGAGGGGTATGATGGGGCAGGATAGCGGTGGGTGGGGGCATAGCGGGGGGGTCAGTAATGCGGGTGAGGGGTATGATGGGACAGGATAGCGGTGGGTGGGGGTGTAGCGGAGGGGGAGTCAGTAATGGGGGTGAGGGGTATGATTGGGGCAGGACAATAGCAAGGGGGCAGAGGAAGGGGGGTAAAGTCAGTAATGGGGCAGGTGTGTGATGGGGTGAAATGGTAGTGGACAAGATAGAGAAGAGGATGGGGGTTAGGAATGGGGGTGTAATCCTTGTGCCAGGTGAAGTCAGCAGTGACAAGGGTCGGTTTCAATATCTAGGTGTTCCTTTTCAACAACACAACACAGAACCGGTTTGAGCCCCACACCCAGTAATATGGGACAATTACACACCATCCCCTGGGCACCGCTAAGAGACAATACTTCCCCTCTTGCAAGCACTGAGTGTAGAAAAGAAACCTTTAATGAGGAAAGTAACCTGGCATTAACTTGGGAAACCGACACAAGCAGGATTCATAAGCATAAAATCAGGACCAAAACCTACACTCCAGAGTACACTAGACCATGTCTTTCACCTCAAGTTCTTAAACCCAACAACCAAAATTTGCTCTAATGTGCCCCTCCTTTCTCCTTCTAGCACACCCCACTCACAGTTGTTGTTATTGGTCAATAGAGACCAGAGTTCAGAAGTGCTTTTTAGTAAGTTCATCTCCCACTTGGGGGGAGGCACCTTTCTCATTCCTCTGGCCCCTCTGCACCCTGTGAGATGTCTTGCGGTCCCACCACTTAACACAGCTGTCAGTGATTTGAGCTGTTAGTGGAGGAGCCTCACTGCTAGTGCAGGCTGGGCAGACTCTCTCAGAGAGACACTCTCCCATAGCAGGGTTAATGCTTAAACCTGGGTTTCACCTATACTGATTTGCAATACAAGACTCCCAATTAAGTCTTAATTAGCTCTGGCATTACACAGTGGAGAGACAAAGACTCAAACAGTGTGTAGGCCCATTAAGCAGTACTCACATCACCAGGCACAAACACCTGCTCAACTCCACTGCATTTTACCACCCCCATCCCTGCCTACTGAGTGCCGTTTAGTTGTGGGTGAGTCCCTCTATCAGGGCATGCCAATTACAGTTCTGCCCCTCTTGTTTCACACAACAAGGATAATAATTAGGGCTGTCAATTAATTGCAGTTAACTCACACGATTAACTCAAAAGATTAACTGTGATTAAAAAAATTAATCACAATTAATCGCACTGTTAAACAATAGAATACCAATTGAAATTTATTAAATATTTTTGGATGTTTTTCTACATTTTCAAATATATTCATTTCTATTACAACACAGAATACAAAGTGTACAGTGCTCACTTTATATTATTATTTTTTATTACAAATATTTACACTGTAAAAATGATAAAAGAAAAAGTATTTTTCAGTTCACCTCATACAAGTACTGTAGTGCAATCTCTTTATTGTGGAAGTGTAACTTACAAATATAGATTTTTTTTGTTACATAATTGTACTCAAAAACAAAACAATGCAAAACTTTAGAGCCTACAAGTCCACTCAGTCCTACTTCTTGTTCAGCCAATTGCTAAGACAAACAAGTTTGTTTACATTTACAGGAGATACTGCTGACTGCTTCTTATTTACAATGTCACCTGAAAGTGAGAACAGGTGTTTGAATGGCACTTGTGTAGCTGGCGTTGCAAGGTATTTACATGCGGGATATGCTAAACATTTATATGCCCCTTCATGCTTCGGCCACCATTCCAGAGGACATGCTTCCATGCTGATGATGCTCGTTAAAATAATGCGTTAATTAAATTTGTGCCTGAACTCCTTGGGGGAGAATTGTATGTCTCCTGTTCTGTTTTACCTGCATTCTGCCATATATTTCATGTTATAGCAGTCTTGGATGATGACCCAGCACATGTTCGCTTTAAGAGCACTTTCACAGCAGATTTGTCAAAATACAAAGAAGGTACCAATGTGAGATTTCTAAGGACAGATATAGCACTTGACCCAAGGTTTAAGAATCTGAAATGCCTTCCAAAATCTGAGCGGGATGAGGTGTGGAGAATGCTTTCAGATGTCTTAAAAGAGCAACACTCCGATGCAGAAACTACAGAACCCGAACCACCAAAAAAAGAAAATCAACCTTCCGCTGTGGCATCTGACTCAGATAATGAAAATGAATATGCGTCGGTCTGCTCTGCTTTGGATCATTATCGATCAGAACCCGTCATCAGCATGGACTCATGTCTTCTGGAATGGTGGTTGAAGCATTCAGGGACATATGAATCTTTAGTGCATCTGGCACGTAAATATCTTGCGATGCCAGCTACAACAGCACCATGTGAATGCCTGTTCTCACTTTCAGGTGACATTGTAAACAAGACGTGGGCAGCATTATCTCCTGCAAATTGTAACCAAACTTGTTTGTCTGAGCAATTGGCTGAAGTAGGACTGAATGGACTTGTAGGTTCTAAAGTTTTACATAGTTTTGTTTTTGAATGCAGTTATTTTTTGTACATAATTCTACATTTGTAAGTTCAACTTTCATGATAAGGAGATTGCACTACAGTACTTGTATTAGCTGAATTGAAATATGCTATTTCTTTTGTTTTTTACAGTGCTAATATTTGTAATCAAAATAAATATAAAGTGAGTCCTGTACACTTTGTATTTTGTTATCATTTAAATCAATATATTTGAAAATGTAGAAAACATCCAAAACTATTTAAATAAATGGTATTCTATTATTAACAGTGCAATTAATCACAATTTATTTTTTTAATTGTACAATTAATTTTTAATCACTGACAGCCCTAATAATAACTCTTTATTACCCCTGCCCCCAATAACAAAGTGACTTGTGATCCAACACCAGCCAAAGGTGAGCGTTTGGGAAAAGCAGCCCCATCATGCTGTGCACCTAGGCAGGCTGCGTGTGTGCATGCAAACAAGTCTTCCCCAGCTCATCACTAGATGTCGGGGAGAGTTCATGTAGACCCTGCTTACGGGGGTGAGGGGTATGATAGAGCAAGATAACGGGGGGGGGGGCGCGCAGAGAATGAGAAGCTGGGTCTGTAAGTGTAACTTTAGCGCCCTCGTGGCCAAGATGGAGTCTGCTCTGCAGGCAGCTCTGGCCAAGAGGTGGCGCATGCAGGAATGCAGCAGGAGAAATCCCTTCCACCCCAGGGGCACCTGTTCCAAACTCCCCAGAGTGAACACACACACCCACAGGAAAAGTACAGTGGATATAACAAGGGAAATATTTATTTACAGAGGGATGAGAGGAGAAAAACAACAAGGGGAAATATAGGGAGAGCAGTAAAACAGGGCTGCATTCAAGCCAAGGCCCCACATGCCCAGCGGTAGCACAGTCTGGAAGGGCAGACACTGAGCAATGTGTCTGCACACAGAGTTCAGGAGTCCTGAACAAAGTTCCAGTCCAGTGGTGAGTCTTGGGCGCCAGTGAACTTTCCCCCAACAAACCCCTCTGGTGCCCTCTTCTGCCGCTCTCTGCAAAGCCACACAGAGCGACCACCTCCCCACTTAACTATCTAGCAACCTCCCTCCTTGTTCCCAATGCAGAGTCCCAAACTCCAGTACTCACAGCCCCATGCAGCTCTGGGCAGCAGTGATACTGGGTCCAGCTCCGGCCTGTCCTTCTCGGCAATTCCTCCCTGGCACAGTGCTCCTCCTGGCTCCTGTCCTGGGGTGTCCCCGATCGGCCCTGTCTGTCTCAGGCCTTGGGTAGGTTCTCTGCTGCTTCACTTTTCCAGGGCCTGCAGCCTGCCTCCCAGTCTCCTTGAAGCTCCAGCGCTGCCCCCTGGAGTTTCTCTCCTTTTTTCTTACTCTCCCCCTCCTGCTTAGGAAAAAGATTTGAAGGGCCATGCTCTCTAAACCCCAAAGGGGTTACATAAGGGGTGTGTGGGAGAGGTAGCAGCTGGTGGGGGGAACAGAGGGGATTGTGGTTGTGCACTAAGGGCAGGTGTGGGGGTCAAGAGCTGCCATCTTTCATTGGCCCATTACTGCATTCTCCTCCACTCGCGGCCCCGACTGAAACAGACACACTGTGTGCCCAGCAGTGCCGATGTGCTTCAGCGGCTGTCTGGCAAGGGCCCTGGAGGGGACTGTGCGAGCCCCTCACCTGGTGGTAGGGCGCCATGGAGGTGCAGGTAGTGAAGGCTCCTTGGTTTCATTGCCCATCCCTAGAGGGCAGTGAGGAGAGGGTTAACCTAATTCCCCAGGTTCTTGGCTTTAGCTCCTGCAAGCTATGATGTCATGCTCTCCAGCTCCCTGTCCGCCTGCCTCCCCCTCCACCCGTCAGTGGTCTGAATAGGGAATTAGTTTTGCCTGCATTTAGACCTCTTAATTAGCTATTCTTTTTGCTCAGCTTGGGAAAAGGAGGGGCAAGAGAGACCCTCCCCAGCCCCCGCTGGGCCCTGGCCCTTCTCCTGGAGCAAATAACAAAGGAACCCAGCAGGCAGTGCCATCGGAGGGCGCTGGAGACGCCAGGACCTGTCAAAGCACGTTTCCCACCTTCCAGAGCCAACCTTTTCTCTGTCCCAGCCAGGAGACAGGCTGCCTTAATTGGGCTGAAAATCGAATCATTTGTAGCTCCTAGCCTGGGAAGGGGGTGAGCAGAGCGAGAGCGCGTTGTGGGGAAGGCAGCAGGAAGCAAGAGAGCATGGGGAGGGAGGTGCAAAAGACAGGCGCTTGCAAGGGAAAGAAAGGAAAGCAAAGGAGAGTGAGGGGGAAGCATGTAATAAAGAAAGGCAGGGTGGGGGAAATGGAGAGAGGAGGAGTGAGTGGAGTCCCAGAAGGTGGAGAAAATGCAGAAAAGGAGAGAAAGCAGAGGAGAGAGATTCTCTTTGGTAAAATGTATTACTTGAGGGGAGGGGCTGGCCAGAGTGAGAGCCTAGTGTCTTGATTTCACTCTCTTCATTATACTAAACCCTGACCACTGCTGGTAGGATTGTTATACGAGTGCCACGAGCTCCGAGGCCCAGACTGAGTGGAGACTAAAGCTCCCAGCACTGGAGAAACTGGCTCTTAATCCAGTGCACTTTCAACATTATCAGATCTACCCAGAACAAGAAATGTTATCCCCCTGGGAAGCGGATGAGGCTGGAAGGGGTCCTGGGGTGGGAGGGGAGCTTTAGAATCACAGGAGATGCTAACAGTTGAGAGGAAGAAGAAAGTTTCAACCTGTTGTGGTAGAGAGGGATGCATTTCCGGGCCCATGCAGTGACACATGCCAAAGCACTCAGTCTGAACAGAGCAAACAGACAAAGGGTGGGATGGGGAAACGGAGGCACGGAGTGGCCGAATGGGTCAGAGGCTTGCCTGATGTCATGCAGCAGGTCAACAACAGGCTGGGAACAGAATCCATGGTATTTTTAATCCGTTTTACAGATGAGGACCTGAGACACGGAGAGCTTAAAGACGAGGTTTTCAAAAGAGCTTGGTTCCTATTTAAGCACAGAAATCAGGACTAGCTTTTCCGAGGAGCCCAGAACTTTAGGAGCGGACAGCTAGTTTTTAAAGGGCTTTTAGGTGCATTTGAAAATCCCACCCATGTCCAGGTGCCTAAATGGCAGCTGAACTTTGTTGAAAGTCTGGCCTCAATGGCAGGTGCTGAAGAGCTGGTGGTCTGTGGCTTACCCATGGTCACGTAGGGCATGTGTGGTCAAGCCGGGAATTGACACTAGAGTCACCCTGCAGTGCCTTGACCAAGCTTCCTCTCTGCACCACTCTTCTGGAAAGGCCAGAATCAGTTTGGGATGCTTGGGAACAAAAGTCAGACAGTTTCCAAGGTGACTCTGTGCTGCAGCCTTGCCCCAGCTCTCTTTAATGTTGGTGTTAGTCTCCCCCACGTCATCCTTCACTTGCTGGCCCTGCTGGTCTGTTCTGGAGATTTGCTCTTAACATAACGAATAAAATGGCTTGTTTGGCGCTGAAAATTGTTGGCGGAGGAAGAATAGTGTCTGGGAATTGTTGACCTGCTCCCTAGGCCCAGGAAATAACCCCACATTGCACATACCCAATTGTCTCTGGTCCTGAGTCACTGAGCGCTCATTTTTATTTAATTTAGATTTTGGTTGCAAAGCGACCCAGACATTAGGGACCCTTATCATCCTGTCTAGTACAGCAGCACAGCGAGCCGCAAGCGATGTCTGGCCCCCGTTGTGCTAGGTGCTGTATGTATGCTGTCCCCCACACCAAAGTGCTTACAATCTAAGTGAGTGGTTCTCAATCAGGAGTCCTGGGCTCCCTATCAGGTTTCAGGGGGGCCACCAAGCAGGGTCAGTGTTAGACTCACTGGGGCCCAGGGCAGAAAGCCGAAGCCCCACCCCATGGGGTGGAAGTCCAGGGCTCTGAGCCCCACCACCCGAGGCTGAAGCCGAACTTTGCTTTGCAGGGGACCCTGTGGCATGGGGCCCCAGGCAGTTGCCCTGCTTGCTACCCCTTAATGCCGGCTCTGGCTTTTATATGCAGAAAACCAGTTGTTAGGTACTGGTGGACTATGGAGTTTTTATCGCATGTTGGAGGAGCCTCAGAAAGAAAAAAGGTTGAGAACCCCTGATCTAAATGAACAAGTAAAACAAAGGTGTGACATGACCCAGCAGATCAGGGACTAGAACACAGGTCTTTTGTCTTCTAGGCCAGTGCCCTGCCTGCTGGGCCATATAGCCAACCCTGCTGTATATTTAAGAATACAGAAATGTAGGGGTTACGAAACATAACTCATGCAGCGGGGCAGCACTTCTCCTTCCTCCCACCCACAGCCTATCAGTAGATCACCAGTCACGCTGACCAATGCAGCTTACCTCCCCTACACACCACCATATTGCTAATGCCACTGGGTGCCCTTAACTCATTGTCAGTTCCCTGCCCTCCCCCTAGATCACCTTGGTTCTACCTTCCCCTTCCTGCTTTCCCTCCACTAACTCCACTTTCTGCTGCCTCTCCATGTTGCTTTTCCTCGGTCACTTTCAGCATCTGGGTGTTCTTGAAGTCTCATTTATGTAGCCTGTTCCCCTCCAGTTTATTTTGTCTCCTTGCCTCAGCTCTGCCTTCTCCATGTACAGCTAAGTGAGGAGACTCATTTCATCCTGAGTCAAGGTCTGGCTGGAATTCAGGAACGTTTATTGCCCTAAAAGAGAGGTCTTGACAGGGAAACCTCCTCAGAGCTGGCTTTATCGGTCCTGATTTCAGGTACTGACAATACTGACATTGCCCAAGCTGCATGCTGGCCCTGAGCGTACCAATCCACTGGGCCTATATGCTTTCAGACATCTTTTGCCTCCCACATGGGTGGGTGCAGAGAGGAAACCAAAAACTCTTGTAGGTCACAGCAGGCATGAGAGGGTGAGAATTAAGAAACCTCGCTCCTTCACTGCATATTTATATTGCAACTGTTTGAAGCATCTGTGAAGACTTTATAAGTTGACAAAGGTCTGCCAAGCCAAATAAACCAAGATAAAGGGTTTATAGCATAAAGAAGGAACTTAACTGACCTAGTCAGAAACAACTACTATCTATGTAGTAACAAGTCCCAGTTTGCTTTTTCTTTATTGAATGTGATTTAATTAAAAAAAAAAAAACGAACAAGCACATTCCTTACCAGCAAAGCAGGGCAGAATGATGATTAGTGTGTAGAGGCTGCAGCTGAGATCAGGGCCCAATTGTGGTGGACTCTTAACAAACACATAGTAAGGGACAGTCTCTGCCCTAAAAAGCTAAATACAGAGAGCAAAAGAGTGGCCAGTGAAACAGGTACAGAGGGAAAGAGACTGGCCTAAGGTCACACAGCAGATCGGTGTTCCTAAAACATGGGAGCACTCAGCTATAACAGTGACAGGTGTGGTATAAGAACCTATAGGGATAGGAAAGGTTCATGTTTCATGCTGTGATCACAGCTATGATTATTTGTAACCAGTCATCCTCTGATACTCTCCAGAATCTGTTGAGCCAGTTGAAGAGGCAAAATTGCTTGTTTCTACAGCACTGCTGTGGAGAGGCCACAGGAGTTGGTGCTGTGACCAGTGAGATGTATAGCAACCTGCATGGTACGTGAAGGAAGGAGCACAGGTTGCAGGAGGGAAGAGTTAGGAGGAGACATCAGAAATACATTCTCTGTGCACAGAGCTAGAATTCTAGCTGCAGTTGCAGCATCTCTGCAAATAGTTCTCTTAATAAAGAGCTAGTTTGGTTTTCCAAGCCTGGAGTCTTCTCATGTTATTACCCAGCATGCACTCCATGAAACATGATGGCAGTGGTTAGTCTAGTGAGACCCATAGCAAGGAAGCGAGTGTGATTAACGGGCAAACAAGGCAGCAACTAGAAACGAGCAAACAGGCAGCAGGGAAGGACTCATCACAAGGAATGATGGATTTGCAGACAAGCCTCGCACAAGCAAAGAAGCAAGAATTGAATCTTTATCCAGAGCTGGCCATGAGGGATAAAGATGAACAAATGAAGATAAAGCTTCTGACTATCTTGTTGGGGTTGCCTGGAATAAACCCCCAAACACTGGAACAATGGATCAAGGTGTTTGAATAATAGACGATTAGGGTTGGAAGAGACCTCAAGAGGTCATCTAGTCCAACTCCCTGCTTAAAGTAGGACCAACACCAACTAAATCAACCTAGCCAGGGCTTTGTCATGCTGGGCCTTAAAAACCTCTAAGGATGGAGATTCCACCACCTCCCTAGGTAACCCATTCCATTGCTTCACCACCCTCCTAGTGAAATAGTGTTTCCTAATATCCAACCTAAACCTCCCCCACTGCAACTTGAGACCATTGCTTCTTGTTCTGTCATCTGCCACCACTGAGAACAGCCTAGCTCCATCCTCTTTGGTAGTTGAAGGCTGCTATCAATTCCCCCCTCTCTTCTCTTCTGCAGAAGAAACAAGCCCAGTTCCCTCAGCCTCTCCTTGTAAGTCATGTGCCCCAGAACTCTCATCATTTTCGTTTCCCTCCACTGGACTCTCCAAATTTCTCCACATCCTTTCTGTAGTAGGGGGCTAAGAACTGGATGCGATACTCCAGATGTGGCCTCTGCTTCCCTCGATCTGCTGGCAATGCTCCTACTAATGCAGCCCAATATGCTGTTAGCCTTCTTGGCAAGAAGGGCACACTGAAGAGTACTGTGAGCCCAGATAGAATGAAACTATAGAGTGATACCTTTTTTGTATTGACACTAAGAAACAGAAGGAATAGGTACTTACTCAACAGCTGAGAACTCTGGCATCCACATGTAACTCTGGAGACATAAAAGACTCACTAATTAAGGATAGAATCATTTGTGGGACATGAGATTTGTTTACAGGAGAGACTGTTGAGAGACATAGATCAAACCTGATAGATATGCCTTCAAATAGCAAGAGAAACCGAGCTGTGCAGGGAAAGGATCAAAACAGCAACAGTACAGAACAAGTACACAGGCTAAAGGAAGCAGGACAGAGACAGGCTAAGAATGCAGGCATCATGGTCCAGTGTATGTACTGTGGAAAACAACATGAAGCAAATTGCCAGCCTCTAGGCAGTGGTACAAGCAGTGTGGCAGACAGACCCACTATGTCCCAATGCCACAGCTACCCCAGGAAGAAAAAACCCAGCAGTTCATTCCAGCCCTACACTTCTATGATTCTATGACCTTGAAAAGTCATCAGTCCAGCCCCTACATGCAGTGACTGAGGACGTAAAGACTTACATGAAGAGGAGATCTGCAGTGTGACTTTACATTTCAAGTCCCTGCATCTTCTAAAGTCACACTGCAAAAGACGTCTGCTAGCCATTCAGCTACCATCTTTGCAACTATGCTATTAGACCAATGAGCAATTCAGTTCCATCTGGATACTGATAAGCAGCAATATTCGATTGGAGAAATGTGACTAAATGCTGGTTATGTGCTATAAAACGTTCTAAGGCCAGTGGGCAAACGCAGTCTGTCAATAAGAAACCCATGCAAGAAGAGACATTATCACCTGGAGTTTACACTAGTTGGCACATGAGGGTACCACCCACTGCTGGCAGCAGGGCAGCACAAGCCACGGGTTTGATTGCAGTGCACCACCAACATCCTCAATGTGACAGATGAGGGGGAAGAGTCTCCACGGGCCCTGTCTAGCATTGCAACTGAATACAAGGATGTATTTCAAGGAGATGGGCACCTGGAGAGAAAGCTGAAGTTAGCAATAGACCCCGAGTGCAGCCTGTGAGACTTGTGAAACGGGCATTCCATTATAGCTCTTGTGGAGCTTCTGAAGAAGAAACTGGCAAGCCTGCAAGGAAGAGGCATCATTACACCCACTGAAACTAGCCCGGCGTGGATCAGCAGCCAGGTAGCGGTGAGAAAACCTCAGGTAAGCTGAGGCTCGGCACTGAACCAACACACTGAGCAGGGCACTGGGAAGAAGTCACTGAGGACCTGTTGCCCAAGCTGTCAAGGGAAAAAGTGATTGTTGTTCTGACATCAAGCATGGGTTCTGGGTATTGAGCCAGATGAGCCACCTGACAGCCTTTGCCAGGCACCTTTTGGCAGGCACTGCTGGGTACGAAGGCTGATGGGCATCAGCCCAGCCACAGAGATGTTCCAGAGCAAACTGAACCAGATGTTAGAGGGGCATCAAGACTGCAAGTGGTGATGTTCTGATTGTAGGAGCAGGAGATGTCACGGAAGAAGCCACCCGGAACAATGATACCAAGCAGTGACAACTACTACACAAGTGCCAGGAGCAGAGTATTGGGCTGAATGCCAACAGGCTGAAGCTGAGGAGAACAGAGGGTCCCGCCACCAGACGTCTGTGGACTCCAGCGGGATTCTGGCCAGACCCTGAGAAGCTGAGAGCCATTCAGAAAATGCCCAGACCAAAGCATGTGAAAGGAGTCAAGTGATGTATAGATTCTGCGCACACTTAGCAGAAGCCTGTGAATAGAGCTGAGTGACTAATTGAGATTTCAGTTCAGTGGCCAAAAATGAAATGTTTTGTTCCCCTCCCCCCCCCATTTCATTTTGTTTTGAGGCAGCTTTTTAACCCCCCCCTTGTTTGTGTTTGTTTTTCATTTAAACTAAATCTGACTCCATTTCAATGCAAAATATTATTTCAAAATGAAAACTAGGAACGTTTCAGCAGCTTCTGTTTGAAACAAGATGGTTTGACTCTTGTAACATTTTGTTTTGGCCAAAGCTATTTACTGAATTCTCCCCATACTACCAAGATACATACCTAACATGTTACACTGAGATCATGGGCCCCAGCATACTGCAGCAGATTCAAATGTTTCATCACTGAATGGGCATTTGAGCACACGACGGCTTCCTCTGGGTACTCACAAAACAATGGGAAGGCAGAGCTGGCAATGATGACAGCCAGGAGACCCATGGCAAAAGCCAAATAGACAGGAAGGGATCCCTTCCTGACAATGTTGCTCCATCACCATATCTCCCACTCCCAGAGACTAGATAGTAGCCTAGCACAGGGATGGATGGGCCAGAGAACCAACTTGGCTTCCTGCAAGGGGTAGTCTGCTGCAGGCCAGTAGAGGAATGACAGACAGGAGAGGACACAGAAGCCATTAAGAGATAGCTGAGCTAGGCAGGCAGCTGCAACAAAGGAACCAGTATGAGCAGGTCTGAACCCAGCCATCACAGAGCCCCACAAAGCAATGGCAAAAGTCCAAACTGAGGTGGGACACAGGTCATAGGCGCTGACTCCATGGGGAGCACCCATTGAAAAAAAATAAGCAGGTGCTTAGCACCCACCAGCAGCCAAGCTCCCCTCCCTTCCCCCACTCCTGCCCACCTGTGGCCCCGGCCGACCAAGTCTTCCATGGCATGCAGGAGGTGCTGGGAGGGAGGAGGAACAGCTGTTCTGCAGCGTGCAGAAGGCATTGGGAGGGTGGGGGAGGAGCGGGGATGGCGCGTGCTCGGGGGAGGGACGGAAAGAGGTGGGGAAGAAGCAGGACGGGGCGGAGCAGGGCAGGAAGAAATGGGGTGGGGGCCTTGGGGAAGGAGTGGAGTGGGGGTGGGTCTGGGGTTGGATTGGGGGCAGGAAGAGATGGGGTGTGAGCTTGGAGGTGGGGGAGGGGCCTGGGGCAGAGCAAAGGTTGAGCACCCTGGGGAAAATTAGAAGCCAGCAGCTGTGGGTCATACGAGGTAGCTACAGATTCAGGACAGCACTGGAGTTGAAACAGAAGACACATGAGGAGCAGGAGCAGACAGACAGCACACCCAGACAGACTGGGCCAAATGACTTAGAAAGAGCCTCAGCATCAGCTGGCCTGAGGCTGGAGCATCAGAAGAAATGAGGTACACGAGTATACAGCGGACCAACAGGATGCCACCCAACTGAATTGTGGCAGTAACAGGGAGGAAACAAGTCCCCCACCAATAGCTGTAACACAGTAGTGAGAAACTGGTTTGAAGAACTCCATACCTTCACGGCACTTGCAGGAAGGTGCCCAGATGCAAACAGATGGACTTTCTGGTGCCTCCTCCAAATTCTTCCCTCCTACACCTGTATACCTGCTTCCAAGTTCTCTTCATAAGGAGCCAGTTTAGTTGTAGAAACATGGAGTCCTCATGTTACCACCCAGCCTCCAGGACAGGACATGGGATGGATCTTGCTGTCTGAGGAGGACCCAATTGCAAGTGAAATTTGGAGAATCTGCTTCCGGCAGGAGACCAGAGACAGAATAGATGGAAAACTTGAATTTCGCCCCCAGCAGACAGCAGATCTCTTGGCAGTCAAGAATGAGACCTTGTGCCTAAAGCCTGAAGTGGGGGGGACGCAAAACTAATGTTAACCCAAGAGGTCCTGGGAGACTGGCCTGTTGTGCCTCTCAACCTGCCAAGGCCCAAGTGTGGAACATAATGCAGGACAAAGACTCTGAATGGAGAACACACCACAGTCATTCATGCAGGTAGCTGAAAGTGCTGCAGGATTTATTCCTTTTGGATAAATAACTCTTCAGCTTCAGCTTCGTGAGTCTTTATTTTTAGTGTAAAGCATTTTCAACAGTAAAAGTGAGGGGAACATGCGTGTGCAATTAAGGTAACAAGTCACTGATGTCCCTCAGAATCACATTGAAGTACTGGAGTACTGTATCCAGTATTGGGCCCCACGCTACAAGAAAGATGTGGAAAAATTGGAAAGAGTCCAGCAGAGGACAACAAAAATGATTAGGGGGCTGGAGCACATGACTTATGAGGAGAGGCTGAGGGAACTGGGCTTGTTTAGTCTGCAGAAGAGAAGAATGAGGGGGGATTTGATAGCTGCTTTCAACTACCTGAAAGGGGGTTCCAAAGAGGATGGATCTAGACTGTTCAGTGGTAGCAGATGACATAACAAGGAGTAATGGTCTCAAGTTGCAGTGGGGGAGGTTTAGGTTGGATATTAGGAAAAACTTTTTCACTAGGAGGGCGGTGAAGCACTGGAATAGGTTACCTAGGGAGGTGGTGGAATCTCCTTTCCTAGAGGTTTTTAAGGTCAGGCTTGACAAAGCCCTGGCTGGGATGATTTTGTTGGGGATTGGTCCTTTGAGCAGGGGATTGGACAAGATGACCTCCTGAGGTCCCTTCCAACCCTGATATTCTATGATTCTATTCTATGGGTATGTTCAGACTACATACCGGATCGGCAGGTAGCGATCCCCGAACGCGCTCCTGTCAACTCCGGAACTCCACCAGGGCGAGCGGCAGTAGCGGAGTCAACGGGGGAGCCACGGCCGTCGATCCCACGCTGTGAGGACGGGAGGTAAGTCAAAATAAGATACGCAACTTCAGCTATGGGAATAGCGTAGCTGAAGTCGACGTATCTTACATCGACCCCACCCCACCCCCAAGCGTAGACCAGGCCTATGAGAAATACCTCTGAGGTGTACAGATAGGAATGGAGTCAATTAAAAAATAAGGGAGTAGGTAGGTAGGTAGGTAATGTGAGGTAGCCACTAGCAGAGGTAGAAGCTAGTGGGAACATTCAGATGGGGTTAGATTTTCAAAAGCACCTAAAGGATTTAGGTGCACAAGTCCCATTGATTGAATGGAACTTGTGCTGATCAATCACTTAGGGTACGTCTACACTACCCGCCAGATTGGTCTTCCGGGGATCGATTTATCACATCTAGTGTATATGCGATAAATCAATCCCTGATCGCTCTGCCATCAACTCCTGTACTCCACCATAGCGAGAGGCAGAAGCGGAGTCGACGGGAGAGCGGCGACAGTCAACCCTGCGCCGTGAGGACGCGAGGTAAGTCAACCTAAGATATGTCGACTTCAGCTACGCTGTTCTCGTAGCTGAAGATCTTAGGTCGATCCTTCCTCCCCCAGTGTAGACCAGGCCTTAGATGCTTTCAAAGATCTCCCTCAGCAACAAGGGCAGAGTGTCCAGCCACATAACAGAGGCCACCAGTAGTGGAGACATCCTGAAGTAGGAAGTAATGAGTGGCCTCAGGAATAGCTCTTGAGGGGTATAAGTCATCCCGACATGGGACTGGGCCAAGGTTCCTATTTAAGAAGGAAGAACATGAGGACTACTCATGAAGTTCAAGATGGTTTCTACAGGCAAAGGAATAGAAACTTGAATGGCAGCTCAAGTCTCTGAACCAAACAACGAGAACCAAAATGGACAGAAACTAAAGGCAATGATCATCAGCAGGAATGAGGCAAGTGGAGACCCTGGGCCAAAAGCAGGTGGAGACTTAATGAAGATGGAGGCCAATGTGACCTCAAGGAAGAATGGAAGCTTTAGGCAGAACGCAAGGGAGACAAAGCTCTTCGGAGATAAAATAAGGGCTTCGTAGAGGAGGTATGCATTAATGGTAGCTGGAAAAAGTAAGAAGACTAAGAGGGGCTTTTGTAAATATATCACAATAGAAAACCTAGCTCTAGAGAGGAAATGGGGCCATTAATAAGACCCTGATTCAGCAAACCAATTAAGCACATACTTAAGTCTTATTGAAGTCAATAGAACTGAAGCACACGCTTAAGGTTAAGCATGTGTTTAAGTGCTTTGATGAACAGAGGTAGGTTTAAACACATTTAAAATTAAGCATGTGCTTCAGTGCTTTCCTGAATTGGGGCTGAATGCAGAAGAGGATGATATTTATGATGATTCAAAAATGTCTGAGATACTGATCTTTTTAAAAGGTGACTAAGCACATAAATATAAAAACATTTATATAATTAAGAAGTAATGAAGACCATTGTGGTGGGGCAACAACTCACCGGTGCAGCGCCTCCTGCTGGTTGTCCAGGGAATTAACTCTTTTCCAGCTCTGGAGCATCCTCTGCCAGCTGATGTCTCGCCTGCCGCTGGCCCCCATGTCCCTCCCTGATGCCCTTTTACGTCAGGATTCTGCCCCAGCAGTAACCCACAATCTGGGTCTCCCAACCCTCTATCCCCATCTTGCCTCAGTGGCTACTGCCAGTCACCATCTAGCCCCTGCTCAGTGGGGCAGACTGCATTGGCCACTCATCATCGGCAAGGGTGGGGGTTGGACCAGCTGCCTCTGCCTATATCTGGGCTGCCCTTCTGCAGCCCTAGTACCCTTTTGTGGGCCCTTAGTTTGGCCTGCAGCCTGGGGCTTTGCTGGGCTGAAGCTCCCCAGCTCCCTCTACCCTTCACCAGTACTGCTCCACTTCAGGTATCCTGCTAGTACCTTTGGGGGCCCTTAACGAGGCCTGCAGCCTGGGGTTTTGCCAGGCTGGAGCTCCCCAGCTCCCTCTGCCCTTCCCCAGCACTGCTCCACCTCAGGTACCCTGCTCAGCTCCCAGACAGCCAAGTCCTTCTCTCTTGAAAGTGAGAGAGAGAGTATCTCTTCCAGCCTCTGGCCCTCAGCCCTCTTATAGGGCCAGCTGTGGCCTGATTGGGGCATGGCCCCAGCTGTGGCTGCTTCCCCCAATCAGCCTAGGTTTTCCCTGCCACAGCCCTCTCCAGGGTTGCTTTTAACCCCTTCAGGGCCGGAGCGGGGTGACCATCCCGCTACAACCATATAAAAAACCTATTGATAAAAAGCAGGTAGAGGAATACTTGGAAAATCTGAACATGAACACATCAGTCAGTCCAATTGACATTACATGTTAGGGTATTAAGAAAATTAGCCGACAGAGTTACTGAACTACTGACAAATGGTTTTGAAAAGTAATGAAGAACTAAGGAGACACCAGAAGATTGGAGAAAAAAATGTGGTACTCATCTTCAAAAGAGGAGAGAAGGATGTTCAAGACAATTACCATCTAATAAATCTAACTTTAATTTCTTGCAAATTAGTGAAAAATATTGCTAAGAAGTAATCAATTTCGGGGTTATAAATCCAAAACTTTCCAAATAAGATGAATAGAATTACAGAATTGACTAGACAAATTGAATGTGATAAGATATAATGTACTTGGATTCTAATAGAGTGTATGATACAGTATCTCATGAAATCATAACTTACAAATTTAATTCACTTTGACTTGTTTATGAACACCATCATATTGACTGAAATGGTCCTAATCAAAGGGTGATGATAAATGGGTAAGTATCTACTGGGATACCACAGACACTGGTTTTAAGCTCTGTCTTATTTAATACCATCATCAAGAATTCTAGAAGAAGGAGTAAACAGCATGGTACTGAAACTGGCAGACAGTGCTAAACTGGGAAGCCTTGTGAACACCAAAGAGGACAGACAAATATGACAAAGGGAATTAGAGAGGTTAGGTATTTGGGCAGAACCCTTCCCCGCCCCTCCCCCGCCCCAGTGAAATCCAGCTTGGAAAAATATGAAGAACCTTGTAGTTAAGGATGGTTTCTGTTCTACAGGGAAGGAGTAGAAACTGAAAGATGGAGGTTCACTGGGGAAGCGCCTGGAAAGTAATAAGAGTGAAAGAGCCCTGCACGCTGCAGGAGCATTAGTGGAGCACACCAGGAGTACTAAGTTAGTTCTGAGCAACTCAATCCCAGAAAGAGATTGACAAATTGGAGTCTCCCTCTCTGAGATAGTGGTGTGAGATGGGGAGCACAGTTCTGCTGGAGACCCAAAAGGATGAGAGGTAGGGAGGAGCTATTTCTATCCCCTGCTAGAGAACCAGCGTGGGGGTGGGGAAGCATTCGTCCTTACAGGGACACCCTCAGAGAATGGTCCTGTGTGGGCAAAGGACATCTCCTGCCACATCTTCTGAGTTCTTTGAGGGTTTGGGGTTAGGGGGCAAGCACTAAAACTGACAGGGAGGAAGAATGGTCTAGTGGATAGGGCACCAAACGGGTCAGACACTGACTTGCTGGGTGACCTGGAGCAAGTCACTTACCCTAGTCTGTGCTTCAGTCTGTAACATGGGAGTAATGGCACTGCCCTAGCTACAGAGGGGCTGTGAAGATAAAACCCACTAATGATTGTGAGGTGTTCAGACATGACAGTGATGAAGGCCATACAAACACCTAGCTGCTTATGGAGGTGGTAGTGTGGCTAGATCACTAGACAGAGACTTGGGAGATCTGCATTCTGTTCCCAGTTCTGTATAAGTCTCCTGCAGGAACTTGGTCAAGTCATCTCACCTCTCTGTGCCTCAGTTTCCCCATCTGTAAAATGGAGGTCATGATTCTGGTTCCCTTTGTAAAGTGCTTTGACATCTGCTGATGAAACATCTTTGGAAGAGCTGGGTATTGTTATTAGCTAGGAACAGTTCTAGTTTACTGGCTTATTTGTTCAGTTGTGCTAAGGCACAGAAGTAAATGCGGCTGCTACCCTGAGGAGCTGGCTGTGTAAATAAGACCCAGCTCAATAAGAGGTGGAGAGGAGGCGTAGCTATCAAGGGTTTTATGGTGGTGCAGAAGGCAATCAGCAATCCTGACACATACAGTCCCCAGCTAAAACCTCTCCAATGCATCATCAGTGATCTACAACCCATCCTGGACAATGATCCCTCACTTTCACAGGCCTTGGGTGGCAGGCCAGTCCTCTCCCACAGACAACCCGCCAACTTGAAGCATATTCTCACCAGTAACTACACACCGCACCATAGTAACTCTAACTCAGGAACCAATCCATGCAACAAACCTCGATGCCAACTCTGCCCACATATCTACACCAGCGACACCATCACAGGACCTAACCAGATCAGCCACACCATCACCGGTTCATTCACCTGCATGTCCACCAATGTAATATACACCATCATATGCCAGCAATGCCCCTCTGCTATGTACATCGGCCAAACTGGACAGTCCCTACGTAAAAGGATAAATGGACACAAATCAGATATTAGGAATGGCAATATACAAAAACCTGTAGGAGAACACTTCAATCTCCCTGGACACACAATAGCAGATTTAAAGGTAGCCATCCTGCAGCAAAAAACCTTCAGGACCAGACTTCAAAGAGAAACTGCTGAGCTTCAGTTCATCTGCAAATTTGACACCATCAGCTCAGGATTAAACAAAGACTGAATGGCTAGCCAACTACAAAAGCAGTTTCTCTTCCCTTGGTGTTCACACCTCAACTGCTAGGCGTGTTCATCCTCCCTGATTGAACTAACCTCGTTATCTCTAGTCTGACTCACTCTTGCTTGCATATTTATACCTGCCTCTGGAAAGTTCCACTACATGCATCCAACGAGTGGGTATTCACCCACGAAAGCCCATGCTCCAGTACGTCTGTTAGTCTATAAGGTGCCACAGGACTCTTTGCTGCTTTAGCGATTGTTGTGTTTCTCTACCTAGGTTGGCCTCATGCTGGAGCATCTCTTTCAGGGGACACTGGGCTATAGTCAGGTAAACCCATCAGTCTTGCTAAGAACATTTCCCATTGCTCCTTGGTGAGCTCCACTGCTTGTGGAAGGAGAGCTGCAGCCATAGGACATAACCTGTCAGGGATGGTTCAGATTTACTTGATTCTGCCTCAGTGCAGAGGGCTGCACTTGATGATCTTTCAAGCTCACGTCCAGCCCTACATTTCTCTGATTCTATGTCCTAATTCTTGATGTCCCTGCACGTTGTGCAGTGATTTACAACAGTGCAAAGTAGGCACAAAATGCTACCCAGTCTGAACAGTGATGTTCTGCACCCACTCTGCTCTCATGCAGCACACATGCAAACAACTGCACAAGGTGCCAGGGAACAGAGAATCCCTGAGCCCTGCCATGTACTTGCGAGAATTGCTGGGACTTTTCTCATTGTCCGTGGCTAATGTTCAGGGCTCCGGGAGCGGGAGGATGACTGACAACAGCTGCCGTCTCAGTCTGTTTGTAATCTTAGCTTGGATTGGATTTGGGGGATATATTGGTTGCTTAAAAATAAGAAACTGGCTAGACTTGGGTTCAAACTTAATTGGTAAATCTGGGAGTAATGAAATTGCTCTCTCATCCTCCACACACTACTTGCCTGATAGACATCTCTGTGCTCTGGTGGGAGGCAGTGTGGTCTAGTGGCTAGAGTGCAGACCCAGGGCAGCGGGTGTCAGGTGACTGGACTTTTTTTCCTGGCTTTGTCACTGGCCCACCATGTGCCCTAGGGCAAGTCATTAACCTCTGTGACATGAAGCTAATGATACCCACCCACCTTTGTGAAGGACATTGAAATCTTTAGGAAGAAAGCTCTTCACACATGCTGAGTCAGGCAGTGTGTCCTATTGGAGCAAGCACTGGACTGGGACTCAGGAGAGCTGGGTTGTGTTCCCAGCGCTAATCTTCTGGGTGCCTTGGGCAAGTCACTTCACTGCCCTATGCCTCATTTTCCCTATCAGTATAATGGGGATGATACTGACTTCCTCTGTAAAGTACTACATAAGAGCATAAGAGCTGGGTATTCGTATTATTAAGTGGGTGTTGCCATTAGGAAGGGGTCCCACTCATTTAATCCCTCACAGCTTCCCCACATCCTAGAAGAGAGTAGCCCGTTTGGGTTGGGATCTTGGCTGGTGGCTCAGGGCACGTCCCGATGCCCTGCCAGGCTGCTCCATTCTGCCTGGTTGCCTTTCTGCAGTACATTGTGCCTCATGAGTGCGTGAAGGGGATTCTATAAACCACAGTGAATATCTGGGCCTCAGAGGATGCTATTGTGTTGACATATGGCTGGGATTGTTCAAAAGACCTTGCAGAGAATTTGACAACTAACTCCTGTTGAATTTCAATGGGATTTGGTCACATAATTCCCTTAGGTTCCATTGAGTATCCCAGCCTCTATGTTTATTTCCATACTTCTCCATAGTGCTTTATAGCCAAGTAAATGTGGAATCAAATGACCGGAGAAAACACACACATCGGCATGGTCCTGCTATGAGAAACTCATAGGGGTGAAACTTTAGCTTACAAAGGGTCTGAAGTCAGTGGAAAAACACCTTTAACTTCAGTGGGCTTTGGATCTGGCCCATTGACATGGGGGCTGCACGGAGTTGGGTTGCCTGTCTGCACTGATGAAGGTTGGGGCACTGTTCTAAGCCTTGCATTGTCAGAACATTTCTGCATCATACCCTCAGTGGGTTAAACAGCTAACACTTGCAGAATGCTGGAAGGAAGTGCCAGCCAAAGCTTTTGCAGAGTCCAGTTTCGCTGGTGCCCAGTAGTAAGGCTGGTGAAGAACATGGGGTCAGGCAGGCAGCTGAGGTGTGCACACTTCATTGAAAAGTTTTGTCTTCAGGCTATAACCCTTAGTGTTCTGCTGCCAAGGTTGTTATGGAGCCAGCTGCTGGAATTCAGGCACCATAATTGTAACTTATATGTAATGTGCAAAGTTCATATTTCAGCGTAAAAAGATATCTCCCTAATGAGAAGTGAGGTCCTTCCTATGGGAAATCCACACACCTTGTCTCTGTGAAATAGTTGTATAAATGTGCTCTCCCCATGCAGGGGATAAGATGCTACCCCGAGAAGCTTGACTTGTCATACAGGATAGGATGATGTCTCCTTGCCTGACCTGACTGCAACGGTTCCTTTGTGAGTGGCTGGCTGCTGGTTCAGAGACGGCATGCAAATGGAGCTGCTAGGTGGAGGTGATGTAGCAGAAGCAGGCACTCCTGCTCCAGCAGGAGGCAGGCTCTCCAAGTGCCAGTGCTGAGCATCCCACCCGCTGTACTAGCGGTTTGCTTTGTTCCCTTTATCCCTGACCTTGCAGCTTGTTTTCAGAGTCTGGGCTCGTCAAGCTGTGGGGTAGGTGAGTTATCAAACCTCCCACAAAAATGAAGGGGAAAAACTGGAAGAGTCCCAGCAGCAACAGAGATTTGCATTTGTTCGGGTCCATGTCTAGCTTGATGGGAGAGGCCCTTGACTGCCTCTGGCCTCCAATAGCTTCACCAGACTCCCCAGGCACCACCAGCTCCCTCCAGTTCTTGCTTCTGTGAGGTGGGAGAGGGACACCCCGGCCTCCCCCCACATCCTTCTCACTGCTCGGGGGCACCTGACAGTGGGGAGAAGTGACTGTTTGGCACTAGTGAGAAATGTCACTGCTGGAGCTGCACAAGTCTTGGCAGCCCTGACCTCTCTGGGGAGGCAGACCTCTGGCTGCTGTGTGACCTGCTTTCCTATCAAGGGTTGGGAGACTATAGCTTTGGCTCCTGATGTGCAAAGAAGTCTCCGGGCTTGACAGAAGTAGACCTGGCATTTATGGCCCTATGCTTGCTCTGGTCTCATGCTGCCCCCAGTTCAGTGGCAGATAGGTACTTTGAGCTCAGAACCCGTCTGATGGAGGTGGAGGGGCTATAGCAGTAAGGTAAGTCTTGGAAGGGAACTCTTGCAGCATGATTCAACATGGTCACCTTGAAGGTCGGTGGAAGTCTCGGCAGCTGCCCTGTAATGCCTCTGCAGAGGACTGAGAGTCCAAAGGGCACGCATACACAGATTGGTTCCCGCGGCAGGCGGGAACGATGCACTCTGGGACATCCTTCTGCACAGACTGCTGGGAGGACCGAGGATTGGCCTCCCAGTTACACAGCAGCTGAGGGGTTCTGTTGTGCATAGCAAAATTGCTACCCAGTTATAGGAGACAACCATCTGGCCTACTGAGGCCACTGGCTTAGGGAATTCATGGTTTGCTGCCATGGTTACTAACCAAATATTGGCCATCCTGTGTATGAGTCACAATATAGGCTTTGCCCAGCTTGATTATAACCCACTGGTAACTATTTAGTGACATGGTTGGCTCTCAGCTTGGGATGTTTCCCCACACCATATGGCTGGTAATTGGTTAATAACCATTGCAGCAGACAGTGTTTTGCCCCTGCCAGAGGCGTAGGCTGGCATATGATTGTCTTCTTGAAACGGGTTTGGCCGACTGTTTCTATTCATTGCAGGAAAGAATCCCTAACTCTACATGTGTAATTGGTTTGGCTGGTCTCTCCTTCCTCTCTGCTGCCTGAGCACTAAGATATCCCGGACTGCATAGCCCCATGTGATGCTGGTGACTCAAGTGTCAAACTGCTGAGGTCATGTAGGAGAGCTGATGCAAACACAGTTTGGCAGTGTGACGGGTTCGATCACAGAAACCCCCTTGGGACTGTCACCTGATGTGCTGAGACTACTTCTGAGCCCATTTTCTCTGCCAGTTTGGGCCTCCAGAACCCTGCCTTGTTGAGCCAGACATGCCAGTCTGCTCCAACACGGACCCAGGGTCTGAACCATGTGCCCCAATGCTGCAGACTTAACTGAAAACAGCTTAAGAAGTGCTTGTGTCTTCAGCACCCAGACACCCAGCTCCCAATGGGATCCAAACCCCAAATGAATCCGTTTTACACTATATAAAGCTTATACAGGGTAAACTCATAAATTGTCCGCCCTCTATAACACTGATAGAGAGATATGCACAGCTGTTCGCAACCCCAGGTATTTATCACTTACTCTGGGTGAATTAATAAACAAAAGTGATTTTATTAAGTATAAAAAGTAGGTTTTAAGCGGTTTCAAGTAACAACAGACAGAACAAAGTAAGTCACCAATCAAAATAAAGCAAAAACACGCAAATTTAAGACAAATACATTAAGAAACTGTTTACAGGTAAAATCTCACTCTCAGAGATGTTCCAATAAGCTTCTTTACATACTGGACTCCTTCCTAGTCTCGGCCCAATCCTTTCCCCGGTACAGTTCTTGTTAGCTCCAGCTCAGGTAGTAACTAGGGGATTTCTCATGATTGGAACCCCCTTTGTTCTGTTCCACCCCCTTATATAGCTTTGGCACAAGACAGGAATCTTTTGTCTCTTTGGGTCCCCACCCCTCCTTCTGAACGGAAAAACACCAGGTATAAGATGGATTCCAGTACCAGGTGACATGGTCACATGTCCTGTGAGACCCCAAGCCTTCATTCTTCCTGGACTGACTCACAGGAAGGCTTGCAAGTAAACAGAGCCATTTACAACCAATTGTCCTAGTTGATGGGAGCCATCAAGATTCCAAACCACCATTAATGGCCCACACTTTGCATAATTACAATAGGACCTCAGAGTTATATTTTATATTTCTAGTTTCAGATACAAGAATGATAAATTTATACAAATAGGATGACCACCGTCACTAGATTATAATCTTTGTAATGATACCTTACAAGAGACCTTTTGCATGAAGCATATTCCAGTTACATTATATTCACACTCATTAGCATATTTTCATAAAAGCGTATGGAGTGCAACGTCACAGGCAGCACAGTGAGTGTGGACCTGCAAACATGGCTCAGCCACTGGTTAGAGATAGGAAATCTGCAGTGGGGAAGCAGCTCAAACTGTTTGTGGTAAGTGGATCAGATGAGTATGTCATGAATTGACTACACTCAATCTAGTTACTACTGTGGGTTGCATGTGCAGCTCTCTATGTATTATGTGGGCCACATCCATACAATATATATACTAACTGTATGGCCCTAAGGATATCACATGGGCTGCAGCTGTGTGCTCATTGGGCCGCAAGCAGCTTGTGGGCTATGGGTTGAGAACCACTGGCTAGAGTAACATGGTTTTCCTAGCACTATGGACAGGGCCATAGAAAGGGCCTTACTTCAATGGTCCTACATGACCTAAGAACAGAATTTAATTCATAATTTTTAGTTAAGCTTCTTGAAATTTCATTTGGGTTGTGTGGGTTGTTTATATTATTTATGTATGTATGTATGTATTTATTTATTTATTTGTGGCCTGCTTTTAATTCTATTTAAAATCTCAGTGAAAGAAATAATTCTGACTTTGATTTTTTATTTTTACAACAAATGTTAATGTATTTAGTTAAACCATTATGGAAATTCCTCCTGCCTATGTTACTGTGCCCTCTACTAGAGATTGTCCTGGGAACAACATGATGTATTACTGGTCTCTCGGACCAAGGCCTGTCCAGGGGTTAGGATGCTCGCCTGCGGTTTGGAAGCCAAGTGTCAATTCCCTGCTCTGTTGTAGATTTCTTTGGTCAGCAATTCACTAGTCTCTCTGGACCTCAGTTTCCCATCTATAAAAGAGGGATGATAATACTGTCTATCTCAGGAGTGTTGTGAGGATAAATACATTAAAGATTGTGAGGTTCTCAGCTACTATGATAATGTGGACCAGATGAACACCTTGGGTTTTGGTTCATCTACAATATACAGAGATTCCTTGTAGCTATATTGAGCAATGTTTTGCCTTTACCTAAGTGTATTAAACGCATAGGACTAGATTGTGATTTGAGCTGTATGCCTGAACAGGGAAGCAAGAACTTCCCTTACATCCCAGCATGGCCACCAGGTGCACAAGAGGAAGGAGCATTGTGTGCCCCTTTACTCCTTTCTCAAAACAGATGGGCAAGTAGTGGGTGTGGATTGGATGGGGGAATGGGCAGCACATTGGGTACACTGGCTGGCATGGAGGTTGGGGATAGGGATAGTAATTTGTTGCTGGTATAAGCTAGCAGAAAATTACTTTCCCCCAGGAGTAAGTGGGGAGCAGAATTTTCTGAGCCATGATTCCTTCCCTGGGATGCTCCTGGAGCGGCAAAGCAATGCACCACCCTTAGATTCTTGGGGCACACTCCAGCCCTTTCTATATTACATTTTCAGAAGAAGCTATCCTGAACAGTTCTCCTACCATTTTAATAGTGCTGACATCAGTCACCTTGTGCAACATGGCGTGGCAACATTGTGTTATATCAACACATGAGGAAGGACACCATGCCAATGTCAGTAGGGAATCTCTTGGTTCCACATTATTGAAAAGCCAGCAAAATATGAGAATCTGTTTAGGAACATTCCCTTTAGCTATGTCAGGAGAAGAGGGTTTGCCCTCCCCCCACCCCCAATGTCTGGGGACTTGATCCAATACAGTTTACTCACACAAAATTCCCATTAACTTCAGTGGATGTTTTAGCATGAGCTAGGTCTGTAACTTCAGGGTGTAACACAGTGGGCCAATTCTTCTGGGTATTTCCTAAAGAAATAAACCTGTCAAAGGGTAAGATCACCTGCCCAAAAGCGAAGGGCCAGGGTAATCAGTGTGTGCTTTGTGAGTGGTTGTGTGCACAAAAAAACATATTTGTGATGAAATGTCTATTCTTTTTCCTTTTTATCCTGTGGAAAGCTACCCACAAGGAATTGGACTGAGATCATAAATCTATTAGATATAGGCTATCTAATGGCATGACTTATTGCCATTACTGATGGATTCAGACCAGTAACCGGGAGGTGAAAAGCTTTCATTGCTGCCCCCCTGGGGTGTCTAGTCTACAGGCAAAGCCAACCACTACCTTTGTGGAGATAGGAAGAAACCTCCCCCTGGGCACACTACTGCATTAGGGGGTTTCATATTTTCTTCTTAAGCATCTGGAACATCCAGGATCCAGAGACTAGATGGACCATATATCCAATCCAGTGAAACGGTTGCTAGAACATAAGGAATGGCAAGAAGACTGAAGGCTGGAGAGATATAGGGCATGGAGATAATGCAGCCAAAATTAGTCTTTGAAATAAACAAAATACAAGTGACTATGGAAGGAATAGAAGAAGAGAATAAAATTCAGAATGTTAATAGGAATAGTAGGAAACAATGTGCATGTGTGTCTCTAGAGATGTGGGAGGAAAAGTGTTCCGGGGAATAGCTTAGTGAGACAAAGGGCAGGAGGGACAGAGGGAGATGGAGAACAATCCCATGGTGGAGAGTAAGTGAAAGATGCAAGGAACTAAAAGGCTAGAAAAATATTTAGCAATGAGGACAGGAAAGTAAGGCAGGGCACACAGAGTAGCTTGGTCTATAGAAAGGGCGCGTATCCAAGGAGAAGGTAAATAAGACTTTATTTTCCATCAGCCCTTTAGCTGCGAGGCCATATTTGAATGCAGACAACATGGGGGAAGTACCATGTGAGATTTAATTGCACTCCCTATCATGCTGCTGGGGTGCAGTGCCCAGACACCACAGTGGTTTGCTATTGCTATGTTTCTCAGACCACCCATTTTAAATACCCTTGCTCAGTCCAGCTGGTGGGCCAGCCTTAGAATTGGTTTCATCCCAAGGTGTCAGAGAGAGGATTTCTTTCACCAACAGTTCTGCTACTGAAGGAGGAGATTGGATAGTGAATTATTTCACTGTGATGGAGCTTGTAAATATACAACATTTATTTAAGAAGAAAGGCTGATTAAAATACTGTAGTAACAGAAGCACAAATATTTGAAAGGGAGGAAATTCTAAGTCAGGGTTAAAATTTAACCCACTCCCTTGCAAATGTTTGACACTGAAAATCCATAGTACAGTTTCCATCACAATCTTCACTCTTATCCCATGTCCCCTCCCAACATGTCATATACGTGTGAGTTACCCAAGTATATTACGTAGATATAGTAATGAACTTATGCTGTGATTTCTGTGGTCCTTCATGTGGTGCAGGTATACCAGTCTCCTTATAGTCTAGTGTCTGAGTCTTATTAGGAGATGAATAAATGTGGGGAGTGTTACATCTGCTTTGTACTTTGAATGGAGGATAGAGTTGACAGGGGTCTCCAGCTGACAGTATAATGGTGGATCTGAGATAGTGCTGTTTCTCCAGTGTATCTGGAGGATAAGAGAGGAGATACTAGGGGTTGTTTTTGGAAACAAGTTAGCAGTCTCAAGGTAGCTAACCCCATTTTAAATACCGTTTAGAACCTAGTGGAGATGCAATTTAACATCTTGAAACCTGGTTTAGCTGGCCAGCCCTGAATTCCTCCCTCTAGATAGCTAACTCAATTTTAAAAAACTTTTTCCTCTAGTCTAGACAAGGCCTCAATGGGCCCTTGAAGTGGAGGAATGTTCATGTGTAGATTGATGGTCCATCTGTGGGATGCAGAGCTGTGTTTGTAATAGAACAGGTGAGTTCTGTGTCCCATGCTGGAGGTGGGAAGAAGCATGGAGATATCGCTGTAGAGTAGTTGGAGGTAAGTGGGTACTTGGATAGGAAGAGCCTGTAAACTGTGAACCAGTCAGACTTAAGGCTTTCTCTAGTGCCTTTATTCTGAATCTCCAGACTTCTGAACTATTTTTTTAACATTTAACTGCAGATGAATTATTGGGAGTGTACTCTTCTGGTTGGCTTCATCGTTAAGGCTATATTTTTGCCACACGGTTTGGAAAGTCTTCACGAGAGGTAAGTGTGGTTCTGTGCAGATGTGTAGTACAAGTCATAAACTAGCCCTGTGCATGTCTGATGGTGTTCATATACTTTAAACATATTGATGACAGCTATATAATATATTTCTACTGGAAAATATACATAACACTAATTAAAACCTTGTGTGCCATGACTAAGTCCATTTTCTTTTAAATGAAAATTATGACTTTTGTATTTTTTGTCAAGTCAAAGAAATGCCTTTCCCATTTTTGCCTTGCCAGGCAATCAGCCTTAATTATCATGCATAAAATAGGCCTGGAATGTGTACAAAATATTGGGGGAGAGGAAGTTTGGCTTTTTTTTTTTAACCTTTTAACTAACAGGAATATCAAGTCTAATCTTTACTGATGTAGCAGGAAGATCTGGTAGCGATCTCAGCTGTGGACTGCAAGCTTTCTCACGTCATAGCTGAAGGAGCGGGGATGAATTTCTAACAAAGATAGTTTTTCTCCCAATTGTTCATTTGGGCCTTTAAATTAAAATGTTTGTTAATAGAAACATTAAAACAAACAAAAGAGAAAATGGTTTAAACAGGCTGAACAAAAATCATCCCCTTCTCCATTAATCAGATGGTTAACATGTCTGATGTTGTACTCCTACCAGTAATCCATTTGTCCATAGGGTCTTCTGGAAAAAACAAGGTAAAAAGATCTGAGTTTCTACAAGCAGAACCTCCGACTCACCCAACATTTGCTGTTGGGTCTCTCCCCCCCACCCCCCCCCTTTTTTTTTTTTTTACAAAAACCTTTCAGGCTCTTCTTTATATGTAAAAATAAAAACCTCACACAACCATTTATCCTTTGCAGGATGCCTTTAACTTACAATTTCCTGGGTTTCATTTTTAATTGTTTAAATAACTGCAGAATTCTAAGAAGACATTTCTGTCCAAAGTGTATTATTCACAACCTTAACTCACTTTCATTAAGGGCTAGTTTGTGACTAGGACGATGTGCCTGTATGGGGGAGTAAGAACTCCCCTTACACCTCCACACAGACTATCCAGACTTTGAGTCTAAGTGCATGGCAACAAATAGGCATTGTGCCTCTGTTTCTCTGCCCCCGCCCCCCCAATCCCAGAGCAAAGAAGTTAGGTCCTCTACTCAGCAGGGAAGGAGAGCTAATAACGGATGGCAGCAAGAAGGTCTTAGGTTTTAATGCCTATTCTGCTCCATTCTCAAAAAAGGTTAATTGTGATCAGATACTTAACACAATTAATATTAACAACACAGGAGAAGGAACCCAAGACAAACTAGGGAAAGAACAGGTTAAAAAATATTTAGATAAGTGAGATGTATTTAAGTCTCCAGGGCCTGATGAAATTCTTCCTAGGTTACTTAAGGAACTAGCTAAAGCAGACTGACATGTTTGAGAACTCATGGAGTACAGGTGAGGTCCCAGAGGATGGGAGAAGGACAAACATAGTCCCTGTCTTTAATTTTAAAAAGGAAGACAAAGAGGACCTGGGGACTATAGATCAGTCAGCCTTATGTTGATACCTGGAAAGATACTGGAACAAATTATTAAACAATCAAACAATAAATAGGGTTATAAGAAATAGCCAGGGTCAATTTGTCAAGAACAAATGATGCTAAACCAATCTAATTTCCTTCTCTAACAGGATTACTGGCCTAGTGAATAGGGGAGAAGCAGTAGATGTGATAGGTCATGATTTTAATAAGGCTTGTGACATGGTCCCACGATATTCTCATAAGCAAACTAGAGAAATGCGGTCTAGTTGAAATTACTATACGGTGACTGGTTGAAAAATCAATACTCAAAGAATAGTTATCGATAGTTTGCTGCCAAACTGGAAGGATGTATATGGTAGAGTCCCATAGGGGTCAGTCCTAGGTCTGGTACTATTCAATATTCTCATTAATGACATGGATAATGGAGTGGAGAGGATGCTTATAAAATTTGCAGATGACACTGAGCTAGGAGGGGTTGCTAGCCCTTTGGAGGACAGGATTGGAATTCAAAATGACAATGACAAATTGAAGAATTGGTCTGAAATCAACAAGATGAAATTCAATAAAGACAAGTGCAAAATACTAAGGAAATAAAAATCAAATGCACAAGAACAAAATGAGGAATAACTACCTAGGCAGCAGTACTTCTGGAAAATATCTGGGGGTTAGAGTGGTTCACAAACTGAATATGAGTCAACAATGCGATGCTAACAATATAAAAAAGCTAATATTCTGGGGTGTATTAACAGGAGTGTCATACGTAAGACACAGGTGGTAATTGTCCAGTTCTATTTGTAATTAGTGAGGACTCAGCTGGAGTACTGTGTCCATTTCTGGACACCACACTTTAAGAAGGATGTGAACAAACTGGAGAGACTCCAAGGGAGAGCAACCAAAATGGTAAAAAGTTTAGAAACCCGACCTCTGAGGAAAGGTTAAAAAAAACTGGGCATGTTTAGCCTTGAGAAAAAAAGACTGGGGGCGGGGAGGAGTCAGACCCACCTGATAACAGTCTTTAAATCTGTTGTGGGCTGTTACAAAGAGGACAGGGATCTCCACGTCCACTGAAGGTAGGACAAGAAGTAATGGGCTTAATCTGCAGCCAGGGAGATTTAAATTAGATATTAAGAAAATGTTCTAACTGTAGGAATAGTTAAGCACTGGAATAGGCTTCCAAGTAAGGTTGTGGAATCCCTGTCATGGGAGGTTTTTAAGAAAAGTACAGACAAATGCCTATCAGGAATGATCTAGGTTTACTTAGTTCTTCCTCAGCACAGGGGAGCTGGACTAGATCAGTGGTTCTCAACCAGGGGTCTGGGGCCCCCTGGGGGGCCATGACCAGGTTTCAGTGGGTCTGCCAAGCAGGGCCAGTGTTAGACTCACTACATCCCAGGGCAGAAAGCCAAAGCCCCGCAGCACAGGACTGCAGCCTGGGACCCTGAGCCCCACCATCCTGGGCTGAAGCAAAGCCTGAGCAACTTAGTTTTGCTGTGCCCCCGTGGCATGGGACCCTGGGCAATTGCTCTGCTTGCTACCCCTTAGTGCTGGCCCTGGCTTTTATATGCAGAAAAACAGTTGTTGTGGCACAGCTGGGCCGTGGAGCTTTTATAGCAGGGGTGGGCAAACGTTTTGGCCTGAGGGCCACATCGGGTTTCGGAAATTGTATGGAGGGACGGTTAGGGGAGCCTGTGCCTCCCCAAACAGCCAGGCATGGCCCGGCTCTGCCCCATCCGACCCCCCCCTGCTTCTCACCCCCTGACGGCTCCCCCCCAGGACTTCTGCCCCATCCAACCCACCCTGTTCCCTGATGGCCCCCCCGGGACCGCTGCCCCATCCACTCCCCCTGCTTCCTGTCCCCTGACAGCCCCCAGAACCCCTGCCCCTGACTGCCCCCCGCTGCCCCATCCAACCCCTCCTCCCATTCCTGACGCCCCCCCCCCGGACCCCTGCCCCATCCAATCATCCCTTCTCCCTGTCCTCTGCCCCCGGAACTCCTGCCCCTGACTGCCCCCTGCCCCCCCATCTAACTCCCCCTCTCCTTCCTGACTGCCCCCCTGGGACTCCTGCCCCCATTCAACCCATTCCCCGCCCTCTGACCCCTATCCACACCCTCACCCCTGACCACCACCCCGAACTCCCCTGCCCTCTATCCAACCCCCCCGCTCCCTGCCCTCTTACCGCGCTGCCTGGAGCACTGGTGGCTGGCAGCACTACAGCCACGCACCGCGCAACACAGAGACTGGGTCTGGCCCGGCTCTGCAGCTGCGCTACCCCAGGAGCTCGCAGCCTGCCACCCAGAGCATTGCGCTGGCGGCACAGTGAGCTGAGGCTGCGGGGGAAGAGAAACAGCGGGAGAGGGACCAGGGGTGAGCCTCCCAGGCCAGGAGCTCAGGGGCCGGGCAGGAGGGTCCCGCGGGCTGCATGTGGCTCGCAGGCCATAGTTTGCCCACCTCTGTTTTATAGCATATTGGTGGGTCTTCAGAAAGAAAAAGGTTGAGAGCCCCTGGAGTAGATGACCTCTTGAGGTCCCTTTCAGCCCTGCATTTCTATGATTCTATGATATTTTAATTAGTTGGAAAACGCTGGAGGCCAGATCCTGAACTGGTGTAAATCTGTGTCTCTCCACTGACGTCAACAGGCCTATTCTGATTTACACTAGCTAAGGATCTGGCCATGTACCTAAAAATCTTTTTTAAAACATTCTTCCATTATATAATTTAACATATTGAATGAAGAGTAGAAGTGAAAAAAAATGGGAAATGCCCTTTTTATTTGTCAGATGCATCCTGCATCCAGCCATCTCTGATCAACTGCATGGGGCCCACAAATGTCCTATTGACTAGGGCACCCTGCTTTCCTGAAGGTGCACAGTGAGAATTTGCCTCACTAGTACACCCCATTCCCTTACTTGCCCTGTTTTGGCCCCACTGGGTGACTGGTTACCTCATGCCTTTGTGAGGGAGTGACGGGCACGGGCAAGAATGTTCTTTCACAGTGTCAGCACGGAGGAGCCAGCTGTGTGTCCAATTTTTGGACCACGTTCAATGTTGATGTCAGTGGAGAGCAACGCAGAGGTTAAGGAGGTGAGAAGGGCTTGGGTTTTTCACTATGTTGACGTACACCAGCTCTCACGCTCCAACCTCCTGAGCCTACAAGGTTGTGAGTACATGTCTCAGATGAGAGGTTTTTATCCTTAGCCTCCTCCATATTGAAAGGGGGTAAGGAAATGCCTTAACCCAGCTTTACTTTAAGCCAGGAAGTCCCAGGGGGAAAGAGGTGTTTCTCTTAAACTGGAGTGATACTCTGAGCGAGGTCCTGCCCTCGTGTGCTGCAGATCCATAGATACCCACAAATACAGCACATTCAGTTGTGGAGTAAGACTCTCCTTGGGGGTTATGTTCCAGCAACTGTGCACTGGGATTTTGTGGAGGGGAGAAGGGGCAGTCACAGTCTGGTCAAAACTGGACACTGACTCACTACACTGAGCACAGTTTAGTTTTGTGCATAGTGATAAAAAGGTTTTGAAGGGGATATGGGCTGCCATGGAGCAGCACTGCAGTTCTGGAGCGGGGAAGGACCAGAATTAGCACTGATAACATTTGAGTTTCCATCCGGCTCAGAGCTGCTCCTCCTCAAGAATCTCTGTCCACCCCTTTCACATGTGACAGAGGCTGAGAATGGCAACCAAAAACTTTATGTTGCTAAAAAATTTCTGCTTCAAACCCATGGCCATTCTCACCTGACATGCTCATAACTGGCAGAATGGCCCTGCGTAGGCCATATGTATGAGAACCTAAGTCAGTGCACATGCGCACTCTCTCCTGTCCTGTGTTTATTGCTTTTTAGCAAGAGAAACAAAAGTGGAATCCATGTTCTGTGCAGAAAGAAGCAGTGTGGCCCCCACTGGCTGTTGCTCTCAGCTACATCTCAGATGTTTCATTAGAAGACCACTTCTTAAGATCTACTCTTGGACACTTTTCCCAACAGCCTGCTCATCCCAATCCCTTGCCTTCCCTGCAGCTGCAGTAGCGCTTGGCTACTTGAAAAAGCAATATTAGGAGATAAGCTGAAAACAAACTCACTAGAACGAAAGGTGGTGAGGCTATTACATCTCCCTAGTTGTATCTGATCTGTTTATTTCCTGTCCTCTGGGGCAGGACATTACAATCCTTGGTACCAAATCTCCCTTCATCATCTGCAACGCCCCACAGCTCTACTATCTCCAGGTTCGTCTGCAGTTTGCTTCTATATGCTTGTATGTTTGCCCTTCCTCCAATTTTGGAGTCATCCACAAATGTGGTCCTGCTTGAATGTATTCCAAAGAAACACAGGAGTCTCTAGGAACACTGAAAGAAACTCGGTCTGCGCTACAAGAGACATCACTGCCTGAAGACTGACAGATGGTTCAACATTGCACCTGCCTGAAGTGGCAAGTGCCACAGCCTGAGAACCGCTGAACTCAATGATCTCTAGTTCCCGTGGTCAAGTTGGAGCTGTTAAGAAGTACATTTAAGACACCTGTTGGTAGGGTGACCAGATGTCTCAATTTTATAGGGACAGTCCCGATTTTGGGGTCTTTTTCTTATACAGGATCCTATTACCCCCACTCCCTGTCCCGATTTTTCACACTTGCTGTCTGGTCACCCTACCTGTTGGGCAAAACCCAGTGAATTTGTCCTAAATTAGGGAGTGTGGGAATATCAGAAAGTTCTGTGACATCGCAAGGAAAGAAACCAACTTTCTGTCTGGTTTAAATGCCTGCACAAACTGTAGGAACACTCCCTTGGGTGTGGGATAATGTGCAGTGTTTGTGTCATCTAGTTGTCTAAACACTATGGATAAAATTCTGCTCCTGTTAAATGATTGATTCTCTTTAAGTGAATGGACTTGCTCCAGATTTACACCTGTGAAACTGAGAGCAGACTTTTGGTCCCATGTGCCCACCCGAAGCAGAGCTTACTGCTATCCCATGCAGTGGTCACTTCCCCAGAGCAGCATAAGCCACTAAGTTGTCTGTCCAAAGGTGACCTCATTCAGGGCTGGCCTTCTAATTTGCAGGGTGGAAGAGGGGGGTGTGGTGGTGGGAAATCATGCCATGTTTGCTTGCTTCCCTTCTGGTCCTGATGCTGGAAGGGGCCAGGGATCTGGCTTGTAATACTCCCCTGGCCCCGCTGGCAGAGAGGAAGAGCTAGGTCGAATGCATGATGAGCCCACCAAAAAGAGCAGGGTCACAAGCGACCATTGCTTGGCTGGCCCATATCTCTCTGCAAACCAGCAGTGTGTGAGAAGCACCAGGTTCCCCTGCTTTCCAAAACAAGTGCCTGCAGCAGCTCCCAGTGGTCGCCCAGCAGCCTCTGCAGGATTCTCTGACACCTCTGTTTTCGTGTTAACCCTTTGAGCGCTCTCCAGCACATAGAATGTGCCCGGGAGGGCCATGCAGCCAGACGCAAGCTCGGCAGCAGAGACCTAGCTAGGCCCGGCAGAGGTGCCATATATTGCCCTGACGGGTCCATCTTTGAGCTGCTGCTAGCCCCGGCAACAGGGAAAGGGTTGAGTGAGGGTGGTGGCTGGGCATTAGGACCCAGCGGGCCCCCCGGCGCAGGCGGGGGGCTGTCAATCAGAGAGCGTGGGGAAAGTGACAGCGGTGGGCAGTTCCAGCTGACACCTCGCGCCGGCGAGGGGGATATTTAATTTGGGCTCGCGCGGGGCGCTCGGCAGTGCGCGGCGGCCGTGCAGCAGCTGGGCAGCGCAGAGCGGAGTGGGCACGTGGGTCCCAGCGCTCCGCAGGGCACAGCAGCCGCAGCCAGGCGGGCAAAGGGAGCCGGGCTGCCAGTGCCGCAGGATCAGGGTCTGGGCAGGGCTCCTCCGCCAGGACCGCTCACGCAGCTTGCAGCCCCCACCCCCCCGGGGCTCCGGCGTGGATGCGCTGCCCGCGGCTTCCTCCCAGTGCACAGAGCGCGCGTTGAAGTGATCGAGGCACCCCGCAGACGGGCGGGGGAATGGGCAGCTCCTCTGGAGCCTGGGCTCGCTGAGGGCTGGTGCTCGCCACGGGCTGTTCGCAGAGCAGGGGGTGCTCTGGCCCCCATTGCACAGTCCCTCCCGAGAGCTGCTGCTTCATGCGACCCGCGCTGCCCTCGCCGGGCAGGAAGCCCCCGAGGACGCCGCCGGGTCCCTAGTGCGCGGCGCGGAGCACCAGCCTGCGTCCTGCTCGGGCCTGGGCAGCGGGGGATTTACAGCCCGGAGCCGGGTGCGAACCTGTCGTGGGCGGGCGAGCGACTCGCTTGGAGGATGAGCCCGGGGAGAACCCTCGGGATCTAAGTCCAGCTTCCTGAGCCCCGGCGCCCCGATCCCGGAGCCGCCCGGCACAAGGCGAGCCCAGCCATGGGACCGAGCTCCGCGCCGCTCGCCCGGCGCTGCGTGTCCGCCTGAGGAAGCGCCCTGCTCCGATCTTGGGGCGGGGAAGGGAAAAGTGGGGAGCCCCCCTCAGAGCTGCAGCTGTTAGTGCGTGTGCAGGACTCTTCCCTCCCCCTCGCTGCCGCCGGCCGGACCCTTTGCCCAGCTCCCCGTCTGTAAAGAGGGGTTTATTCTTGGGCTCCAGTCTCACGCCAAACCCTGTCCCAGCGTCTAGACAAGCTGTCGTGGCTCTAAGTCCAGCTGTCACCATGGGGATGGAGCCGGGGCCGCTGTGAATCTTGTGGAGCCAGACAGAGCGGAGGGAGGGAGCGAGCCGCGGAGGGGGGAAGACGCCGTGGCCCTTCGGAAGGCTGCTCGCAGGGGCGCAGGGCTGCTCGCCCGGCTGCGGCAGCGGGGAGCCGCCGATGCTGAGTCCCAGCAGCCCCGAGGGAGCTATTTAAAGCGACGGGCCTCGCTGGACTTTGTCTCGGCCTATTTATGACTCCCCTGGACTTGGCAAGGGGCAGCGCGGGGCAGTAGCGAGAGCTCGGAAATCATCCCGGGGCGAGTCCCGGCCGCCGCCCGGGGCCTGTCTGCGCCGGCGGGAGCATGAAGGGGCCGCAGACTCTCCTGCTCTGGGCCGGCTGGCTGCTGCTGCAGCGCGGCTCCGGCCAGCCCTACCTCCGCCTCCGGCCCTCCCCGAGCGATAACCTGCCTGTCAAGGACATCCTGGAGCACCCGGACCCCGAGTACGACCCCAAGGAGCAGGACCTGGACGAGCGGACGCTCAGAAAGAAGCTGGGCAGCAGCTTTGACCCCGCGTTCATGTCGGTGGCCGCCCCGGCCCCGGGGAACCTCTCCAGCCCGGCGCCCCCGCCCAGGCTCAGGGGCTCGGCGCCGCTGCCCGGCGAGCTGAAGAAGCTGGAGCTGGGCGAGAGCACCTCGGGGCCCCGCATGAAGCTGGGCAAGAAGGCCCGGAGGAAGTTCCTGCAGTGGCTGTGGGCCTACACCCACTGCCCCGTGCGCTACACCTGGAAGGACCTGGGCGTCCGCTTCTGGCCGCGCTACATCAAGGAGGGCAGCTGCTTCGCCGAGAAGTCGTGTTCCTTCCCCGAGGGCATGTACTGCAAGCCGGCCAAGTCGGTGCCCAAGACCTTTCTGCGCTGGTACTGCCAAGGCTGGTCCAGGCAGAAGTACTGCACCTGGATCCCGGTCCAGTACCCGCTGATCTCGGAGTGCAAGTGCTCCTGCTAAGCCGGGCTGGGGAGCCGCTTCCGCCGCGCTGGGCGTGCCCCCTGCTTGGAGAGCCAGGCTCCTGGACAGACTCACCGGGATCCCAACTGTAGCGAGGGGGGCGGTCTCCATTGCCCTGGATCCCAACTCCGTTGCATGGGGAATCTCAGAGGATCGGTGCACCAGGAGGTATCATCCAGCTCAGTACCTAGCTGTCTCTCGCAGTGCAACTCGTCTCCCTTCCCCCCCCTCCCTTCCACCGAGACCCTGAGACTGAAAGGACACACACAAAGATGGACACACGCTCACAAGAGGATCTGTTTGTGCGTTTCTCTCCCCTTATTACATCCCTTGCACTGTTTATGACTTATTTTATTTTAAATGGGAAAAGCAAAACTGAAAAGGAACTGCAGTGCAGGCCAGAGGCAAAGCTAAGCACTACAATCAGATGTTTATTTTTATACATATATAGCGTTCTAACAAAACAAAACAGAGAGAGAGAGAGAGAGAGAGAGAGAAAGAGGGAGTTACCAGCCTTGTAAATATAGAGATTTTAAAAAGAAGGGGAAAATTGCAGCTGTTTATTATTATTATTATTATTTTATTATTATTATTATTATTTTAAAGACATAGGACCACATTTTAAATCCATCCCACTAAAATCTGAGTACTTCCCTGAAAAAAGGAAGGGGGAAATTTCCAGTCAAGATGATTCAACAAAAAACCAACACAGAAGCCCTTGAAGATGTTAATTTCTATTTGCTGTATTTTTGTCTTCTACAAATGTTTCAAGTAATCTGCAAAGCTCTTTACGTTTTTAAAAAGTGTTTACTGATTAACTACAAAGGAGATTTTTTTTAAAGTACAAAGTTATGAAAGAGTGGAGTCTGTTTTGTTGGTTTTGGAATACATATAGTAACGTAGAGATGTTAAAAGAAATTTTCAGTGTACAGTTTATTTATTTTTAATGTTTATGTATAAAAAAGCTAGAGATTATGCCAGAAAATATTGGAAATGTTTACTTGAATATTCCTTTAAAAACATATCAGTGTAAATATGAACTATGACTGATCAAAACATTTTTAGCAATAAACTCTATCTCTGAAGAAACAATTACTGATGCACTACAGAGTTCTGGGAAAGGAGATTATGGTGCTAGGTTTCTTGGGGCCAGATCCTGAGCTAGTGTAGCTCAGTATCGCTCCACTGAAGTCAAGAGACTTGCACCACTTTACACAGGTTGAGGATCAGGCTCTGGTTTTATTTAAATTCTGCACTTGGTGTGGAGATGGAGGACAGAAGAGAGGGATAAATGGCTCATAAGGGATAAAAAAATTGAAATGTTTTGGGAAGGGAGCCATTGTCTAGTATCTGCATGAGTTTTTCTTCCTTCTTCACTGTGCCTTGTCAGGGTCTCTCTCTTACTCTGTGTCACTAGGATTCCAAGTTTCAGATTTCTCAGATTCTCAGTGGTGGAGGAAGGGGTAGAGGTTATCGCCTGAGCCATTAAAATGCCTGGCAAAATTCAAAAGCCCATGTGTTAGAGCAAATGTTGTAGCTGTTGCTAGTCATTAGCAGGGGAGGGAAGGAGTGGGGATTGCTCTGGGCTTTGGAAGAATAACCCGAGTGGGGTGGGAACTGGGAATTCTCTCCCCAGTGGAATGTGTCATTGAGTCAGGAGGAAGAGGAACATTCTTGGGGGATTGACCTGGCAGAGGTGCTGAGTGCCTTCAGCTCCCACTGAAGTCACCATTTGGCCCAATCCTGCCAGGGGGTGAGCAGGATGCCCTACCTTCCCTCAGATGGTGCTCAGCTCCTTGTAGGATCATCAGCCTCCAGATTGCCAGTTGTGGGCGGAGGGGTGTTGGCATGATCCTGTGAGGTGCTCAAGTGAGTGGAAGTTGAGGGAACTCAGCACTTTGCAAAGTTGGGCCCTGAGGGGCCTACTCCTGCTCCTATTGAAATCAATGGGAGTTCTGCCTTTGGGATCAGGATCTGGTCCTAACAGGGCTGCCACATTGGAAGAGGGGGAAAAGGGGAAAGCTGGTGGCAGGATCTGGACTGCAACTGCATGCATGGAGTAGTCTGCAGATGGTGGTGGTGATGGGGGCATCTTCCCCAGTTCTTTGAAATACTTCTCATTCTGGGACATAGAGTACATTGCAAAGACCCCCCCCCCCCCCCCCCAAACAAAAAAGCTCTTTGGAAAACTCTTGGTCAGTGAGGAGTAAAACTCACTCCCTAGTGCTGCCATGTCAGCGGTGTGCAGAGATGCTGACGGTGAACTCCAGCAAAGGCAGGGAAAGTTCTGATCACCATCCGTCTGAGCAAAGTGCATTGGGATGGTGGGCAAATGGCAGCGGGCCTGAGTCAGAGGCCATTGAAGTCAGTGGAAAGACTCCCAGGAACTTCTGTGGGGTTTGGATCAGGCCCATCAGGCTTTATAGAAACCACTTCCAGCCAGTGCTTGGCTCCTCTGGTGCGGGTAGAGTGCCTGTCAAGCTTCTGTGGGGCCAACGCTACTCGTGGAGGGACTGGATTCAGATTTTAGTAAAACACAGGCTAAATTTGGAATAGGTGCAAATTGCTGCAGAAGGGAGTGTGTTTCCAAGGGGATAATGATTTTAGCACTTGATATCTTCCAGGAGCCATGTAAACAGTAACTCACTCATGGGAGGGGAAACCGGTTGGCCGTTCCCCTCCCCTCCCCCCCCCCCCAGATACCCAGTCTCTTTCAAGGGAGCAGAAAAATAACACTTCTAGTGCAACTTGCAAAACATCCGGGGTGTTTGGGAAAGGAATGGGTCAGCTCATCTTGCAAGAAGAACGACATCTGTGGTGTGGACACCGAACATCTGTAGGAGGCCTTTTGCCTGGGTGTGTGGGTGGGGCGTGGGGGAGGGTATTCTGGGAAAATATTTTGGACATAATCCCAACAGTATCTGGTGTGTTGGGATTTGGTTACAAATGGCCCTTTAACATCTTAGTGCATTTTGTTCTGCAGATTCCAGGGGTATGTGGAGACCCTGCTTTGTGCTAACCTGGGAAATAAACCATTCCCCGGACTCAGTGGCTGAATTTAGTTGTGGGGGAAGGGGAAAGGGGGTGACTTCTGTGTGTGTCCTAATTGCAGAGGATAAAACAGCCTAAAAGCCTCCATGCTGTGCAACTGGAGGGGCCACCTCAGTCCCGAGATCAGGAACATACTCCTGATACAAGGGAGTCAGGGCCAAATGTCCTGCAGCTTCTGCTTCAGTCTTTAAGTTTAACCAAATGTGGGGGGAGAATAAGGGGACCTACCCCACCAGATAACATTTGACTCCCTCATTCATGTCCCTCTGAGTGGGGCTGCAGGAAAAATGCATTCTCACTCCTGATCTCCCCTGCCAATCCCCATTGCTCAGATGCCCCTATTATTTACTGATGAAGGTTTTGCCACTGTGTTACCAAGAGTGGTTTCAGCAGCTAAGGAAAGGCTGTGAATGTAGAAATGTGACATTCGTGGAACTGGGGATGGGGATGTGTGCAGAAGGCAGGATGATTAACCAATCTTCTTATATCGGGGAATAGCCCGTGTTAGTCTGTATCCACAAAAACAACAAGGCATCTGGTGGCACCTTAAAGACTAACAGATTTATTTGGACATAAGCTTCCGTGGGTAAAAAAAACCCATTTCTTCACATGCATCTGAAGAAGTGTTTTTTTACCCATGAAAGCTTATGCCCAAATAAACCTGTCAGTCTTCTTATCTCTCCTTGGCATCAGAAGGAATTTTGGGTGGCATGAGAAATGGACGGGAATAAGGCCTAGTTTTTAGTGTATCTGCTTGCAAATAGGGGACAGGCAGTGTGTAAAATCTTTCTCATGCCTCTATTGGTCCAATGTACGGGACACCAAACTTTGAGATCTGGCTCCTTTCCCCCAGCTCTGCCAGTAACTTGATGAGTGATGTGGGCCAGCTCTGTGCCTCAGTTTCCACATGTGTAGTGCTTTGAGATCTAAGCAAATGCCTCTTCATCCTTGCTGTCCCTTTTGCTTATAGACAGGTACATTTCAGCATGGGCATAGGAATACTTAGTCGTGTCTGGGAACACACACACTTGGGAACCACGGTCATACCTTGGCGCTTGCATTTATGGCCCATGATTAGTCCACATTGCCCTCAGACCCCCTCCGTTTCTCCTCCATGCATTGCCTATAGGCCCTGTGCATTTGGTCTTCCAGACTCTGCTGCATCCCTTCATTTTCTCCACCCCCCACCCCTATGCACTGTTCTAATATGCAGGCCTGTTTAGGGTGAAAGGAACTTGATGAATATGTAGTGTGATTTCAAAGTGTGTTTTCTGCAGCAGCAGCAACAACAACAAAGAGTTTGAGGGGGAGCCCTGGCCTTCTGGCTCACTCTGATAGTGAAGTCTCTGGGGTTTTGGAAGCCCCTTACTAACTCAGAGGCGCCACTTAGCCGACAGAACAGGATGAGGTGGTTAGCTAGAGGATCAGCAGCTTAACCCTTTCTTACATAGAGGGGGAAAGACTGGGAGAGGCTGTTGTGGGCATGACAAACACCTTTTTCCAATAGTATTCCCTGAAAATCGCAGCTCAAAACAGTGCTAAGCTTATGTATGTTTATAAAGATCTCTCTTGTACAAGAGCCTTATGTCAGGGTTCTTCTGCCTGCCCTCACCAGGGGAGTGGTAAAGTTCTCTCTTCTAACCAGAGTCCCCAGATCAAGACATTCCCTGCCAGCTGACAGTCCCTCTTGTTAAAGCAGCCTCGGATCTGGATGGTTGCTGCTATTTCACCTTGGGATCTGGATACAGTTCTCCTGTGTTGAGAAACCTTTCTTTTAAACTCACATTTGACTTTCACACCAGTTCTGCAGTGCATGGCTGTTAAACTGTTTTCTATCCAATGCCAAAGAGGTTATTTTCTCCCCTTTGCCTTTGTTTGCTCCACCATTAGCCCAAGACCTCGTGTCTTGGACTTTGCTAGCTTAGGTCAGTGTGAAGCCAGAACATGGTACCCTGGCCCATCCTCTTCAGTTAATGCTGTTTCACCAGTAAACCACACTGGGTGGGTTTTAGGTTGACCCAGTTTTCCACGTTACACTCATCCTCTGTGCCCAGTGAACCAGCCTCTCAGGTCCAGGGCCCAAGATTTTTAGTGTCAGCACATGTCATGTGACTGAAGCCCAGTAATAATGTAAAACAGTGGTCTCCAAAGTGGGATGCGCAGCAGGAGGAGCGTCACCGAAGCAGCTCCGCTTTTTCTTTTTTTCCCTTCGGCAGTCCGAGCGGCTTTTTTTTTTTTTTTTTTTGCTTCAATAGTTTGGCCCGGAGCAGGGGGTGTGCGATCAAAAAAGTTTGGAGACCACTGATGTAAAACAATAGCTCAGCTTTAAGACAGGTGAGTGAACTAGACTGAAGAAAATAATCTCCATGAATCTCTATCTGAAATGCAGACTGAACCTGAACATTTCTTTGGTTCAAAAAAGGACATATCTCTCCTCCCTCCCATTGGCTTTTATTATTGCTGCTGCAACGGTGCTGAAGCAGTATTTCCAGCTGAACTGAAAGTACAAGAAATGTCACAAGGTCTGTTCTTCTGAGACTCCAAGACCAAGAGTTCCAGGTGAGCAGGATATGAATCCTAATAGCACCCAAGTGTTCAGTAGTTTATAGCAGTGGTGCAAGAGGTGCAACTTGCTGGTCTACACTACTGCGGTAAATCAATCTAAGGCCTGGTCTACACGGGGGCGGGACGGGGACGGGGGGAGAAGGGGGATCGACCTAAGATACGCAACTTCAGCTATGAGAATAGTGTAGCTGAAGTCGACATAGCTTAGGTCGACTTACCTCGAGTCCTCATGGCTCAGGGTCGACTGCCGCTGCTCCCCCATCAACTCCACTTCTGCCTCTCGCTGCGGTGGAGTATAGGAGTCGACGGCAAAGTGATCGGGGATCGATTTACTGGCAGGTAGTGTAGATGTACCCTAAGTTATGCTACTTCAGTTACACGAATAACGTAACTGAAGTCAACATAGCTAGATCCGCTTAGCGTAGTGTCTACACTGCACTGTGTCGATGGGAGACGCTCTCCCGCCGACTTCCCTTAGGCTTCTTTAAGAGGTGGAATACACAAATCGATGGGAGAGCACTCTCCCATCAATTTAGCGTATCTTCACCAGACCCACTAAATTGACACTGCTGCATTGATTGCAGCAGTGCCGATTTAGCCGATAGCGTAGACATGGTCTAAATGTGAAGCTCCATAACTATATAGCTATAGCAATACAAGTGCACTCCATTGAATGCCTGGGTTATCAATGGGGCTAGAACATACAGCCTTCAATGTCAGAGCCACAGGCCTCTACTACTTGAACTAAAGGAGTAATTCAATTGGCTAGTAGTAGTAGTAGTAGTAGTAGGTGCTTATCCTTATGTAGATCAGCCACTAGATAGGTACATGCCAAACTTATCCAGTATGTTAGATCAGTGGCTCTCAACCTTTCCAGACTACCGTACCCCTTTCAGGAGTCTAATTTGTCTTATGTACCCCCAAATTTCACTGCACTTAAAAATTACTTGCTTACAAAAGCAGACATAAAAATACACATCTGTCACAGCACACTGTTACTGAAAAATTACTTACCTTCTCATTTTTACCATATACTTATAAAATAAATCAATTGGAATATAAATATTGTACTTACATTTCAGTGTATAGTATATAGAGCAGTATAAACAAGTCATTGTTTGTATGAAATTTTAGTTTTTACTAACTTCACTGGTGCATTTTATGTAGCCTGTTGTGAAATTAGGCAAATATCTAGATGAGTTGACGTACCCCCCGGAAGACCTCTGCGTCCTCCAGGAATATGCATACCCCTGGTTGAGAATCACTGTGTTAGATGGTACCTAAGTGCAAAGTCCACTTCTATGTGTAATGCCCACCTACCCTCAATCATTCCTCAGGGGGCTGCATATGTTGTAATTCTGTGTAATTGCATATCTCTGTGTATAATTTGGCTGCCATCATATCAACTTGTGGCTCACATGCTGCCCGTAACAATATACTCATCCCACTCGACTGCATACTCGCCAGTAGAGCAGGTCACAGACCTATTGCCAACATGTGGGCAAATAAAAGCAGCAGGTTCCCTCCCCTGTTATTTGGGGAGGGAGGTATTATTTGTTACTCAAGTGTCTGAACAGCTGCCAGTTCATTTGTGGAAAAAATGTTCATGGAACCCCCCAAAATGTCATGAACTCAAATGATTATTAACCCAAAAATTCATACCAGAAGTTTCTTATTCCTCATTTGTCATTCTGTTCAAAAATTCTCAGCCAGCCAGTCAAGGGGAAGAAACAATACCATGTGACTTTTAAAAAGTCCAGTCACGCATTGTGAGAACATAGTGAATCATTCATGACCAGTTGAAATGAACAGTTTGCAAGCACCCCACTGGCTAAAAATTGTTTGTTCACACTGTTCAGTGAATATTTGTGAAGAATGAGGCCATTCACAAAATTCAGGATCAGTTTGCAAACAGAAAAATGGATCTAAGTATTCTTGGCAAAGAAGGATTCCACCATGTTGACACATAGAATATTAAATGAAGGGCAACATCACTGATGAAGTGCAGTAGAGTAGTATGGTTGAACTGAAATAAAGGAGTAACTCTGGGACTCTGCAGTGTAGTATAATGCAGTATTATGACTTGGTTCTTATTTCTTACTTAAAATATTATACACATGGTGCAATGCTTGTTGGTACTGAAATTACTGAGCTGGACTTTAGTAGAGGTGAATGGTAGTTTTTTTTAATAAATGAAAACATTTGAAATATTTATTCTGTGGATTTGGTCTCAAGAGACTCATTGCATTACTTTAGATATTTGCATATTCTGTTTTCATGTATGTTGCCATCACGTGTCCTGGGCTATGCAGAATGTGTGTATACTTAAAGACCTAGATACTTAAAGTTGTTTAGGCCTCTGACTCCCATTGAAATCAATGGGTGTTAGGCTCCTAAATAGTTTTGAGGGTCTGGGCCAAAGACTCTTTGCAGATCTACATGGAGCTATGCCTCTACCCATAACACGCCAATATAGGCAAAGTGCTCTAGAAATAAAGATGACCCTATAGAAATGTTCTCTCTCCAGTGATAATGTTGGTGGTGAATGGTTTGTCTTGTAGGATAGTATAGGAAATCAGATAACCAGTTATGGGCCCTTGGGTAGCAATCAGAGTGGCATTTGGCAGGAGTCATTCACCTCTCTCCCACTGACTCCTTCGCACAGTACAAACCTTAATGCCTGATCCATAACTCATGGAAGTCATAGAATCATAGAATATCAGGGTTGGATGGGATCTCAGGAGGTCATCTAGTCCAACCCCCTGCTCAAAGCAGGACCAATCACCAACTAAATCAGTCAATGGGAAGTGTCTCCTTATCTTCACTGGGCTTTGGTTCAGGCTATTTTTGAGCAAAGATAAACCTTTTCATACAATTCAGCTCTGTTGTCCTGCAGCCCCACTGATGTCCCCAGAAGTTTCCACCTGCCAATCAGCCACCGTTGTAGTGCATTCCATATGCTTTTGCTCCTGACAGTCACAGTGAGAGCACCATTTGCAGTGCTGCTTCAGGCAGTGGGACATGGTGTGTCAGTTTCTCTAGAGACACAATGGGGAGAGCCTGACTCTATGGGAAGCAGGGATGGGGAGCGATAATGTTTGGAAGGCAAGTGAGAGCTAGATCTCTGGGTGAGTGGGTAGGGGGTGTGCATAGGGGGAGAGGGCCTTTAGTGTGAGTGGGAGCATGAAGGCAGTGCTGCATGAAAGATGGGGCAATTATTCTATACTGGGTGGGACCCCAGGGCCGTAGCTAATGAGGGAAGAGTGGGTAGCAGTATTTAGGGAGGAGCAAGTTATCCCAGATGCTGGCTCGATCCAAGAAGTTGTTTATACATGTGCAACTGAATGTTGTTCTAGGAGGGTGGTGCTGAGAGCTATGAGTCATCCTCAGTGGCTGCCTTCCTCCCCCTGATATTGCCTGCCATGCTTCTTCACCATTTGCTGCCAAAATGCACCATTTCTCTCCAAAAGCTGTTTGTGAGGGATGGGGGAGCCACCCCAGGCTCAGCTCATCTGCTTCATTTTGGGCAGGGGCAATATCTCATCATGTAAATTAGATGAGGCCATAAGCTGGACTGCTTTAAAATTGCAAGCAGCTCTGTAGCACAGAGCTTGCTCTCACCTCCCTGCTCTGGAATGTAAGGGAACCTACGCCCTTGCTAGCAACTACCCCGGGTACCTCCTCCTCTGGGCACTTGGATATCTCCTCCTCCGGGCACTTGGGTAGCAGAGAGGCTGGTTCTGACTGTTTATAAGAAAATAATGCCAGTAAAGTGAGTGTTTGCGTGTGTAGCTTTGCAACATCCAATGGCAGTTCCTTGGGGGGGGTGTCATATTTGGAGGTGCATCCTCAGACATCAGGGCTGACCAAACTTTGCTCAGCTGAGGTTCACTCAATAACTTGCCAGGAGTCCAAGGACTACACTTAATTTCCATAAAATGCATCAGATTGCAGCTGCCCTTTGCTTTACTAGGCAGCACCCCAATGGAGGAGGAATGGCATGACCCATAAATAGGGTCCTACCAAATTCACAACTATGAAAAACACATTACAGGCCGTGAAATCTGGTCTCTCCCCCATGAAAGCTGGTCTTTTGGGTACTTTCACCCTATACTATACATATTTCATGGGGGAGACTAGTGTTTCTCAAATTGCAGGTCCTGACCCAAAAGGGAATTGCAGGGGGGTCACAAGGTTATTTTAGGGGGGTTGTGGTATTGCCACCCTTACTTCTGCACTGCCTTCAGAGCTGGGCGCCCAGCTTTGAAGGCAGCACCCAGCTCTGAAGGCAGCACATAAGTAAGGGTGGCAATGCCATACCATGCAACTTTTACTTCTGCACTGCTGCCTTCAGAGCTGGGTGGCTGGAGAGTGGTGGCTGCTGACTGCGGGCCCAGCTCTGCAGGCAGCAGCACAGAAGTAAGGGTGGCAATACCATACCATGCCATCCTTACTTCTGCGCTGCTGCTGGCGGCAGCTCTGCCCTCTTCTGAAACTCGGCTCCCAGCCAGCAGCCACCACTCACTAGCCGCCCAGCTTTGAAGGCAGCCCTGCCGCCAGCAACAGCGCAGAAGTAAGGGTAGCAATACCGTAACCCCCCCCCTACAATTACTTTGCAAACCCTCCCTCCAACTCCTTTTTGGGTCAGGACCCCTACAATCGCAACACGGTGAAATTTCAGATCTAAATAGCTGAAATCATGAAATTTATGATTTTTAAAATCCTATGACTTTGAAATTGACCAAAATGAACCATGACTTTGGTAGGGCCCTACCCATAAAGCTTTGGAACAAGATGGAGTATTGTATGCTGGGAGCTGTAGTGACCAGGGGCTGCAGCTTCTGTGCATTAACAATGACAAGAGAAGTAGAATGCTGTGGGCATGAACCACACTTTAGCAGCTCATGCCTTACTCAGCGATTTGCTGGAATCAAAGCAGGCGCTATCTTTGCTGTGACCATTCTTACTGAGGAGCAGTTTGGGCTCGCGCAAGTGGTTCTTCTTCCACCTGGAGAAGCCATGTCTCCACAGTGGGAGTCAGAATCCATGCTCAGCTCTGTGGACACTTTGCACTGAATGATTTGGGAGCTGCTTGATTCCCCCTGGATGCAATGCTGGGTTCAAGAGAAGCTGTAGCTTATCCCCACAGAAGGAGGAAAAGGCGTCAGAAGAGGAAATCTCCAGTTTGGGAAGTATCTCCTTCGTGAGTCTTCTCTCTTATGAAAGAGGCTGTGAAAACTCAGCATTGAACAGCTCTCTGTTGCTCAGCAAGGCAAGTCTAGCTACTTCTAGCTGGTAAGAAAGGAGAACGAGTCACCGCAGCAGAGAAATCACTGCTTGGGAAGTCCATTTCTAGCTTAGGCAATCTCATCCTCCTCACCTCTAAGAGTCATGGCTGGATGAGGGCCTGGAGAGAGAGCACATGCTCACCGTGTACTGGCCACAGCACATGAATTGTCTTTCCATCCATGGTTAGTGTGACCATGTTTCCCTAAACTGAAAACAGGACACCGGTAAGAGATGGTCAGTGCTTAGGGGAGTTTACTTACAGTATGCAAAAAAGATAAGGTGGTTTCATATATTTTATATATATGTTCACTTATTTCATGGCTTCATATATTTTACTTAAAACTCAGTAGTTACTGACATTGTTCCTAGTCTTGCCGTTCTTCAGGGTGTGAAGCTGCTTGATACCAGTTGTATTTCTCTGAGGATTTGCTTGTCTTTCAGCAACTTGTCATAGAATGCAGTACAGTCTAGAGAAAAGTTAACTTGCACACACAAGACAGCCCGCATGTTGGAGACATTCAGACGTGATTTTTCAGGAGACCACACGTCATTCACAATTGAAAAGACACGTTCAACAGGTACTGTAGTACCAGGCAGAGATATCATAAATTCCATAGCCTTCACTAGATCTGTGTATTGTATTTCAGTATGGTCCATCTCTCGAAAAATCTTTTGCCATCTTTTGGTGATGGGCAATCTCTGATGGTTCCAGTCTGAAAGACAACTGGAGACAGTTGATTTTGCACTAAACCACTCAAAGAAACAATTTTCATCCAACGTTATTTAAGGTGGGAATTCTAGTGTGGTGTGCAGCGAGAGCTGTCTTGCATTTGCTCCCACTGCAGCATATTCCTCAGCAGAGCCCACTCAAACTTTTCGGTGCACTCAAAGGTGGATTTCCAGTGCTTTTTTAGCTTCTGTGTCTTGCCTCAGAAAAAATCCTGAAACACTTGGTGTTAAACACTTACTTTTATCAAAAAAAGAACAGGAGTACTTGTGGCACCTTAGAGACTAACAAATTTTAATCATGAAGTTGATGGATTTCCACTCCATACAGCTAAATGCAGTGCCTTGCATAATGACAGGTTTCAGAGTAGCAGCCGTGTTAGTCTGTATCCGCAAAAAGAACAGGAGTACTTGTGGCACCTTAGAGACTTCATGATTAAAATTTGTTAGTCTCTAAGGTGCCACAAGTACTCCTGTTCTTTTTGCGGATACAGACTAACACGGCTGCTACTCTGAAGCCTTACTTTTATCAGCATCTCTGTGTTTCTTGCTCTGAAGGTGCTGGGTAATGTCATTTCGACCACTGTGGGCCATGGATAAATGTTCTCCACATGTCTCACATATAACTTTGCTGCCGTCCAATGTTGAAGTGTCTTTTTTAAAAAACTTGAACTGTTTTTGGAAGTCTTCATTACAATTACACGGATGTTTCCTAGACATTTTTATAGCAAAAAATAATCACACACAAACTATTGATTCTTCTAAGGACACAGGTATGCACAAGCCCCTCTCCCCCCCAAAAAGGAACAAAAGCATAACCTGGCAACATCCTGTGACAGCTGGGCAATGGAGAGCATCAGCTGCTTGCTAAGGTGCCTAGCTCTGAAGACAGTGTCCCCGCCAGCAGCAGCACAGAAGTAAGGATAGCATGGTGGTATTGCCACCCTTACTTCTAACACAACCAGCCCTTGACAAAGGAGAACATGTGTGTGAATGAACTGTCTATGCTCCTTGTGGGGATTTTTTGGATACATGATGTCAGGCTGCCTCTGGCTGGGACCCTGCTCCTGACAGCCCCTGTTTTGCTGAACCAATTCCTTGCTATGGGCCAAGTTAATCTCCAAGTTGAAGAGTTTACACCAGAGATCTCTATGGCCTGGTAAATCTGAAACACCATGGTAGAATTGATTTTCAAGTGTTCCTTCACAAGGCATTCTCTGAACACTGGTTCAGCCCAGCATCTGGGCACAGCACTCTGCCTCTATGGCAGGCAGCCTGTTTGGCTCGGGGGTGGGGGGACGACGACTCTTACCTACCACAAAATGTGCTTTAAAAACCTTCCTATTTTCCCTTTTCTAGGCAAACATTGGAACTGTGAAGAGATCATCACGCTGCTTTCAGCCTGCAGCTGCAACGCAGCTAACCAACAAAAATCAGCATTTAAATTAGAGCACTGCCACTAATCCCCATCGGATGACCTGCGTGCAGCATCCTTCAACCCTACTGATGCTGACAATCCATTTAGCCATGTTTTGTGCCCATCAATAAAAGGGGTTCCTACCTTCTTGCTGCAGACCTTACATTGAGCAGGAAAATTAATATAGTGCTTCCATACACCCTCCTGGTCAAGTTGCTCAAAGCATTCTATATTTACTCATGGGGGAATTCTGAGCCAAAAAAATAAAAATTCTGCACCAAAAAATTAAAAATTCCATTCAAAATATTTTAAAATTCTGCATAGTTTATTTGTCAAAATAAAGCAACATAATCACACTGGTTTCAATTTTGATAATGTATTTAAACTACAGTACAGTGGATGGAGAATGGGAGTGGGGAGCATTGGAGTAAATCCCCAAACCCCCTTTGTCTATTAGTAATGAAGCTAGGTTTGACCCTTTATTTCTAGTTATTATTCAACAAATATATGCAGCCATATGCTCAGTGTTACATCATAGGCAACTGAAGAGCAAGTGAGGGCTGGGGAATCAAACTCACAATTTATATTGGCTATTGACCATCTCCAGAAAGGTAACAAATAGTTCAGGAGCACATTTTGATAGGAAATTTTTTCAGTCCAAAAATTGAGACCAGCTCTAATCACTAAAGCACCATAAGCATTTATAAGGCCATACTGTCCTTTACACCACTCTGGCAATGTAAAGGAGCCTTTTTACATGTGTTTTATGCTCCTGGGGGAATTCACAAAGACAATGGGAACAATTCACTAAGCAGGCAGGCTGCTACATTCTGCTCTGCCTGCGGGGACAGAGTCTGCCCCACACCTGCCTCCTCAGAAACACCCCAAAGCCCTACCCCTCCATGTCAAATGTGCTACAATAGCGAGCAAGAGGGACAGAATATCTCTCTCACACACACGACTGCCCAGCCCCTCCCTGCGGTGATTTACATCTCATCCGGCTGCTTTGGGCACCTGAACCAACCTGCCTGAGCAGCTGGGGAGGAGCACATGACTGCTCTTGTGGCTTCCCTTTGCTTCCCCATCAGAAGTCATTTTTCTGCAAGGAAGCAAAGAAATCTGCGGGGGATATGAATTCTGCACCTGTGCAGTGATGCAGAATTCCCCCAGGAGTATATATTGAGCCTCATAGTAAGGAAGGCTCAAACTCTGAGGCAGTGCAGAAGTAAGGGTGGCAATACCATGTCACCCTTACTTCTTTGCTCTGCCTTGCATCCGGCAAGTGAGGCTGTTGCCCAGAGGGTCAGCTCTGAAAGCAGCACTGCCTGTTTGCAGCAAATTTCTCTGCTGCTGCTGGCAGGCATCACTGCCTTCAGAGCTGACACCCCTGGCAGCAGCCACAGCTCTCCGCTCTCCACTCTGTCACTCACCCTACTCTTTGTGCATCTTTCTCAAAAACCAGTGACTGCAGTCACTGAACTCAGGGAGGAGTGCACCATTCTAATGTGTGCAGCACACTCATTTTACAGAACACCAGGCTGCTTGGAGAGGGATTATACCTCTCTGAGGCACAATCCTTTAAGTAAACTCCTCACTATTCTGTGAAGCAAGCAGTGGACAGCTGTCCCAGGTTGACCCAGATATAAGAACTACCTATAGTGTCCAGGCAGAGAGTCGGGGCTGCTGCCCGGGGGGACAGGTTTGAAAGCAGCACTGCTTGCCAGCAGCAAATTTCTCCCATCATGCTGCTGGTGGGCAGCACTGCCATCAGATCACTGGTAGCCTCTCTCTGCTCTGCCTTGCAGCTGGAGCGAGAGGGGGCTACTGCCCGGGGGGACAACTCTGAAGGCAGCGTTGCCTACACAAATCAGGGACAAATGCCCAGTTTTAGTGAAAAAATAGGGATGGCCAGAACAGAGCTGAAAAAGGGGCCTGTCCTGGCCAAAATGGGACATATGGTCACCTTATCCATGGTGATGTGCCATCTAAGTGCTGCTGGAGGACCTTCAGAGGTGCGCATTCAGGGGTCTGCAAGCTCAACAGGTGCTCTCTATGTTGGGCTGAGGAGGGTCTTTTAGGAATGTTGCACTAGAGGCCACAGTTCCTTTCCCGACAGAGCCTTTATCATTAAATCCAGCCCTGACCACCCATCTCTTCACCGGCGCTGTTACCTCATGGTGTATGGTGGCAGGGGCTGTGTTTCAGACACAGAAAGAGTAAGAATAGCTTGCAGGGGTAGTTCCAAATCCCTTTGGTTCAGCAGGGGACACAATGGCATGTAAGATGGAAAAGGCTTGGCTCCAAGGCTCGTGGAGGCGAGTCTGCATTCTCTGAACTCAATTTAAAAAAGGCCCCCTTTCAGCAAAAGACTGAGCTTCCTTCTAGCCCACTCCCCCGCAGAGCCACAGGGGCACAAAAGGGATAAGGTTTGTCCCAGGTGAAGGCAGTCCCTGAAACACACCAAGTATAGAAAGGGGCCTTTCTCTGTGAATACTTCCTTGGTCTTGAGTGGCCCAGGATGCTGAGGGCAGGTGTAAAGGGGGCCTGAGTCTGGCTTTACGGGCACATCCCACAAGAGGGCTGTTTGTGGGCAGTGGAGACTTGGGGGACTGGAGAGCTCTGTCCTAATATGTGAGCTGACCCTGGGCTTGTCTCAGGGAAGGGAGTAATTCTGGGCCACCTCCCTGAGAGCCGGGGATCGCTTGGAAAACTCATTCAGTGAAAGAGAGCCCCACCTAGTGGCCAAATGCTGAAGTGTGTTGCCATATGGGATTGTAACACCGCATGTCCAAGGGCTCTTATGAGGAAGAGAGTGAGGAAATGAAACACTTTGGAGTATCTGTGCTTGGAGGACTACCAAATGTAGACAGTATCCTGGCTGTGTCTGATCAGGTTTAAACTGCTGTGTATGGAGCTCTGAGTGGTTTTCCTCAATCAAAGCCATTAGGAGCAGTGGACTCACCCTTTTGTTTTGCCCATGTGCTTTCCCTATTTCAGTGTTATTTATTAATAGCATTACTGTAGCGATCAGGAGCCCCAGTCCTAGACCAGGACCCCATTGAGCTAGACACTGTACAAACACACAGCACAAAGATGGTCCTTGCCCTAACGAGCTGACAGTCTTAAGTATGCTCCAGAGTTACCTCCCCCATTGAATACTCTGTCCTGGGCCCATGCTTCCCCTGAAAAAAAACTTGGAACTTCAAGCTTTTTAACCTTTTCAGGTACCCCCCCCTGCACACACCAATGATCAGTTACTTGTATTAACCCCCTGCATTCCCTTTTAGATCTGTTATTCTCACAAGACACTGAGAATGAAGTATTTGGGCTCACACGATGTTTCAGTGTCAGTCATCTGTTTGTATCTGTGACCGGGTGGGGGTCCCTGTCCAGTGCAGGGTAAGTACACCCCGTCCCTCAAGCGCCCATTTCTTTGGGGTAGGTCGCCTGATGAACTTATACTGATAAGATTGTCCTGTGTCAGAAGGTAATAAGGCCTACTTATCAGAGTCAGTGGCGACTCTGGTTCACGGGGTCAAGGCCTAGCAGCCTGAGTCTATAGGAGGTCTCTGATTCACAGGGCCTTGAGGCCTAATGGTTGGAATCAATAGTGGTTCCACGGTTCGCTGCATGTCCAGGCCTAGTGACCGGAGTCTCTCAGGAGTCCCTGGGCTGCGGGGTAGGCAGGCCTGGTGGCCAGAGTCAACAAGCAACAGAGAGTCCTGTGGCACCTTTAAGACTAACAGAAGTATTGGGAGCATAACCTTTCGTGGGTAAGAACCTCACTTCTTCAGATGCAAGAAGTGAGGCTTGCATCTGAAGAAGTGAGGTTCTTACCCATGAAACTTATGCTCCCAATACTTCTGTTAGTCTTAAAGGTGCCACAGGACCCTCTGTTGCTTTTTACAGATTCAGACTAATACGGCTACCCCTCTGATAAGAGTCAATGAGGAGTCCCTGGGCTGAAGGGTAGGCAGGCCTAGCAGCCAGAGTCAATGCGGAGTCCCTGATTCACAGGATAGTGAGCCGCCCTCTGGCAGAGGGTTCTGCCACTGAGGTCAGCGGGGATCCAACCGCAACACGCTGCCTATGTCCGGGACTATGGCTAGTCCCCCCCGGGCTACTTCCTACCATGATTCTGGTGGCACTAGTTGGGGCGTCCTCAGATTGCTCGGCTGGGGCTGTTCCCGGCATCTCCGATCCCTCCTGGGTATCAGCGGGCACCTGGGCATCAGCTGGGGCCTCAGCGCTTTGAGTTTCTGTGGAGTGCTACATCCTTCCCCTCCAGCAGTCAGCCGCAACTGAACTGGGTGGCCTGCCTTTATACAGACACTGCACCTGGAGCATGCCCAGTAGGGTCGTGGGGGCGTGGAAGAGTTAACCCCTTCCTGTCCAGTGTGGGGTGAGTACACCCTGTCACACACCCTCCCCCTTAAGAGGGCGCCCGGCGGGTGCTCTCCCTCAGCCCCCTCCCCTCCTGGCCATGAAAAAAAATCAGCATTGGCGTGAGCCATCCCAGGACGGTGAAATACCTGGAAGTCATAGGGTTGCAGTGCCAGGTACCACCACATGATTCGTGGATTAGTGTCTTTCATACTATTTAGCCAACGCTGGGGTGCGTGGTTGGTGCCCACTTCATGGCTAAGGCCTCCATCACAATAGTGGAATAACAGGTTTCTTGGGGAAACAACTTACAACTCAGGTCTATACCTGGGTCATATGGGATGCTCCTCCCCAACAAGTTCCTGTGACAGCACTGCCCCGAGGCCCACTTCAAAGGCATCAGTTTGCAAGATGAAGGGTTTCTGGAAATCTGGGTGTACCAGGACTGGTCCTCTCATCAATCGTTCCTTCAAGGCCTGTAGGGCTGTCTCACATTCGTTGGACCATTGGACCCGCTGAGGGTGTGAGTTCCTTGTTAGCTCCATCAGGGGGGTAGCCAAAGATGCAAAGTCTGGGACGAACCAACTATAATAGCCAGCGAGGCCCAGAAATTGTCGAACCTGCCATTTCGTTGTTGGGGTGGGCCAATCTCGCAGGGCTTCTGCCTTGTCGACTAGGGGCCTCTGCCCATGGTGTACCCTATGTACATCACCTCGGGCTGCCCGAGATGGCATTTGGTGGGGTTTGCTGTGAGACCGGTGTCCTTAAGAGCCTGTAGCATGCTGGACAGATGCTGGAGATGGTCTTCCCAACATGTGTTGTACATGACAATGTCATCTATATAGGCAGCAGTGTACCACCCATGGGGCTGCAACAATCGATCCATGAATTGTTGAAAGGTGGCTGTGGCTCCATGCAGCCCGAACGGCATTGTTCTAAATTGGTACAAGCCAAAGGGGGTTGGGAAGGCCGTTTTAGGGCGGGAGTTTGGCATCAGGGGAATTTGCCAATATCCCTTAGTCAGATTAATTTTGATAGGAACTTAGCACCCCCTAGTCTCTCCAGGTCCACCCGTGGCATGGGGTAGGCGTTGAAATGGGAGATTTCATTTAATTTCTGGAAGTCTGTGCAAAACCAGACAGAACCATCTGGTTTCGGGATCAGGACTATTGGGCTCTGCCATTCGCTATGCGATTCTTCTGTTACTCCCAGGTCCAGCATGGTCTCCAGTTCCCTTTGCACTGCTTCCTACATCTTCCAGGGCAGAGGTCTATGAGGATTGCACACTTTTTGTCCCAGTACGGTGGCAATATGATGGTTCGCAAGTGTCATCCATCCCAGATGAGCCAATAAGACCTCGGGGAAAGCCTGCAGGACATCCTGCAACTGCTCCCTTTGGGCCTGAGTGAGTCCCTCGCCCATTGCTACCAGTCTGGCCCCAGTCAGGTTCAGATGGGTATGGACTGATTAGACAGCCCTCCTTACTCTTCCATGCCTTCAGTAGGTTGATGTGGTAAATGCACCTTGCCCAACGGCACCCGGGTAGTCGGACCTCGTAATCAATGGATTCAACCCTGTTGGGTGACCTCAAAGACGCCTTGCCATTTAGCGAGGAGTTTGGACTCTGCTGAGAGTAGTAGCAGTAGTACCCGATCCCTGGGCTCAAAACTCTGTAGTCGGGCCCCCCTTGTTTTACTGCTGTGCCTGAGTCTGCTAGGCCTGCATCAAATTCTCCTTTGCGAAGGTCCCTAGCGTTTGAAGGCACTCACAAAATTGCAGTACGTGGTGGGCCACCCCCTTCGCCTGGGTCTCCTGTTCTTCCCATCCTTCCCTGATGAGGTCGAGGATACCCCGGGGTTGTCTTCCGTAAAGGAGCTCGAAGGGGGAGAACCCCGTCGATGCTTGGGGTACCTCCCGTACGGCAAATAGTAAGGCAGGAAGTAGAGTATCCCAGTGGCGGGGATCCTTCTCCACAAATTTCTGTAGCATGGACTTCAGCGTTTTATTAAACCTCTCTACCAAGCTGTCCGTTTGAGGATGCGGATATCTAGGAGATGACACAGTTCTGCCATCAAACGGGATGTCACATTGGTTTCTTGATCCATTAGGATTTCACGGGGGATTCCCATCCTGGCAAAAATCTTCAGGAGCTCCACCGCTATTTTAGGGGTGGTGGCAGTGCATAGAGGGACAGCCTCGGGATATCGGGTGGCGTAATTGACGATGATGAGGATGTAGCGGTGTCCGTTCGACCTCTTCTCCAGGGGACCTACTAAGTCTAGCCTGATCTGCTCAAAGGGTACCCCCACCACAGGGAGGGGGCAGAGCGGGGCTTTTGGCATTCCCCTTTGGCCTGGTGCGCTGACACTCAAGGCATGACTCGCAGTAGTCCCTCACTTCTCGGTGGATACCTCCTGGCCACTCTCTGAAGGGTTTTCTCCCTCCCGAGATGTTGAGCCCAGGGCACTGAGTGTGTGAGACGCAAGAGGTCCTGGCACAACCTACGGGGCACCAAGAGCTATCGGAGCCATTCCTGCATCTGGGGTTCTTCCAACACATGATAGAGGCAGTCCTCCCATATTTTGAAGCAGAATCCCTGGGGAGCCCGAGGGCCGTCCTCCTCCTCGTGGTCTCTAATAGTGGCCTGATCCCATGCTCTGCTAAGTGTCAGGTCTTCTCGCTGCTTGCAGACAAAATCGCTGTTGCATTCTAATTCGGCATGTGTGTCATCCATGGGCATGTCGGCCCAAGTGGGGGATAAGGTTGGGGCCCCCTGTCTTGGGAAGGTCCTTCTCCTGGGTCATCGTCCAGGCCCTGGCCAAGGAGTACCCCTGGCACAGCCGTTTCTGCCTCCCGGAGCGGCAGGTCACGGGAACATTCTTGTAAAAGTTCCCGGAACCAGGGACAATCCCGCCTCAGGATGACTGGGTAGGCCAATTTAGGGGCTACGCCAACCTGCAGGGCCACGTTGCATTGCGAGATCCCTAGGGTCACCCAGGCTGTGGAGTACGAGTGCACGTCCCTGTGGATGCACTGTAGGTTTATTCAGGGTCCTTCTACTTCGAGCGTGGGGATCAGCTCACTCCAGATGATGGTCTGACTACAGCCAGAGTCAATCAGAGCCATCGTAGGTGTCCCATTTACCTGCACGGGAACCCCGAGCTTCTCTGGGGCCTTCTTCTGGGCCCAAGAGCTGGCCACCCATGCCTGTCCGTAATTGTAATCCATGTAGGGGCAATCCCATCGGAAATGCCCCTGCTGGCCGCACTCATAACAACAATCTCTGGTCTCCCCAGGCGGGGAGTCCACCTTTGTTGATCCTGTCCTGGCCCGGGGGTCTTCATCCAGTCGGGACGATGCTCGAGGGGTTGCTGACCTCCACCTCATGTCTGGGGGGTTGACAGGTGTCTCAGAGGAGTGCCGGCATCCTCCAGGTATAGTCCGGTGCGGGTGCCCCGCGGCGGCTCTATCCCTTTCCCCCGACTCTTCGGGCTTCTGATGCCATGGCTCCCCACTTTCAGCCACCAAGTAGTCTTCCATCAGTCCTACTGTGTTTGAAAGTGTTGTGAGTTGGTGGCGTCGCACCCATTCTTTACCCCTGACTCTGGGTGAATTGCTCAAGGATGACCGTTTCTATAACCCGGGCTCCGCACTGCTTATCCGGATCCAGCCACTGCCAGGCGTAATCCCTCAGATGCTGGGCCACCACTCGTGGTCTAGCCCCCAACGGGTACCGCTATCGGCAGAAGCGCTGCCGGTATGTCTCTGGGCAGATGCCAGTCTGGTCCAGGATGGCTGCCTTCACCTTCTTGTACTGTAGGGCTTCCATCGGGTTGAGGTTGCGATAAACGGACTGGGCTGGTCCCATCAAGTACGGGGCTATGAGTGTGGCCCAATGGGTTGGGGGCTACGACGGCAGTGGCCACTTCTTTGAACATTACTAAAAAAGCCTCGGGGTTGTCCCCAGGCCCCATCATAGTGAGCCGCAGCAGGAGGCTAGGTGGGAGGGAGCCAGAGCCAGATTCGTGGGGGACAGCGGAGAGAGGGCTTCCCACCTGGAATAAAGTTGCCATCTGCTGCATGAGCCTCTCCTGCTGGGCTTGCTGTTGGGTCGCAAGTTCATGCATCATCTGTTGTTATTGGTTGGTGATTTGCTGCAACTGCTGTTGCTGACTCTCCAGGAGCCATTTCAAAACCTTGTCCGCTTCCATCCTGAGACCGGATAGTCTTCAGGTGATATGATATGTCTATCTGTAGTGGGAAGGCACATCCTCCCATCCTACTGGGATTTGCAATGCAGACCTCTCAGCAGGTCTCGATCACTGTCTGCATTCTCCACCACATGTGATGGGGTGGGGGTCCCTGTCCAGTGCGGGGTGAGTACACCCGGTCCCTCGAGTGCCCGTTTCTTCCGAGTAGGTCACCCGATGAACTTATACTGATAAGATTGTCCTGTGTCACAGAGTAATAAGGCCTACTGGTCAGAGTCAGTGGCAACTCTCTGGTTCGTGGGGTCAAGGCCTAGTGTCCTGAGTCTATAGGGGGTCTCTGATTCACAGATCTTGAGGCCTAGTGGCCAGAGCCAATAGTGGTTAACAGGTTCGATGGGTACCTGGCCCTAGTGGCCGGAATCTTTGAGGAGTCCCTGGGCGACAGGGTAGGCAGGCCTAGTGACCGGCGTCAATGAGGAGTCCCTGGGCTTCAGGGTAGTGGGCCACCCTCTGGGGGAGGGTGGCAGCCTAGGGTAGGGGGACCCGGGCCCTCCCTACTACATCGGGTCCCAGCCCAGGGCCTTAGTAGTGGCAGAGGGTTCCACCACTGAGGTCAGCAGGGATCCAACCGCAACATACTGCCTATGTCCGGGACTATGGCTAGTCCCACCCTGGACTACTTCCTACCATGGTTCTGGTGACAGTAGTTGGGGCATCTTCAGATTGCTCGGCTGGGGCTGTTCCCGGAGTCTCCAACCCTTCCTGGATATCAGCAGGTGTCTGGGTGTCGGCTGGTGCCTCAGCGCTTTGGGCTTCTGTGGGGTGGGTTGGTAGCCACTCCCCAGTGAGAGCCTGTGTGATACATCCTTCCCCTCCGGCGGTCAGCCCCAACTAAACTGGTCTGCCTGCCTTTATACAGCCACTGCACCTGGAGCATGTCCAGTAGGGCTGTGGGGGCGTGGCTTCCTCAGCCACCAAAGAAGAGTTAACTCCTTCCTGTCCAGTGTGGGGTGAGTGCACCCCGTCACAGTATCCTTTACAGTTTTACCCTCTGGGGTCAGCCCACTAGCAATCACACTTCTTTAGAGAGCCTGTATTTTATTTGGTGCATTGGCTCTAATTCTGCTGGGTCTCTGCTGTAGTTTTAATACACCAAGGGCCCTCACCCTGTTGTCCCACTAGCCTGCAAGGCCTTGATGGAGTTCTGCTGCTTTGTTGGTTTTCTGATGTCAACTCTTCCTTACCAGACAGCCAAGTGCTTGACCAAACAGCATGCTGAGTTAGCCCCTCTGAGTTTTCATGAGCTGTCCACAGCAGAGCTTTGTATACTGGTACTTGGAACCGGCTCTCTGCTTTACCCCTGGAAAGGATGTGTCAGTAGAGGATGTTTTGGAATGAATTGATAAATTAAACAGCAATAAGTCATGAGATGGTATAACCCAAGAGTTCGTAAGGAACTCAGATGTGAAATTGCAGAACTACTAACTGTCGTATGTAAAACCTATCATTTAAATCAGCCTCTGTACCAGATGACTGGAGGATAGCTAATGTCATGCCAATTTTTAAAAAAAGGTTCCAGAGGTGATCCCGGCAAATACAAGCTGGTAAGCCTAACTTCAGTACCAGGCAAATTGGTTGAAACTAAAGAACAGAATTGTCAGGCACATAGATGACTCATAGACTCATAGACTCATAGACTTTAAGGTCAGAAGGGACCATTATGATCATCTGGTCTGACCCCCTGCATGCTGCAGGCCACAAAGCCGTCCTTACCCCTTCCTTTGACTCTGCTGTTGAAGTCCCCAAATCCTGAGGCTTGGTGACTTCAATTGGCAGAGAACCCTCCTGCTAGCGATCCCTGCCCCATGCTGCGGAGGAAGGCGAAAAACCTCCAGGGCCTCTGCCAATCTACCCTGGAGGAAAATTCCTTCCCGACCCCAAATATGGCGATCAGTAAAACCCCGAGCATGTAGGCAAGAGTCTCCAGCCTGACCCTTGTTAGCCATTATACTATTTACCTGCTATGGGTCAGTATTCCTTGGCTAAAATCATGTTTTTCCATTAAACCATCCCTCCATGATTTGTTGGGGAAGAGTCAACATGGGTTTTTGTAAAGGGAAATCATGCCTCACCAATCTACAGAATTCTTTGAGGGGGGTCAACAAGTATGTGGACAAGGGGGAATCCATTGCTGTGTGCGGATCTAATCACACCATCTCAAAACAGGTATATTGGAACTGGAAAAGATACAGAGAAGGGCAACAAAAATGATCAGGGATATGGAATGGCTTCCATATGAGGAGAGATTAATAAGCCTGGGACTTTTAAGCTTGGAAAAGAGATGAGTAAGGGGGGATATGATAGAGGTCTATAAAAACATGAGTGGTGTGGAGAAAATAAATACGGAAGTGTAATGTACTTCTTCACATAACACAAGAACTAGGGGTCACTGAGTGAAATTAATAGGCAGCAGATTTATAACAAACAAAAGGAAGTATTTCTTCACACAACGCACAGTCAACCTGTGGAACTCTTTGCAAGAGGATGTTTTGAAGGCCAAGACTATAACAGGATTCAAAAAAGAACTAGATAAGTTCATGGTCCATCAATGGCTATTAGCCAGGATGGGCAGGGATGCAAAACAATGCTCTGAGTGTCCCTAGCACTTGTTTGCCTGAAGCTGGGAATGGGTGACAGAGGATGGATCACTTGATGATTGGCCTGTTCTGTTCATTCCCTCTGGGGCACCTGGCATTGGCCACTGTCAGCAGACAGGATACTGAGCTAGATGGACCATTGGTCTGACCCAGTATGGCTGTTCCTATGAATTTATCCTTTTCATTTCAATGCTTCTCAATGCTGCAGAGATTGTCATTGTTCCCCTTTTTGGCCATTTCAGGTATGGAAGGAGGAAGATGGCACAGCAGATTTAAGACTGCAGTGGCACAATATCCCTGACAGACATGTCCAGCTGGTGTGTCATCTCATTGGCATGGCTGGAGCTCCCCATCAGTTCTCAGAGGTCACACCATGCCAGCAGGTTCTGGAGAGGGCATCTTAAAAACCTCCTGGCTTTCCCCAGCAATTCTGCTAAGTGTGAAATATGCCCAAATCAAAGTGCCTCAACATCTTTGGTCTTGCAGCAGAGACCAGAGCTGAGCCCCGGAGCTGGTTCACAGCCAGAGAACACCTCCTCTCCCATTTATAATCAGACAAAAGCAATTGCTTACATGCAAAAAATTAACATTAGGAAAGTATTTAGTGTATTTGAGCTTCTTTTAATACAAGTTGATCAAAAACAAAAATAAGGAGAGCAGGCCCCATGTATTATTGCTGGTGTACAGACTCCTAGGCTGCCAGCTCTTTGGGGCAGAGACTGAGTTTTGGTTCTGTGTTTGCACAGCTCCTGTCACAATGGGGTCCTGCTCTGTGACTGGGAACCCTGCGCAACTGCTGTACAAATAATAACAGATCGATAATCGTGTAACCTAACCAGCTATCTGCAGATCCTCCACATGTGCTCCATGGCCACAGCTTGAGAATCCTAGTTTTATAGACTTCACTCTGTGGGTGTATCTAAGGTCCCTTCACCAGCGCTTGCTGCAATAGAATGTAACTGCAAAAGTCCTGCAGCTGCTGACCCCTTCTCTGCTTTGGTGCTTGTGGTGCTTAAGGGGGAAGGTGTGAGGGTGCTTAAGAATGGAAAACCTACCTTATGGGAGGAGATTCAAAGAGCTTGGCTTGTTTAGCCTAACCAAAGAAGGCTGAGGGGAGATATTGTTAAATACGTCAGAGGGATAAATTCCAGGAAGGGAGAGGAGTTATTTAAGTTAAGTGCCAATGTGGACACAAGAACAAATGGATATAAACTGGTCATCAACAAGTTTAGGCTCAATATTAGATGATGGTTTCTAACCATCGGAGGAGTGAAGTTCTGGAACAGAATCCCAAGGGGAGCAGTGGGAGAAAAAAAAATAAAAAACGAACTGGCCTCAAGACTGAGCTTGATAAATTCATGGAGGGGATGGTATGATGGAACTTCCTACAATGGCATGTAGCCAATCTGCAACTGCTAGTAGCAAATATCTCCAATTGCCGGTGATGGGACACTAGACGGGGTGGGCTCTGAGTTACTACAGAGAATTCTTTCCCATGTGTGTAGTTGGTGGGTTTTGCCCACAGGCTCAGGGTCTAACTGGTTGCCATATTTGGGGTCAGGAAAGAATTTTCCTCCGGGTCAGATTGGCAGACACCCTGGTGGGGGTTTTGTCTTCCTCTGCAGCACGGGGCCCGGGTCACTTGGAGGTTTAAACTAGTGTAAATAATGGATCCTCTGTAACTTGAAGTCTTTAAACCATGATTTGAGAACTTCAGTAACTCAGCCAGAGGTTAGGGATCTATTACAGGAGTGGGTGGGTGAAAGTTGGTTAGGACATGCTGGATGTACCACAACTCAAATGGTATGGGCCAACCGGAAAATGGAGCTTCATATCAATAGCCTCAAACCATGGAAGTCATAGAATATCAGGGTTGGAAGGGACCTCAGGAGGTCATCTAGTCCAACCCCCTGCTCAAAGCAGGACCAATTCCCAACTAAATCAGCCCTACACTTCTTTGCTGGCATGATCACATCCTTGCATTCAGACAATGTTATAGCGATAGCATGCATTAGCCAGTAAAGAGGCACACAAAGACAGAAGCAGTGTTCTTCTTCTTCTGGGTGATGTGCACTTGTTCTTCATGGGAACCTTCCTTTTGTTTCGGGCAGAGACTGCCAAGGTGAACATAAAAACATAAGAATATAAGAAAGGCCATACTTGGGTCAGACCAAAGGTCCATCCAGCCCATTATCCTGTCTACCGACAGTGGCCAACGCCAGGTGCCCCAGAGGGAGTGAACCTAACAGGTAATGATCAAGTGATCTCTCTCCTGCCATCCATCTCTTTTCAATGCTGAAAAGTCCTAGCCTCTTTAATCTCTCCTCATATGGGACCCGTTCCAAACCCCTAATCATTTTAGTTGCCTTTTTCAGAACCTTTTCTAGTGCCAGTATATCTTTTTTGAGATGAGGAGACCACATCTGTATGCAGTATTCAAGATGTGTGCGTACAATGGATTTATATAAGGGCAATAAGATATTCTCTGTCTTATTCTCTATCCCTTTTTTAATGATTCCTAACATCCTGTTTGCTTTTTTAACTGCCACTGCACACTGCGTGGACGTCTTAAGAGAACTATCCACGATTTCTCCAAGATCTCTTTCCTGATTAGTTGTAGCTAAATTAGCCCCCATCATATTGTATGTATAGTTGGGGTTATTTTTTCCAATGTGCATTACTTTATATTTATCCACATTAAATTTCATTTGCCATTTTGTTGCCCAATCACTTAGTTTTGTGAGACCTTTTTGAAGTTCTTCACAGTCTGCTTTGGTCTTAACTATCTTGAGCAGTTTAGTATCATCTGCAAACTTTGCCACCTCACTGTTTACCCCTTTCTCCAGATCATTTATGAATAAGTTCAATAGGATTGGTCCTAGGACTGACCCTTGGGGAACACCAGTAGTTACCCCTCTCCATTTTAAAAAATTACCATTTATTCCTACCTTTTGTTCCAAGGTGAACTGACAAAGCAGGCTCTCCATCTACTCGGGAGTGTGGACACTAGAAGTTCACCCAAAGATATCCTGGACAAAAGAAAGAAGATGCCTTCCATAGATACCCCGAATTAGCTGATGCCCAGTTAGGCTCCTCTATCTATGCTGCCTATGTTCTGAAGGCCTATATGGAATAGTTGTCCCAATTTATGTCCAGTTGTCCAGATCCAGTTGCCTGAAGAATCCCTGTAGTTACTTAATTCCCATGCTGCTGCTTGAGTCTTCATAGAATCCTAGAATCATAGAATATCAGGGCTGCAAGGGACCTCAGGAGGTCATCTAGTCCAACCCCCTGCTCAAAGCAGAACCAATCCCCAACAAAATCATCCCAGCCAGGGCTTTGTCAAGCCTGACCTTAAAAACCTCTAAGGAAGAAGATTCCACCACCTCCCTAGGTAACCCATTCCAGTGCTTCCTCCTAGTGAAAAAGTTTTTCCTAATATCCAACCTAATCCTCCCCTACTGCAACTTGAGACCATTACTCCTTGTTCTGTCATCTGCTACCACTGAGAACAGTTTAGATCCATCCTCTTTGGAACCCCTTTCAGGTAGTTGAAAGCAGCTATCAAATCCCCCCTCATTCTTCTCTTCTGCAGACTAAACAATCCCAGTTCCCTCAGCCTCTCCTCATAAGTCATGTGCTCCAGCCCCCTAATCATTTTTGTTGTCCTCTGCTCGACTCTTTCCAATTTTTCCATAACCTTCTTATAGTGTGGGGCCGAAAACTGGACACAGTACTCCAGATGAGGCCTCACCAATGTTGAATAGAGGGGAATGATCATGTCTCTCGATCTGCTGGCAATGCCCCTTCTTATACAGCACAAAATGCCATTAGCCTTCTTGGCAACAAGGGCACACTGTTGACTTATATCCAGCTTCTCGTCCACTGTAACTCCTAGGTCCTTCTCTGCAGAACTGCTGCCTAGCCATTTGGTCCCTAGTCTGTAGCAGTGCATGGGATTCTTCCATCCTAAGTGCAGGACTCTGCACTTGTCCTTGTTGAACTTCATCAGATTTCTTTTGGCCCAATCCTCTAATTTGTCTAGGACCCCCTGTATCCTATCCCTACCCTCCAGTGTATTTACGACTTCTCCCAGCTTAGTGTCATCTACAAACTTGCTGAGGGTGCAATCCACGCCATCCTCCAGATCATTAATGAAGGTATTGAACAAAACCGGCTCCAAGACCAACCCTTGGGGCACTCCGCTTGATACCAGCTGCCAACTAGACATGGAGCCATTGATCACTACCCGTTGAGCCTGATGATCTAGGTAGCTTTCTATCCACCTTATAGTCCATTCATCCAGACCGTACTTCTTTAACTTGCCAGCAAGAATGCTGTGGGAGACCATAGCAAAAGCTTTGCTAAAGTCAAGGAATAACAAGTCCACTGCTTTCCCCTCATCCACAGAGCTAGTTATCTCATCATATAAGGCAATTAGGTTAATCAGGTATGACTTCCCCTTGGTGAATCCATGCTGACTGTTGCTGATCACTTTCTTCTCTAAGTGCTTCAGAATTGATTCCTTGAGGACCTGCTCCATGATTTTTCCAGGGACTGAGGTGAGGTTGACTGGCCTGTAGTTTCCTGGATCCTCCTTCTTCCCTTTTTTAAAGATGGGCACTACATTAGCCTTTTTCCAGTCATCCAGGACCTCCCCTGATCGCTATGAATATTCAAAGATAATGGCCAATAGCTCTGCAATCACATCCGCCAACTTCTTTAGCATCCTTGGATGCAGCGCATCCGGCCCCATGGACTTGTGCTCGTCCAGCTTTTCTAAATTGTTCTGAACCACTTCTTTCTCCACAGAGGGCTGGTCACCTCCTCCCCATGCTTTGCTGCCCAATGCAGTAGTCTGGGAGCTGACCTTGTTTGTGAAGATAGAGGCAAAAAAAGCATTGAGTACATTAGCTTTTTCCACATCCGTCACTAGGTTGCCTCCTCCATTCAGTAAGGGGCCCACACTTTCCTTGACCTTCTTCTTGTTGCTAACATACCTGAAGAAACTAGGGTGACCAGATGTCCCGATTTTATAGGGACAGTCCTGATTTTTGGGTCTTTTTCTTATATAGGCTCCTATTACCCCCCACCCCCGTCCCGATTTTTCACACTTGCTGTCTGGTCACCCTAGAAGAAACCCTTTTTGTTACTCTTAACATCTCTTGCTAGCTGCAACTCCATGTGTGATTTGGCCTTCCTGATTTCACTCCTGCATGCCTGAGCAATATTTTTATACTCCTCCCTGTCATTTGTCCAATCTTCCACTTCTTGTAAGCGTCTTTTTTGTGTTTAAGATCAGCAAGGATTTCACTGTTAAGCCAAGCTGGTTGCCTGACATATTTACTATTCTTTCTATTCATCGGGATGTTTTTTTCCTGCAACCTCAATAAGGATTCTTTAATATACAGCCAGCTCTCCTGGACTCCTTTCCCCCTCATGTTATTCTCCCAGGGGATCCTGCCCATCAGTTCCCTGAGGGAGTCAAAGTTTGCTTTTTTCTTCCAGCTAATGTGATTTGTCTTCAGCCATGGCTGCAAGCAGGGCCGGCTCCAGGCACCAGCTTCTCAAGCAGGTGCTTGGGGCGGCCAGTCGGGAGAGGGGCAGCAGATCCAGGTATTCGGTGGCAATTCGGCGGACGGTCCCTCACTCCGGCTCGGAGTGAAGGACCTCCCGCCGAATTGCCGCCGCAGATCGCGATCGCAGCCGCGGCTTTTTTTTTTTTTTTTTTTGGTTTTGGCTGCTTGGGGCGGCCAAAACCCTGGAGCCGGCCCTGGCTGCAAGATTTTTCAGCTAATGGTTGTCTTATTGACAGTGTGGGCCTACTCAGAAAAGTGGACACAAGGGAAAAATTGAAACTTTTTTTTAAAAACCAAAAAAGTTCCTGGTTTTGGCCAAATTTTGAAGTTTCAAAATGTCTTGAAATTAGAAACATTTTACCAACTCTTACACTAGGTCAGACGTCAGGAAAAGGAATTGTGATGATTTAGTCCATTTTTCCCCTCTGTTTTTCCATCCAAATTTGAAACATTCACATCTTTTGTTGAAATTTGAAAAATGTTCTGCTCCCTCTGTATATTCAGAAGAGCCACCTGCAAGTTTTCACACCCTAGTCACGTGTCAGGGATTGATTTATTTAGCTGTACACACACACACACACAAAAATAAGAACACTTATCCACACACTCTAGGCAACCTTGCTAAACCTTAAAAAGACAACAAACTAAATACCCAATGTGCAGCGAGGCAATTCAGAAGAACCCACTACCAGTAAACCAAACAAATGTAAAGATCAAATCCCTTCCAGCATTGCCCCTCTCTCCCTTCTTCTCTCCCTTTCCCCAAGTGTTTTCACATTTCTGGGGGAAAAGATGAGCTTTGTAGCATGCCCTGAAAGTAATCAGATTTGAGCTATTTTGCACTGGTGGTGGTGGGTAAGAGGGAGCTAGCAAATTCCAAACTCATGGGCCTCTCACAGCCAGCATCCAGCCATATAGATGAGCAACACCTTCTCATCTATATCAGGGGCTTGAACTGGAGTGCCTCTGCAGATCACAACTGTAGTTGTCTGGCACAGGGAGCAAGGTGTCTTTCAGATAGGTTCTAAATTAGCACCGTAAGAATCACCTGGAAACCAAGAGGCAGCCAGTGCAGATCATGTGAAATCTTTGGTGAGTTTAGGATGAATGAAAGAATCCCATGCGCTGCTATAGTTCTGCAGAAAAGGACCTGGGGATTACAGTGGACAAGATATAAATCAACAGTGTGCGCTTGTTGCGAAGAAGTCTAACGGCATATTGGGCTGCATTAGCAGGAGCATTGCCAGCAGATTGAGGGAAGTGATAATTTCCCCCCATTCATAGAATATCAGGGTTGGAAGGGACCTCAGGAGGTCATTCAATCTAACCCCCACTCAAAGCAGGACCAATCCCCAGACAGATTTTTGCCCCAGATCCCTAAATGGTCTCCTCAAGGATTGAACTCATAACCCTGGGTTTAACAGATTAATAGCTCAAACCACTGAGCTATCCTTCCGCCCTAATTCAGCACTGGTGAGGCGACATCTGGAGTATTGTGTCCAGTTTTGGGCCCCCCCACTACAGAAAGGATGTGGACAAATTGGAAAGAATCCAGCGGAGGGCAACGAAAATGATTAGGGGGCCTGGGCACATGATTTATGAGGAGAGGCTCAGGGAACTGGGCTTATTTAGTCTGCAGAAGAGAAGAGTGAGGGGGGATTTGATAGCAGCCTTCAGCTACCTGAAGGGGGATTCCGAAGAGGATGGAGCTCAGCTGTTCTGAGTGGTGGCAGATGACAGAACTAGGAGCAATGGTCTGAAGTAGCAGTGGGGGAGGCCCTGCCTGAGCAGGAAAGAGCTGGAGACACCCAGAGGAGAATTTGCAAGGCTGGGTAGGAAGTGGACCTGGGAAAACTTCAGCACAGGTTAAGGAGCAGGACTATGGGCCAGATGCTAGAGTAGAAGGTGGGCCTGGGTTCCCCTATGGGCCCCAAGAAAGGGGGTGTACAAGCCCACCACAGGGTTATTGAGTCCAGCAAGGGGGCCACAAGCTGAGCTGAAGATAGGCTAAGGAAGAGCCCTAGAGAGCGGGAAGGATTTTTGCTTGTGTTTAAATACATTTTGAGGACTTTCAATTTGGACAGTTGTGAGCCCAGAAGGGGTGGGCTTTGAACGGTGGCTCGGACCTCCAGCCAGGTCACTGGAACAGGAACTGCCACAGTGCCAGAGCGACCGTCAGCAGGGGATGCTAGCCCAGTGAGAGAGCTGCCACACCAAACTTGGCCACAAGGGGGCACCAAGAGGAGAGGAAACTCAGTTATATGTGTCCACCCCTGACTATTGTGATCAGTGGAACTGGAGTCAGAGGGAACGTTAGTGACAGGACCCCAATGGGACAGGGAACAGGGGGAGTTGGGCAACTCAGCCGCACAGACAAAGCCATGCACAGGGTGTAATAACGTTTTACTTGTTCAACTTAACTAGCAGTCAGCATCATTCTTTGGGTTGAAACCCCAGTGACAGGAGTCCCCAATCTGGAGTCTTCCCCACCCTGCCGCTGATACGACCCTGCACTCCTCTAGTCTGAGATCAAGTATGAATTAGCTGGTGGTTGTAAAGTGCTTCAAAGCTAAAAAATGCTACATATGGGCCATATAAGAAAATCAAATAAAAATGAGTGTTAATAAATACCAGCGGATGTTCTAAAACCTCTAATTGTAAAACTAGGCTTTTACCCTCTGTTCTTTTGCTGTCATGCTGCATTATCTTGGAATTCTTACCCACTGACCACAAGAAATACCATGAGCTCTGTGGGTTCTCAGTTTCTGTTGTTTTAAAGCTTTATCATGCAATGGTTTCCCTCTGCATTACTTGCTTCCCGTATTGCAATGCTGTGGGCGTGTATCATAGCCCGCACCCTTTCCCTTTGGCCCCCAGATAACTATGACAACCAGACGAGCTATCCCAATGAGTGTTTCCTCAAGAATGCTCTCTCTCTCTTTTTTAAACCCTGATTTTCCTAAAGTGAATTTCGTCCTGGTGAAGGATCCTGATGAGTGAGGTTCTCTATTTATCCTCAGAATAGCTCCAGTGGTGGCAGGGCAAGTTTCCCTGCCAGCTGTTGTCTCAACCCTTCTTAGTGTATGCACACATACTTCAGGTGACACGTGACCAGGATTCATCACCCAATTGACCTGGAGCAACTTGGTCTTGGGGCAGGAGGATAATTCAGACTTTGTGACAATTCAGTCCCTAGTGTCTCTTATGAGACTGCCAACAAAGGTGCTGTGTAGGAGGGTCAGGCTCTCCAGTCCCAGACTCGAGGACTCCGTTTCCCCTCTGACTCTCCCATGGATGTGCACACACCCATGTTTCATGTAACTTTCCCCCCTTGGGGTTAGTTTAATGCCTGATGAGAAAGAAAAGTGTTCCCTCTTCTCTCCTAGGCGCAAGCAGTTCCTTCCTTCCTTCTGCACATGGTCCGTTCTACACACCCTGCCTCCAGGGAGTGCTGCTGAGAAGGAGAGCCCAGACTCACTCTGCTCCTGCCCCAGGCCCTGGAGACGGGGGTGACTATCCACTGTGCCCTCCAGCTCCTCTTCACTCTCCATCCCAGGGCTACTTCTGACCGGCCTTGTCCGATGCACAAGTTCCATCCCCATTGCTGCCACCACTTGACTCTCCTCAAGCTCAGCATGGCTCTCTTGGCTTTCCCTAGCTGGGCCTTCAGCTGTGCTCCCCATCTCTCACTGCTCACAGAGCCTCACCACATGCCTGCTGCTGCTCCTTCCCAGGCAGCTGTTTTGCAGGCTGGGGCATGCAACCCACCCAAGATGTTCCCAATCCCTGGTCTCTCTCCTACGGCGAGCAAGGCAATGCCTCCTATGTAGGAGCCTTTTATGGGCGGCTGTCACATGACCTTCAGCCACCTGATTCAGACCCAGCCCTCAGTTGCAGTATTGGGTGCTGCAAAGTGGACATCAAATAGGGGGCGGGGACCATTGACAATATTTTTAGTCGTGCTGACTGTGATTGGTGAAAACTTAACACAAAGCTGTCAGCCTCCTGGTAGTTTCACAGACTGTTTTTATTTTGTTATTCGTTATTGCATGGTGTATCTTTTGATTGATTACTTGGTGTCACATGGCAGTGCTACGACTGACCCAAACTGAAATTCATTTGGTTCTGAAACAAATTGTGAAAGGAGTTTCAGGTTGTTCAGATTCTTTGCTTTGCTCATGCAAGGGTCTGTTGCTTGGCTGTTCTTGTAACGCCTTCTTGGAGTGGCTGGTCCCCCAAAGAGGCTAATGAGTCTGTTACAGTCCCAGTTCGGGAGCTTAGTGCTGTGAACAGGTTCATTTCTGCTTTTAGATGACATCTTGGAAACGAAAACCTGAAAAAAATTGCCTAAAAGTTTTGGTTTCCAGTTCAACTTTTGCTTTAAACCAACAAATATTTTTCAAATTGATAATTTCTAAATGTCATTATTTTCACAAGAAATTTTTTAAAAATTTGGCAAAAAGTAATTGGTGGTTTTTGAACAGCTGTAGTGCCAACCCCAGTGATATGCTTTCAGATAAGGCATTGAATATGTTCATGAATGCTTCCAACCAACCTTCTGTGTGAAACCCACCAAATAGCTCCTTGCACCTTCAAACTGCGACAACCGATAAGTTGGGATGAGAATTGATGTGAGAAATGTGCCCCCCTGCCCCAGTGCAATAGCATTACTCCGGGTTTTCTCTGGTATAACTGATCAGAATCTAGCCCATTGAGGACAGTGGCTTCCTGGTCTTACAGACATTGGGACAGACCTATCCTGGGCCCAGCAAGAGGAGTGCTCCGGGGGTATAGGTTTGGGGACAGTCCAGCATAAGACAAAGAAGATCCTGGGGGTTATAGAGCCATGGACAGCATGGTGCTAGACCCTGCCATTTTGGGATATTTGTGAAATTTTGTTGGTTGCATCTCCCAAGGTGAATCAGAATTCTACATAGTTACCTATCCCTGCCCTTAGCCTGCCCCCAACCAGCAATATTCCTCTGAACTGAAGAAGCAAAACACCCAGGGTGGCCTTTTCCTATCTGTTTATATCTTTGGTTCTTGTCCCTATCAGAGAGAGAAAGAGAGAGAGAGAGAGAGAGAGAGAGAGAGAGAGAGAGAGAGAGAGAGAGAGTGACTCTGTGTGTGTGTGTGAGTGAGAGAGACAGAGAGTGACTCAGTGTGTGTGTGTGTGTGTGTACACAGACATTTCTGGAGACCTTGGGCAGCACAGGAGAACCATTCTCCAGGGCTCTCTGCGTGGTACAAAGCAGTCTACCTAACAATTGAGGGCATATTTTCCACACAAATAATCCATCTCGCGGTCCCCTCTTCATTTGTGACACAAGGGAAAATCTGACCCAGCCAACATGTGAATCATTGTCCCAAACAACATATAATGAACTAATAAAATCAAAGGCAGGGTTTGTTTCAAACTGCGCTGCCAGGACTCCTTGGACATTGTCTGGAATGAATTTAAGTTTGTTACAAAACTCTCTCTTCCCCTTTCATGCTCTTCTTTCTGCTTGCTTCCTCCTTCACTCTCCTGTTTCCTGTCCTCTCCTTCTGTGACTGTCACCTTTCTTCTTCCTCTCCTTTGTTCATTCTCCCCTTTTCACACTCACTTCTTTTTCTCTTCCTCTTTTCTCTTCTTCTCCCATTTCCCTCTTTTCCTCTAATCTCTGTTCCATGCATTCTCCTTATGCGCTTTCTGTTTGTCCCCTTCCCTCCCCCAGCTTTCCCATTTGTTTGAGACCGAGCTTGTCCGTATGGAGAGGCTCCTCTCCAGTTGGGCTCATTTCCAGGTCATATGTGATTGAGGAAATTTGATCTAGCTTCTGAGAGGCCTCAACCGAGGATGTACTTGGTGCCATCCTCTCTTCCACTGCTGGGCAGTGAAATGGGTGGATCTGAAGGAGGTCGATGTGCTCAAGAAGTGTTAGCTGCTAGATGGCTCTAATTCTGGCTGGAGTTAAAGCCTAGGATTTACCGGAGGACATTAGAAGCCAAACCAAGCAACCGCCTCCATCAGCACTGGTTTGGTTTTGGAAGCATTTGTGGTATGGACATATTATGAGACTGGAAGACCGATGAATCCCAAATCAAGGAATGCTGTTACATGGCTGGCGAGTAAATGGGCATCAAAAGTGTTGGTGGCATGACAAGATTGCCAGTGATGGATACCAACTGAATATGCAACTAGACCAATGATAGCACCTTGCCAGAGATCAATGCAGGTGGTATCCTTTGGGATTTGCCAGGATGTTGATGATTTTCCAGAGGAGACCAAATTCAGGGGCAAGCTGCAGTATTCAGTACTTTCAGTACTTTTCAGTATTGTGGGAGAGCAGTGAGAGGACCAGCTAACCAGGGGAGCTGCACTGCCTGCACTTCCCAGCTGTGCTGCACCGCGGTGCTGTAAAATGACCTGGTGGTGATGAGATTTTTCTTGAGCAATGATGTCAGAAACGTTTGCACAGGTGCAAATGCTCTGGGATGTGGACATAAGCTTGGGCCTCATGTTGATTTGACTTTGAGGGAACTTTGCTATCTTCAGTGGAGCTATTCCTGAGTCTCACTGATGTAAGTGAAAGGAGGCTCCAGCCTGAAGTGCATGTGCATGTGCAGATACTTGCAATAGCACTGATCAGCTTGGTCAGGCACCCACAGTTACTTTGCCCTTTCCCAAGGATAGAGGGAGACCTTCCCCAGGTCTGCCCTGTGTTGTCCTAGTGATCTAGCTGTGCCATGTGTTCCCGCATCAAGAAAGGCATCTAAGGGAGTTAGGCACCACAACACATTTCAAATTCAAGCAGATTGGGGCAAGTGCCTGAGGCCCCTTTGAAAATCCCCATCGAAGTCTGTAAACATGACAGGCTGACTTGGTGTACATCAAACAAGAGCCAAGCCAAGTCCCCATGCAGAATTTGGACCAGACCAGAACTTTGACTGGGATTTTCAAAGGAGCCTCAGGGACTCATGCAATCCACTTTGTCTGGCTGAAGCCAGCTTCCCTGCCATGCTGTCTATGGTGCATTACGCAGGCAACAACCTCTCTTCCCAGGCAATACATGAGCCAACAGGCTACTGATCCAGATCCCTCATGTGCCAGCAAAGTGAGGCCAGTGGTGGGGGGCACATAATTGGGGACTGGTTTTACGCTACTGGGGCCAGATTTTAAAGGTGTTTAGGCACCTGTCTGCATCCTTAGCCACCTAATCTCCTTTAAAAACTTGGCCTTAAGTCACGTCAGCCAAATCCTTCCAGCTCCTCTACCCACAGGGCTGAGCATATGTGAACCCACCTCCTCCCCTGGCCTTATGCAATGGAGCCCCTAGCCTGACAGAACACACAGAGCATTATCCAAAAGAGGGTTTCACACTTAGGTACATATAGCCTTGTCTGGGTCAGCAGCAGCATTTGAACTGAGGAGTCTGCAGCACAAACCTCTGTCACTTGAGCTAAGGGTGCATGCCATTGGCTGACAGCAGTACTAGGTTTTTATCCTGTAATGGACCAGCCACGAGAGGGAGTTGCAACTCACATTTTTCAGAATGTCTGCTCCAAGGGGGGGAGGGAAGGGGATGTAGGGTGTGTGTGTGATAGAGGGTGTGTGTGTGTGAGAGAGAGAGAGACTGTATAGTACACTTCCTTTTACTAATTTATACAGCAGCTTCTTTGGCTGAAGTGCAAGTGTCACTTGGGGACAGTCCCAGTTACAAGTTTTCAGGAATTAACTATATCAAGTGAACTGTTCCCAGAATGAAGGAGCCCTTCTGGGCCTTGCCAGAGTTGTGAAAAGACTCCCATATCCTGCTGACTGGAGAAACCACCTAGCTCAGGCTGCAATATCCAGCTGTGGAAAGATGTAGCAGAGAGATTGATAGACTACAGGACAGCATCCCTTTTCCTTATCTAGTGGGCTATAATCTAGCTGGCTGTGGAGAAATAGGGCCACCTAGTGGCCATGAGTCATTTTTGAGCTCAGTAAGGGGCCTGTTCCAAGGAAGATTCCCATTGATTTCAACAAGTATTGGAACAGACCCTAGTGAGACATTGCCCATGACTTCACGATGCCTGGATAAGATACCTGGATCTCCAAACTGGGCCCTGGTACTGCTATGCCACTAATGAAGACCTTGTAGGTAGTGTCCCCTTAGCGGAAGAATGACCCCAAATGTGAATGCAGTCTGCTCAGGCAAACACATGAATGCTGGTGCAGTGCCCTCTGTCAACATCCTGTACTCCCAAGGGACTGCTGGAGATATGTGATAACTCAAGATCTTGGCTGCAATTTTGGAGTGGCAAGCTAGGGTCATGACCATACTGCTAGCTATTTGAATGGTCTTCCTGCACTCCAGTATGAGTCTGCTGGACCAGCCAGAGTTTAGGGAAGCTAGATGAGGGGACAGAGCAGAGAGAGGACTGGAGACAAGGCCCATGGTATGAGATGAAAAAATTCCATAGGGATTTTGAAGTGCCAAGACAACCCAGGTTACGAACAGTTGCTCTGGTCAGCTGTGGCTGACCTAAGTTGTAACATGACTTGGACCAGCTTGTGTATTACAATTGTGAGAACCAAGTTTGCACCGTGGTCCTCTGTAAAGGACCTTTTGGCCAGGCTGCTCTTAATAATCAGCAATAGCACTGAAAATAAACACCCACTAATAGCCAGAACAAGTCTGGCTGATCAAAGTCCATGTCTTTGACCTTGCTACCTGTGTCTTCCCTCTAGTGTTTTCTGGATAGCTGCAGGGAAAGAACAAGCCATGAGGTAAACATTTTCCTTGGGCCCGCTTGTCCTCTTTTTCCCTCTCCCCCCCCCCCCCGTGCCACTTGCTGTAGTGATGTCAGTTTAGCTTATAGTGCTGTGAGTGAGACCTGGATCCAGCTGCTTGTCTGTGACTTGTCTTTTCATAAGTCACTCACCTTCCCTGCCCTGTGCCGCCAAAAATTGTATAGGGCTGTTTAAGGCAAATGGTGATGTGAAGCAGCTGATCCCAGGGGGAGGGATAGGTCAGTGGTTTGTGCATTAGCTTGCTAAACACAGGGTTGTGAGTTCAATTCTTGAGGGAGCCACTTAAGGATCTGGGGCAAAAATCAGTAGTTGGTCCTACTAATGAAGGCAGGGGGCTGGACTCAATGACCTTTCAGGGTCCCTTCCAGTTCTATGTGATAGGTATATCTCCATATAGATAGATATATCCTCCTTATCCTGTGTGTGTGAGAGAAAGAGAGGTGCCATTATATGTTAATATTCTGGGCCTGCCTTCACTGTTCATTTGCCAGTTTTGGAGCCCATCTCCCAGGCTCCAGGAATACTGGCTCTGTCCTGGTTCTAGGCAGAGCTGCAGCAGGCATGAGATTCTGGTGAAGGCAGGCTCTACCCAGCAGCAGCCTCAGCTGGGGGTGCCTTTATAAAGGATATTGTTAACCTGCCATATTGATGAATCGATATTTCCCACCCTGCTGGATGGGCCCAACATGTTCCCTTTTTTTCTGCCTTGTTTTTGGCCCCAGACTGCAGCAAACCTGTTACTGTTCCAGTTCAGAGATTACAACCATGAACCCACTGATGGGGAAAGAGGATGGAGCTAGGCTGTTCTCAGTGGTGGCAGATGACAGAACAAGGAGCAATGGTGTCAAGTTGCAGTGGGGGAGGTCTAGGTTGGATATTAGGAAACACTATTTCACTAGGAGGGTGGTGAAGCACTGGAATGGGTTACCTAGAGAAGTGGTGGAAATCTCCATCCTTAGAGGTTTTTAAGGCCCGGCCTGACAAAACCCTGGCTGGGATGATTTAGTTGGGGTTGGACAAGATGACCTCCTGAGGTCTCTTCCAACCCTAATCTTCTATGAAATTACTCAGGGCGGTTTGTAGATACCTGCCTGATGACCTGAAGGACATGACCAATGTCAGTTTCCCATGGCATCTCAAGTGTGTTGGGAAGTGCAGGAGATCCAGCATAGGTGTGATGGGTGATGTCTGGCAGCAGCATGTTACCTACTTGGTGTAATCACCCTGCCTGCAGGGCCTGTCTCTGGCAGATGGTTCTGTTTTTCCTTCTCAGGATGATTCTAGAGGGCACTAGGTGACTTCTCTGCCCACGGTGCTTTCATGTATGGGTTCTGCTCTCTCCCCCAGCCTGTAAAATGTGCATGCAAGGCCAGTACGGGCGATAGAGAGGTGGCTGGAACTGCAGTGCTCTCCATAGATTGACACTGGTGTGCATCTCTGTGCTTTTTGCCAAACACAGATGATGCAGCCCCTGCTTTGTCAGGCCCTAGAGGTGGCTGGGGCTTTGGGTGACCCAAACCTGAGGGAAGTGCTGGTGGGCAGGGAGAAGCAGCTGGAAAGGTTGCTGGGAACAGTGGTGTATGCTCCTTTTACCAGTGGGGTTCACAAACTGGGGGTGTTTCTGGGTCATCGGTTGCTCTAAGAGTTCCCAGAGGCATCAGAGATGAGCTGTGCCATTGCCCATTGCACCCATTTCCCTCCGCGGGTGGACTTTCCTGCAGTCACCCACACCATGGTCACCTCCGTCTGCTGGGCACTGTGCATGATGCCACACGCACGTGTCTCCTCGAGCAAAATGGGGCTGCCCATTAGTGGGGATAGCCAGAGAGCACCTTAACACCCTGGCTTCCATGAGCTTATTGGATAAGTACAAAAATTCCCCAGGTGCCCAGCAGAGGGCGAGCTAAGCTCATATAAACTCACCTCCTCACCACTGAGTCTGAGAGGAGGGATGAAGTCCTATGCCAGGTCTGTGTGGGTGTTGCAGTACCCTCTCCTTCCCAATGCCATTGCTTCATCGGTCATCTCAGCACTTAAGAACACTATCTTCTCTCCTGCTTTTCCCCAGCATCTTTCCCCTTTCACTGATCCGTTTCCTTGGGATTTATACATTTATATATTCCCTGAGTCTCATCCCACTCCCTGACACTTGCAGTAGCCCCTCTTCCTTCCTTTTCTCTGCTCAGCTCTTCTCTCTCCTCCTCCTCCTCTAAAGCCACAGGAGCCTGGCTCCAGATTATCCCTAGCTTTCCCCTCTCTGAGCTCCACCTGACTTAGGACAGGACACTGAGATGCCCATGTAGAGGTAGAGGTCATCCTCTCACACACTACTCAGATGAGACCTCGCCCTGGCTTCCCTGATTCCTCTGGCCTGTTGTTGGCCCAAGCAGCTGCTCAGCCCCAGCTCTGCTGGATTCCCAGGGGTAGAAGGCTGAACGTGGTGTTGGCTGAGGGAGCAATGAGAGCAGCACAGTCCAGTGTCCTCCCTCTGCAGGCCAAACTCGGCCCCCCAGCAACCCCACCCCCCAAAAGCCCTGCCTCCCCCCCCCCCCCCACCCACACACACACACTTGAGATGGAATCTGCAGGGCACGTTCAAGGGCTGGGTTCTTCAACTGGCTCCCCAAGTTGGTCAAGATCCCCAAGCCAGGTGAGTGCAGACTAGCCCAGGGAAAGCTGCATGGCAGTCAGCGGAGTGTCTGCATTCACAGTAGCTAGTCCACTGACCACCGTTTTCTGTATTGAGGGGCATGCCTATGGCACTCCTTGCCGTAGCATCTGGGCACCTCAGAAATTGGACTCTTCTGCCAGCATTCCAAGTGTGGGAGAGACGGGCAGTGCTTCCTACAGCATGGCTGCGGGGCGGAAGGGAGGGGCTCAGTGGGAAAGATGGTGAGAAAAGCTTGTTTCTAAACTGGCCTGTGGCTGTTTTTCCCTAACAAACAATCCCCCTGCCCTTGTGCAAGCTGCATGTTGTGAGAGACGTGCAGCTAGGGCTGTTACAGCTCACGTGCTGCCTGGCACGAGGCCTATCTGGTATTCGATATTGACTGGCAGTAGAGGTCTAAGGGCCCAGGCTTGTTACAGAGAGAATCTGACAAGTTTGGCCCTGACAGGCTCAGTGCATGAGCCCGAACTCTCTGCTTTCCTCCATCGCTCAGCCAGCCTGAACCCCGGGCCTGCCCTGAGCCGTCCAGCATGCTCTGGTGAAGGAGAGCCTCACCTGCCCTGAGCAGTCTTGCCCTCTGTTGCCAGTTGAAGTGCTCCCATTGTGCTGGCACTGGAGAGTGAGGTTAGAAACCAAGGGGCCATAGAGCTGCTGGGCAGTGGACCTAGTTGCCAGTGTGAGAATGCCTGAAACCAGAGGGTGCTCTCTCTCCCAGCCATGGCGCTACCTGTGGTGCCGCTGGCGTTAGTGTGAGGTGAGGACTGAGCGATACATTGGTCATGCCGTGGGAAGGCAGAGCTCTGAGGGACTCAGTGATCCAGCATTTGATTCCCGCAGGGTCTCCATCCTGAATCTCTGGGTCTTTATTAATGACCCTGAGGCACAAGGGCACTGGAACAATGTATAGTGGGGGATGCTGAGAGCCATTGACCTGAACTGTAAGCCCTTTCTATGATGGCAACCCCCTCCAGCCAGGGGGTGCGGCTGCACCCCTAGTTCCAGCACCTATGCTCAGGCGTGCCAGCTCAGCTGCGTCATCCATCAGATTCCCTGAGCGCGCTGAAAGCTTGCCCAAACTTGCCTCTAGGGCTCACTGCCCTGTCCTGCTAATGACACAGGCAGGAAGGATGCCACCATGATAGATCTTTGGGGAATTCCGGATTGTCTTTCCTCAGGGGGCTGGGTAAAGGAGGAGGGCTGGGAAGCGGCTAGTAACTTTCGCCTAATGGCTACAACAGACCTATCTCCTGCAATAACCTAGGTGAGTCTTTGCCTTGTATGGTCCCTCAGCTTGTCCTCACTTGCTCTTTGTCCTTAGTCCATAGGGGCCAGCAGGGCATCCAGTTCTGCTCACTCGGGGCCAAGTGCACTATGCTAACCCAGCACCTGCGCTTGCTGCTGCTTATTCCTGAGTGTAGCCGTGCCCCATGGGCCCCACATTCTCCCTGCTGACCCTGACACGTGAGAGCAGCTGTGCCCCATGGGCCCCACGTTCTCCCTGCTGACCCTGTCAACTGAGCACAGCCTTGCCCTGTGTGCCCACTTTCCCTTGCTGACCCTAACACCTGAGCACAGCCGTACCCCAAGGGCAGCACATTCTCCCTGCTCTGCTGACCCTGACACCAGAGTGCAGCCGTACCCCATGGGCCCCATGTTTTCCCTGCTGTGCTGAACCTGACACCTGAGAGCAGCTGTGCCACATGGGCCCCACGTTCTCCCTGCTGACCCTGTCAACTGAGCACAGCCTTGCTCTGTGTGCCCCACTTTCCCTTGCTGACCCTAACAGCTGATCACAGCCGTACCCCAAGGGCAGCACATTCTCCCTGCTGACCCCGACACCTGAGCAAATTCATGCTCCATGTACCCCACATTCTTCCTGCTGACCCTGACACCTGAGTGCAGCCCTGCCCCGTGGGCTCCATGTTGTCCCTGCTGACCCTGACACCTGAATGTAGCTGTGCCTCGTGGGCCCCAGGTTCTCCCTGCTGACCCTGACACCTGAGAGCAGCCGCGTCCTGTAGGCCTCATGTTCTCTCTCCTAACCCTGATATCTGAGTGTATCCATTCCCCATAGACCCCATGTTCTCCCTGCTGACCCTATCATCTGAGCACAGCCTTGCCTCATAAGAATCATAGAATCATAGAATATCAGGGTTGGAAGGGACCTCAGGAGGTCATCTAGTCCAACCCCCTGTTCAAAGCAGGACCAACCCCAACTAAATCATCCCAGCCAGGGCTTTGTCAAGCCTGATCTTAAAAACCTCTAAGGAAGGAGATTCCACCACCTCCCTAGGTAACCCATTCCAGTGCTTCACCACCCTCCTAGTGAAAAAGTTTTTCCTAATATCCAACCTAAACCTCCCCAACTGGAACTTAAACTCCTTGTTTTGTCATCTCCTACCACTGAGAACAGTCTAGATCCATCCTCTTTGGAACCCCCTTTCAGGTAGTTGAAAGCAGCTATCAAATCCCCTCTCATTCTTCTCTTCTGCAGATTAAATAATCCCAGTTCCCTCAGACTCTCCTCATAAGCCATATGCTCCAGCCCTCTAATCATTTTTGTTGCCCTCCGCTGGACTCTTTCCAAATTTTCCACATCCTTCTTGTAGTGTGGGGCCCAAAGCTGGACACAGTACTCCAGATGAGGCTTCACCAATGTCGAATACAGGGGAATTATCATGTCCCTCGATCTGTTGGCAATGCTCCTACTTATACAGCCCAAAATACCATTAGCCTTCTTGGCAACAAGTAACAGTGTTGACTCATATCCAGCCTCTCGTCCACTGTGTAACCCCTAGGTCCTTTTCTGCAGAACTGCTGCCTAGCCACTCGGTCCCTAGTCTGTAGCAGTGCATGGGATTCTTCCGTCCTAAGTGCAGGACTCTGCACTTGTCCTTGTTGAACTTCATCAGATTTCTTTTGGCCCAATCCTCTAATTTGTCTAGGACCCCCTGTATCCTATCCCTACTCTCCAGTGTATTTACGACTTCTCCCAGCTTAGTGTCATCTACAAACTTGCTGAGGGTGCAATCCACGCCATCCTCCAGATCATTAATGAAGATATTGAACAAAACCGTCCCCAAGACCGACTCTTGGGGCACTCCGCTTGATACCAGCTGCCAACTAGACATGGAGCCATTGATTGCTACCCGTTGAGCCCGATGATCTAGCCAGCTTTCTATCCACCTTATAGTCCATTCATCCAGCTCATACTTCTTTAACTTGCTGGCAAGAATACTGTAGGAGACCGTATCAAAAGGTTTGCTAAAGTCAAGGAATAAAACATCCACTGCTTTCCCCTCATCCAGAGAGCCAGTTATGTCGTCATAGAAGGCAATTAGGTTAATCAGGCATGACTTGCCCTTGGTGAATCCATGCTGACTGTTGCTGATCACTTTCCTCTCCTCTAAGTGCTTCAGAATTGATTCCTTGAGGACCTGCTCCATGATTTTTCCAGGGACTGAGGTGAAGCTGACTGGCCTGTAGTTTCCCTGATCCTCCTTCTTCCCTTTTTTAAAGATGGGCATTACATTGACCTTTTTCCAGTCATCCAGGACCTCCCCCGATCACCATGAGTTTTCAAAGATAATGGCCAATGGCTCTGCAATCACTTCCGCCAACTACTTTAGCATCCTTGGATGCAGTGCATCCGGCCCCATGGACTTGTGCTTGTCTAGCTTTTCTAAATTGTTCTGAACTACTTCTTTCTCCATAGAGGGCTGGTCACCTCCTCCCCATACAGTGCTGCCTAGTGCAGTAGTCTGGGAGCTGACCTTGTTTGTGAAGATAGAGGCAAAAAAAGCATTGAGTACATTAGTTTTTTCCACATCCTCTGTCACTAGGTTGCCTCCCCATTCAGTAAGGGGCCCACACTTTCCTTGACCTTCTTCTTGTTGCTAACATACCTGAAGAAACCCTTTTTGTTACTCTTAACATCTCTTGCTAGCTGCAACTCCGAGTATGATTTAGCCTTCTTGATTTCACTCCTGCATGCCTGAGCAATATTTTTATCCTTCTCCCTGGTCATTTGTCCAACCTTCCACTTCTTGTAAGTGTCTTTTTTGTGTTTAAGATCAGCAAGGATTTCACTGTTAAGCCAAGCTGGTTGCCTGCCATATTTACTATTCTTTCTACACATCGGGATGGTTTGTTCTTTCAACCTCAATAAGGATTATTTAAAATACAGCCAGCTCTCCTGGACTCCTTTCCCCTTCATGTTATTCTCCCAGGTGATCCTGCCCATCAGTTCCCTGAGGGAGTCAAAGTCTGGTTTTCTGAAGTCCGGAGTCCGCATTCTGCAGCTCTTCTTCCTTGTGTCAGGATCCTGAACTTGACTATCTCATAATCACTGCCTCCCAGGTTCCCATCCACTTTTGCTTCCCCTATTAATTCTTCCCTGTTTGTGAGCAGCAGGTCAAGAAGAGCTCTGCCCCTAGTTGGTTCCTCCAGCACTTGCCCCATGTTCCCCTGTTCACCCTGACACCTGAGCACAGCCTTGCCCTGTTTGCTCCATGTTCCCTTTCTGACCCTAAGACCTGAGCACTGCCGTGCCCCAAAGGTAGCACATTCTCCCTGCTGACCCTGACACATGAGCACAGCCATGCCTCATAGGCCCCAGGTTCTCTCTGCTGACCCTGATATCTGAGTGTATCCATTCTCCATGGGCACCACGTTCTCCCTGCTGCGCTTACATTGGCACCTGAATGTAGCTCAGCCTTGTGGGCCCCACATTCTCCCTGCTGACTCTGACACTTGAGCACATTGCTACAACCCTAGTCCTGGGGGCAGAATTGCCTCCATCTGGCTCCTGAGAATGCTCCCTGTGTGGCTCTGCTTTTTCAGTGAGATCTCTGCCCCATTGTGACTACCCCTATGTCTTTGAGACTCCACTGGGGTTCCAGCCTGTGCGTATCCATGGGTGTGTCCTCACTGATGGGATGGATGAAATGTGCTTACGGATGCCGCACTCCAATAGCCTGTTAAATTTCCAAGCATTTCCCTGGCTGAGAACTTCGGTCTCAGTACAGCTGGGGGCTCTATCCTCAGTCAGTACTACTGTGGCTGGATCACTGTGGGTCTACTGGATGGTTGCTCCTGAAAACATCACTTACCATGTTGGGAGGGGTGGGTTTGGAACTGTTGTGATGGGGGTAAGTAACATGAGAAGTAACATGGCGCCATGAGAAGAATGGGGTCTTGGAGGCTTCTGTACTTTAGAGCAGAGTATTTGTGCCCTTTGTACTCCAGCTAGTCTGGAAGCAGGTGACTAGCAGTGCTTTGGCACGTGGCATTCCCCACCTCCCACCCAGGCTTTCCAGATACTGGCTCATCGCACAGGTGTGCATGCTGATTCCAGGGATGCAACCATTCCCTAGAATGAGCGCGGAGAAGCAGGGACTGGCAGTGGGACTTGGTATAGCTGTGAGTTCTCCCACTGAAATGAATACTAGCACCAAAAGGTTCAGTGAATGAATGATCCAGCTTTTCCATTTGTCTCTATTTCCTCACTTACACAAATGATGATTAAATTAGTTTCACCTTTTCCTACACAGGAATCCTGGATTCATTTCACAGGTGACTTAGGGACTAGCTGAAGGATAGGGAGATCAGGGTAAAACCTGGATGTGGATCAGCCAGAGAGACCATTTGATTTGTGAATTTTATTCCTAGACTTGAGATCCTGGAAACCCCAATCAAACAGAACAGGTAAAGTCCATCCCAGGCATAACCACACTGGCTGTGTGTAGACCAGGTCACCTAACGAAGCCTCGGGTTCTGGGAATTGGAAGTGCTCAGGGAAAGATCTAGCTTCAGGAGATAATCCTGGATCTCTTCAACTCTGGGACCTGGGCAGGATGCTAGGCATGGTTCTGCTCCTCCTTCTGCATGACATCAGCCTTTGATATACAGCCTCCTGAGCTATCGGCTCAACAGTGTGCTCCTTGCTCTCCAGAGTGGCTGAGGTGGCTTTCTCCATCAGGGTGGGTGGCTGGTCCCAGTGGGAGGCCAGGCACAGATTGGTTTAGTCCTGGCAGCTTTTTGGGAAGGCAAAACAGGGGGTTACAATACTTCCAAATGGTGTCTGATTGAAAAAGAAAAATCCCCTCTGCGGTTTTCAGGGCAGTTCTCTGGCCTGTGTTGTGCAGGTCAGACTAGCTGATCCTGGTGGTCCCTTCTGGCCTTGGAATCTATGAAACCAATGTCTAACGGCAGCTTTTCCTCTCCCCTTGTGTCCGAGCCCTGCACCAGTCATGTGCATGAAGATAAAGGGTGTCATTTAGCTAGGCAGCTTATTTGGATATGCAAATGAGATCAGACAATCTCTAGCTAAGGCCCCAGTTTGCTGCTGGTGTCTGTGGATGCACCTTTGTGGACGCTGGTCTAGGCCAGCAGTGTACATCACCCAGATCTCTGAGGCCAGTTCACTGCCCCTGAAACAGCCTAAAATGACTGCAATGCCCAGGGACTGCAACCAGAGCTGGGGACTCCCAGAACCTGCCAGGGCTTCCCCTGTGAGTGTCACCGGTGTAAAGTGCAAAGGCCACAGCAGCATCCTCTGGCACATGATGGTTATGTGATAGCACCCCTCCCCCGCCCCTTTGGGAAATGCATCCCACACAGGAGAGCTGAATCCTGGACATTGCTAACACTTTCCCCTCCAGACCCACTGTTTAGCTTGAGCCCAGCCTCCCCCAGGCCAGCCCCTCATTTTTCAATTTCCTAGAACCTCCAAGAACCCAAGTGCCTGTGAAGCAGAAAGTTTCCTGTTCTCACCCTTTGCAAAGGAGCTGGAGGTGAGGCACTCTCCCACCCACATATACCCTCCTATCCCCTTCTCTGTTTGCCATACTCTCCCTTTTCTCAGCTGAGCCTTTCTGCTAGCATCCCCCCTCTCCTAAAACATTTTGGCCCACTCTCCTCTGCCATCCTCCTCCCCTTTCAGCTCGTTGGCCTGACTTGGTTCTGTTCCTCTCCAAATACATGTTTGACATTGTTTTCCTCCTGTATTTCCTTTGCATTTCCCCTCTGCCTTTTCTTGCAATGGGGATGGCTTAGGCAGCCCCAGCTCTAAATAGAGTAGAAAAGGGAGAGCAGAGGGAGGGCTGAAGTAGGAGGGAGGAGGCAAGCCACATCACACACGCACACACCTCCCTGCATGTGATTAAATGTCTTGAAATCTGCTTCTGATTTCGTCGGGGAGTTGACTTTTCCCTTCTTTTCAACCCCTGGATTTATTGAAACCTTTTTACTCCGCTTCAAGGCAGCAGCTGGGGCTAAGTTTCTTCCGTCTTGCCTGTTTTTTCCTCTTTTCCCTTTTTCTCTCGTCCCTCCCAGCAGCAGTTCAGTGAGATCCAGGAGAAAGGAGGAGTGCAGCAGCTGGGAGAACCTTGAGAAGCGGCCAAGGGACTCGAGGACCAGGCGAGGGGCTGCTGCAGACCACATCGTGCGGGGGCTTGGCTTTGCTTTACCTCCCCTTCCCCCGAGATAAATAAACAAAAATCTTACCCCCGCGTCTGTGTAAAAGGGCTTTGGCGTCTGGAATTACACCCCTTCGGCTGCATCACTGCTGGGAACCGCGCATTACCAGGAACCGTCTACCTGCCGGGCTCCCAGTAAGTTGCTTTCTAGCCCTACGAGTCTATGACAGTGTTTCTCATTCTAAGGAGAGGGGAGAGATCTTATCACTGGGGTTGGGGGGAGGTTGTGTCATGTCTCCTGTCCTTTCCCAATGCTTCAACGCTTGTTTGGGGGAGGGGGGCCTTTTCTTTCGCTTACTAGTGATCTGGGGCGCGCAACCCCTGCTAATTCCGCTCTTTCCCAGGTAAACCCCGCTCAATGCGCTTTTCCTTTGCCCTCGATGCTTTTCGGCTCCCTTGTTCTCCTGGGCTCCCCCTGTCTGGGTTTCCTGTGGGATCCGTTCGCGGCCCCGTTCCGCAAGCGCAGCAGAGATGGAACTTTTCACCAGTTTGCACCCGCCCCGCTCCTTTGCTAACGCGCCGGGGCTCTAGCAGCCGGCGGTTTCCCAGGCGCTGTTTCCCTGGAGCTGGAGATCGTGTGACAGGCTCCGCTTTCCGCCCAGCTTGGGAAAGCGAGAATCGGGGGGCGGGGGCCAGCGAGCTCCGGGGCTCGGTCCGGAGAACTGGGCCGCAGCCGGAGGCGGTGTCCGGTTCTGCCGGATGCAGACCCGCTGGAGAGCCGCCAGGGGCTGGACACAGGGCACCCCGGGCGGGACCCTGCCAGATGGGCTGGTCTAGAGCCCCGCATTCCGGGGGGAGGGTGTGCGGGACCCCGAGCAGAGTCTGCCTGGCGAGGGAGACCCCTGCCTCCTACACAGCTCCTGGCTGGCCGGTCCCTGCCCCCTGCCCCGTGCGAGCAGCAGCCGCGCCGCACTGGGACTTCCAGCGGCCCGCTGCCCCGGGGGTGATGGCGGGGAGCCCCGGCTCCAGGAGCCCCTGGCAGTTCCCGGGCTGCGGTATGGGAGCTGGCTCTGAGCCGGGATGAGGAAGGGCCCGGGGCGCTGGCCTCTCTGCCTCTCCCCCGGCCCCTGCTTCGCCTTTAGCCGCGCCCGCTCCGTGGCGAGCCGCAGGCTCCCCAGCGCTCGGCCGCTTGTTTTATTTTCGGTTCCTTTGCAAGTGCAGAGCCCGGTGGCGGGGTCCTAGCTGCGGGAGGCAGGTGCTGGGAGAGGCCCTTCGGCCTCCGACCTGCGGGCTCTTCCCGTCCCATGCTGCTGCTGATCTCTGCGCCTTCCCCCGGATAGGCGAGGGAAAGGCCTTCGGGCAGGTGGCTTCTCCGATAGAGCCCGCTGCAGCTGGGCCGGGGGGACGGGCAAGGCAGAGATCTGGGCGTTTCAGTTGGCAGAGTAAAGAAGGAAGGTGTATGTGAGAGAGAGACTAAAAGTTAGCTGATCAGGGGATGGGATGTAAATTGGGAGGAAACGTTTGGTGGGGGGCTATTGAAGCCCTTGTTTCTTTATATGTTTGCCTGATCCGATATCTGCCCCCCGCCCCCAATCCCCATGGCACGCACCCTGGGGAGATGGGACAGAGGCATCTTTCTTCTTGGCCGATAGCCTGCAGAGTGGGATGGCCAGAGCCCATTCCAGTGTAGCCTGCAGCTTCTGGCCCTGTGGCAGTGGCAGGTGGAATGGGTTGAGTGAGGAAGTCCCAGTGGGAGACACAGGGTGGCTGCTAACGAATGAAATATGCCAAGTTACATGCAGAGGAGGCCCTCTCCTCCCAGAGCAGATTTTGTTAGGAAACCCTTCAGGCTTGTCTAGCCCCAGAAGTTGCACTGCTAAGTTAAATCAGAGCAGTTAAGCTAGTGCAACTTCCATGTGCGGACTCTCTTTCAGCCCTTTAAAACTCATTATACCAGGCCTGGGCTACACTTAAAAGTTAGGTAGACATAGCTACATCACTCAGGGGTGAGGAAATCCATAGTGTTGTAGCTCTGCTGACATGACCTGGGTGTAGATGCAGCTAGCTCAGCGGAAGAATGGTTTTGCCAATGCAGCTGCCATTGCTCAGGAAAGTGGAGTTTCCACAGTGACAGAAAAGCTCCCTCTGTGGCTGTAGAAAGTGTCTATGCTGCAGCACCATAACTCTGGTGCCCTAGCTGTGCTATTGTAGTGTAGATATGGCCTCAGGTTATAGTGTGCCTGCAAGGCCTGGCTTAAGCTTGTACCAGCATCGCTATGTTGGTTGGGTGGGGAGGAGTGACTTTTATTTTACCAACATAGCTGTACTGGTATAAACTCTAGTGTAGATGCCCGTCTAACAGCACAAGAAGTGCTTTGGCAGGAATCACTGTCTGTCAGGGCACTCCTGTAAGCTATCCCGGTAGAAGTGTTTGTATGCCAGTCTGAACTGCTCGAAGGGTTTGTTGTGATCTAGCTGTGTGGATATAGCTATGCCAGCAATACTTTTCTAGTGTGGACAAGGGCTCTGTCTGCCCTACATGCTTATGGCCACATAGCACCCTTGTGTAGGCACAGCCTATGCCAACAGAAGGAGTGTTTCTGCAAGGGAAGGAACACCACCTCCCTGAAGGACATTAGCTCTGCCGATAGATGCACTCTTCTGCTGGCACAGCTGCAACTACACTTTTTGGGGTAGCTGTGTCACTCTGGGGGATGGGTGTTTTCACACCTCTGACTGATGTAGCTATGCCAGCATCAGTGGCCAAGGTCTGAATTTAGCAGTGCAAACTAAACTGCTTTAAGCCGGGTTTAAACTGGCCTGAGTGTCCATGCACAAAGCTGCACCAGTCGAACGACATCATTCCAAAATCACAACCTTTAGTTTGTCGACTCTGAGGGGACCAGGCCTATATACCTGCGATGGGTGGAGGCCGACTCTGGGTTGTTGCTTTAGCCCCACTCCCTCACACACAGCCTGCATGTCTGTTTGCATTTTGGGGATAGGCAAGAGGGGCCAGGGACGCAGGGACAGGGGCTCCACATAAGTGTTGAATGCAAGCTCAAAGGTAACTTTAAAGACTGCCTTTTTTTTCTGCAATATTCCCTTTATAAAACAGAGGGAGCTGATGTGCTTTTATGCTTCTGTTGAACAGCCCAGCTCTGTGTGGAGGTCCCAGAGACCAAGGTTTGGATGGGGGTTGGAGCAGGGTACTATGGCCCGAGGGGAATACAGATCCTCAAGCACAACTTAAGGGGTGAAGGGGAGGTTTCTGAGCATGGGCCCAAGGGAGGGTGGGGATGTGAGCCCCACATACTGAGAGGAGTCCAGGTTTAGTGCTGGGCACAGAGCTGGGTTTTACAAGGCATGAAGTAGGTCCAGGGCCTAAGAGATGTGTGAGTCCCAGAAACAGGCCTGAGAGGACATAGGCCTTGGTGCAGGGAATACTGGGGCCTCAGGGGGATGCAGGTTTCACAGCTTATGGCGATACAGGCTTCCAGGCAGGGATTCTGGGACCCAAGGGGACACAGGTGTCAGAGCAGGAGGCTCAGGTTCTGGGACCTGAGGGAACACGGGTTTCAGGGCAGGGGTTCACGTGCATCAGGGAATCCAGGCTTTGAGTGAATAAGGCTCTTGGAGTGTTGATGCCTGGACCTGAGAGCAGTGCAGCTTTTGGAGCAGGGACTGTGTTCTGCATCCTAGGAAAGCTTAGTATTACTACGTTCGCCAAGCAGCTGGTAGTACTCAGGGTTCGTTCAGCACCTCATTCTCCTCTCACCTTTCCCCAAGTTCTGCACAGGGCACTAAAGGTTTTTCCATATTCTGTCTTGCCTACGATGGTAAAAATGTGAGTCCATCTATCAAATCTATTCTAAGTCTCACAGACTTGGCCTGCACTCAAGCACAATACGCAGCCATGTGACACAAGGAGAGTTAAATGTCTTACCATTAACCAAGGAGAAACATTAGATTGACTCCATGTCAGAATGAAATAGATTTCTGGACCCGTTGTCATATGCCGCCCCATACCATACGTGAGCTATCTTTCAAAGCCAGCCAAGAGCTGTCATCTATTAATAACATATTAAATATTCATCCAGTCTATTTTAAACATCTGTGCCCGGCATGTTATGAAAAGACAACAAGGAACGTTATGGAAACCAGATTACTTTGTTCCCGGACGGGACGCGATGGGGGCAAAAACAATAGGAGTTCTGCAGCAGAACTGTGAGAATCCCACAGCCCCGGCAGTCGGGATTGGATCAGCAGTAATAAAGCCCTCTGCATACCAAGTGATAGTCCTGAGAGCACGTGACAGAGTGGAACAATGCGGCAGGAATGTGTGAAGGGGTTTAGGACGGCTGGGCCAGGATTAAGGTCGTGTAAAGCAACAAGTCGGGCACCATTAGACGTTACTAAATGGTTTAGTGTCGGGACAGCCGCACTATCCCAGCTTTCCGCTCCTGGAAGAACAGTGGCTCCAGGTGTCTTCTTTAGCTGCTGTTGGGCTTGGAGTGTTGTTAGTAGGAGAAATCACATAAGTAAGCATTGGAGTGAAGAGCTTTTCAGTCAATGCAGCAGACTAGGTCACTCCCTGAAATAGAATCAATTTTTCAGTATGTGCATCTAAATCATCCCAACCTGCCCCTTCTGTGTGGTGTCTTTACCCTGGGGGTCCAGTGAGCAAAGCTGGAATTGGCAGAATCTCAGGGTTAAAATCATGATGGCCATTGTGATCTTGCTAGTTTCAGTTCTTTTCTCTCAGTGTGGTACTAAAAACTCTGCAAAACAGCTTCCTAATGATAACGGGAATGCTTTTAAGCAACCATTCATTGGCAGCTCTCCCTGCATATGTGACTGTCTTTGTTCAGGTTTGGGCCTCTATGGATTTCTCTCCATTGTTTTGATAACATAGGAAATCTGGTCTCTTTATGGAAGACTTTCTCCCCTCCTCCCACCACCATGTCAAGACTGACATTTATGTAAGCCAAATTCTGAGAAATTAGGCCAGATTCTGAAGGACACAAGTGTAAATTGGGAGTAATTCTACTCACTTACATGCAGTTGCTTATGTCTTCTTCTGGTGTAACTGAGATCAGGATCTGGCCTATGTAGTTTAAACCATAAAGTTCTGTTTAGTGTTACCTGTATTTATATCTTAGTAGTGCCACTGTGGTTTCACACAGCTTGCATAATACTGTCTCATTAGTCTGCAACAATGCACTGTAGTGTCCAATGCTGTGAATGCCTGTTCCAGGGAAGGCTCTCTTGGATGTTCTCCCTGTATTATAGTGTGTGCGTCCATACATGTATGCTTTGTGGAGTGAACAGCAGATGCCTCCAGACCCAGTCTACTCTGAGAATCAGCAGAATGTGACCAAATCCAAGAGCAAAAAAATTGGTGTGTATATATATATATATATAGATAGATAAATATTTTGTATTGATTTCTGATATTTAAATTAAAAATGGGCCAGAGGGACAGAGCACATAAGGAAACACCAGGAACCTTATTAGCACCATTGACATATAGTGCATCATGCTGTGCATGTGCCATTAGCAACCTCCCCTGTGTACACTGATCATTCCATTAACCCTCTCCCATGGGTGTGCTGGAAATGCCATTAGCTCTGTCTCTTTCTGGTCCTCCTCGGGGTACTGTTGGAGCACCTCGCCAGCTTTTCTTCTAGCCATGCTGTCGGTGGTGTCCCAGGCGTACAGCTCCTTGGCCAGCACCCGTTTGTTTGGTTTAACTGTTATCTGCATTGCCACCTTATGTCAAACCAGACCTTGGTCTCACCGCTGGCTGTGTGGAGTTTTTCTTTTCATTTTACATTTTTCTCAGTTGTGTTTTTATCCCGGCAACACATGGAATGATTTATCCATGGCCGGAGCTGAGTTTGGTCTTGGCACATTCTGCTCGTAGGTTGGGGACAGAAACATTCCACAGCTGACGCTGCGCTAAACATGCACAGGAAGCAGAGCCAAAAAGCAGTTGGGAGGGCAGAGGGGCTGGTTCTGCAGTGAAGGGTACTTGTGGGTGAAATAGGCTGGACCCCCGTGTTAGAGGGATCACCACTTAAGGGGAGCCCCTGCTACAAAGAAGAGTTCAGAATCTGCAGATTTCTCACCATGTGTTTCAATGGGAGCAAGAGAGAAAGGACTCTCTCATTATATGGACTAGTCACTAGACAGCACCCTGCCTGTTCTGGTACTAGACATATCCTATTAATGGGGCATACTCCAGTAGTTGACACCCATCTATGGTTTTACCTTTACCCTCAACTATTTTCTGATTCCCAGCTGCATCTCACTTGGGAACTGGAATTTTTCCAGAAGATTTGTGGAGCCACTGGGGGGCGTTGTGCCAGGGATGAGCAATGGACAGCTAGAGGAGCATGGCAGGGCAGGATGGGACTTTTGGCTGGAGCCAGTCTTACCTACTTCACAGTCCCTGCTCCCCCCTCTGTGCTCCTAATGTAATCGCCTTCCCCAGCTGCTGTTTCAAAGCAGAAAACGGGTGCCGTACTCTGACAAACTCCATACATTGATCTTGTCAGCATTGAATAATGAGCCAGATTAAGCCTAATGAACAAGTTTCAGAGTAGCAGCCATGTTAGTCTGTATCCGCAAAAAGAACAGGAGTACTTGTGGCACCTTAGAGACTAACAAATTTATTAGAGCATAAGCTTTCGTGGACTACAGCCCACTTCTTCGGATGCATGCTCTAATAAATTTGTTAGTCTCTAAGGTGCCACAAGTACTCCTGTTCTTTTTCCTAATGAACAAGTGCAACATTCACTGTAGGTCTCCAATCTAAACCAAGCAGAAGGAGCATAAGCTCAGCAGTCTTCATATGAAGGCTTGGATGATTTATATGTCGTTCCTTATTTTTTAATTATCTTTCTAACGCTGCTGCTCCTCCGTCCAGGCTCTCACATCTAAATCATTTCCACATGGGGACACTGCCTATCCCTCGCATTACAGACCCCAATATCCCTTCTCTGCCCCTCACCTGCTGCTAGCTAACTCCTCAGGGTATCCCTTCCCTCTCCCTTCAACGTTAGAACCAAATTCCCACCTGTGCCACCTGTTATTTTCCTCTTTTTAAAAACCTTCATTCATCCAATCAGTGTGCAGAATCAATACCATGTGGCCTAGGTGACCAATCATCTCTTCTAAATAGTGGATAATTAATCCTGAATGATCAAAGTGAACAGCTGGTAAACAACACAGAGGTTGAAGTCAGTTGGTGAAAATACTTGTGAATAATATAGACAGCCCCCAGAGTCAGGATCCCTTTGGCAGGGCTCTGTAACTGAAATTGGGGTTGAAATAATAATCAATATTATTTTAAATGAATAGTTTAACCAGATCTAGTGGTGCCTATAGAGAGCTGCTTTTTCTAACTGGTTGCTGGGGTCAGGTGCCACATGGCCCATGACTGGGTGCTGAGGTGAGGGGCCGCATGGCATCGAGGCCTGTGACTGGGTGCCAGGGAAGGGGGATGCCTGGCACTAGGGTTTGCTGGTGACAGGATGGTGCCCACACCTGTCAAGTACAGTTGGACTTTGGGAGATGGGCTCTTTCTGAATCTATTTGTTAATCTGCAATTTCTTGTTTAATCTGAATTCCCCACAACCACCTTGCTCTGATTCCCACATCCTTGTGACTGAGGTTTTTGGAAAGGGTCCCCTGCTCCTCGCCAATGCCACTGGATGCGTTCTTGCTGATTGTCATTGAGCATCTTCATGTCGGAGGGCATTGGGCGTGGCTGCACTGTAACAGAGCACATACCTGCTCCCTCCTCTCCAGACAATCTTAGCTCTCCGCTGGAGCAAAGGGCAGCTTGCAAACGAGCTCATCCCTCACTGATCCTTGGAACTAATCCCCGGGGGTGTGCCAGGCAAGCAAAGGAGGGGAGACCAGACTTTCCACTTCCAAACTAATTCCAAATAAGGGAAAGTGTTTCCCCAGAGAGCTGCTGGAAAAGGGGGCCTGTGAAAATCCCTGGAATGAAGCTTTATTTTCCCATTTCCCCAAGAGAAAAAAGATCCATTTTATCTGCACTGTACTCTCATTTTTGTTACTATATAAAAACAGTAGAAACTGCCCTGTGGAGAACAATCCTGGTGCGTAGAATGGATGGTGATCTGACAGTCCTTTTCCATCTCGGAGTTCTGAGAGTCTGGGCTGATTTCACTAATTCAATTAGTCTTGATTAACAATCGCCCACTGCAGTCTGTGGGCACCGTGCTGTCCATTCAGACAACTAAGCACCATGTTGCACCCCAGTTGCTTTAGCTAGTGTGCTAAAAATACCAGTGTAGCTGGGATAGCATGGGTGGTGGCTCAGGCTAGCTACCTGAGTACCAGCCTGCTTAGACCCTCTGGGTACATTCTCAGTTGGCTAGCATGAGCCGCCACCCAGGCTCCCCTAGGCTACTCTGTTATTTTTAGCACACTGGCTTCCAGCTGCAGTGTAGACAAACCCATAGAACATAGCTGCGGCGGCACGAGCAGCAGGATGGGGCTAGCTGCCCAGAGTACAGTCCTATCCGAGATCAGAGGTACTCAGGGCAGCTAGCCACTTGGGCCACTCACACCTCTATGGCTACACTTTTATTTTTATCATGCTAACTTGGACTGGGCTAGTGCAGATATATCTCCTTAAGTGGGAATTTTACACCTTCAGGCTCTAGTGTGGACATACGGTTAGACATCTAAATGACACACATTGATCTTGCAGTTATTTATACCCCCATAACTGTGGTTGTAAAACAGAAGTTCCATTTAAGGCCAAGCTGAAAATCTGGCCCCATAAATTCTCTCCCTTAAGACATGCAGAGTAAGGATATCCACAGTTAGTGTTTATAAAATGTTTTAAGAGGCAACGTGTTTAGGTGTTAATGGAATAGTTACTTGATTATTAAAATCACACTGATTTCTAATGTAAAAATGTAATACCTCCTTTTAAACCTTAAATCCTATCAAGGCTCCAAAAAATAAACTAGCAGGGGAAATCACGTCACTTACCACTAAAATGCAGCCACCTCTAGGGTGGATTGTGGCACCTGTTTAACAGTGTGCAGCAACACCACACGGCAGTTTAGGATAGCAAGTCAAGGAAAATATCCAGCTGGAACTGTAGTGGGAATTCAGGGCTCCGAAGGACACTTTTGAGAATCCATTGGTGGCTTGTTCCTGATAGAGAGTTAATGATGGGCTCTCACAGCCCGCAGAGGTGCTAACTCAGCTCTCACTGAGGGCGTCTGAAGAGCCTGTCCGCTGGCGGAGTAAAAGCACTTGCTGGAGCTGGTGGTGTTACTCACAGTGTGTATTGGTATAAGTGAGATCACATTCAGGTCCTTTCTACTGTGCGTAACCTCCAGAGTCTCCATTGGACATGTTAACTGGGGGAGGGGCTGCCCTAAATTTTCTCCCCACCATGGGCCTCCCTGGTAACTTGCCAGTAGTCTGTGGGTCACGCTGAATAGGTATCAAATGGAGCAGATTGTAGCTGCTGTGATCTGCAATAGGCAGGTGAGGCCCGCAGATACCACAGTCCCCAGATCTCTTTCACTGGTGTCCTGAGGTGAGTTCTGGGTGGTGTGTGTGTGGTCTCTGTCTATGGGATGGTGATAATGATTTCCATTCATGTGGGGCCTCTGCAACATTGATACATTAGTCTGCAAGTGTTGGCTCATTGCTTGACACAAGTGAGAGGCAGAAGCAGCAACCAAAACTGAAGCAAATGTTTTGGCACCAAGCCGTCCAGCCCCAGTCCTGCCTCTCTCCTTCAGCCCTTCGACTGGGTGAGTTGCAGAAGCATCTGCTCCTCTGTAGGGGAGAGAAAATATTTACTCAGCATGACTCAGAAAGCCAATAAAATGAGAGAGATGGGCATTTATCTGTGCAAGGTCCAAGGTCAGGCCCTGGCCACAGCCCGTGCTGCTAATGGGAACCCTAGCACAGTGCACTTGTAGCTGGCTGCTGGGTTGAGGACAGAATGAGGGGGTGGCTTGTTGTGACCCCCCTTACATGTCAGCATAAGGATCAGCCACAGTCTGGGCTTTTACGTTTCTGTCACTAATAGTGAGAGTTCAGGCCAGACCCTCAGCTGGGGTAGATTGGCACAGCTCCATTGAAATCAGTGGGGCTGCGTCGCACCCGCTGGGGCCCATTATTAATCGTTGTTGGTTCCTAGTGCTTGTGTTTATGCTTTCAGTTTTCACTAGCGGATCCATTTTTTTGATGTGCCTCTTTATTTTGGAGTGCTGTGGAAACTGAGCCTTGGGAATGGAATCTCCCGGGGTTACTGCCAAAAGGGTTTGTCATAATACGAGTGGCGTGTCTGCCTATTGCTCCGGGAATGACTGAAAATGGCCCAGACGCTCCAGGATGGTGTGCTGCAGATGGAGAAACATTGGTAGAAGCTAATTCCATCCCAAAGGCTGCCAAAACCCATTACAAGCCAGGGACCTGATCCTGGTCTCACTCCTGTCTGACAGCAGGATGACTTCAGTAGAGCAGAGGTTGATTTACACTGGTGTAAATGCTAGCAGAATTGGGGGATACGTTTTTATCATAGACATGGGGTTTAACAGGCCTCTGATTTTACTCTCCATAGGCTGAGTTTATCCTGGTGTAAGCAGGGGCAGTTCCCATCAGAGTCAATGGGAGCTGAGGGTGCTCAGCTCCTCCCAGATGCAGCATCATCTCAGCAGCAGATCAGGGTTTTGACTGTTCACTATGGATTCCTCCTTCTTGCCTCTCTTTCTCCTTGGCAGAGATTTTTCCAAGTGGGTCACACTCCTGGATTATATCACCACATTAGGCTGCTTTGTGAACATGTGGACCCCATCTTCATTGCGATGCAGAGCCATAGATACGTGGCTGAGGGATTATGCTGTTTGCACCTATGGGCTGGAGAGCAGAGGTCTGGTTTTGCACTGGTATTGTGTACCAGCAGGCGGGGGGGTTGAAAAACAGATTTTTTTTTTAAATCTGATTTAAAAAATATTTTTTAATTTCAATTGGATTTTTTTTATTTTGTTATTTAAATTATAATATTTTTCCTTTAAAAATAAACCTGATTAAAATTAAAACTGAATTTAATACAAAATATGTTAAGACCCACACATTTTAAAATCCCTTAAAATAACTATGCTGAATCCATGAACCACTATCAAAAACTTTGCATTAAAGGCTGCTTTTCATTATAAAGAGAGATTGTCCCCCCTGATTCTAACTTTTGAGGTCAAGCTTTATAAACACAGCACAATAGATCATGTAATGTATTAAGGGCTTGTTTTGTGTAACACATCTACAGCTGATATGCTGTTTTGTGTGTTTAATTAAATTCCAATTACTATCCTAATGCAGACTGACACTAATCTTGAGCAAAAAGTTAACTAGCCAGTAAATAAGCAATACATCATTCACCATTTTCTAACACACTAACAATGTACAATTAATAAGAATCCGAAAATATTACACTACATAATTGCTTAAATGCATATAGTTATTGTGTACCCTCATAGGTTGCAAAAAGATGTACAAAATCTCATGTAAAGGCTCTATTTAGCTGTAAATCAACATAGTTTAATGGTTATATCAACCAATGAGAAAGTACCTTTCTTTAGAAAATTACTTGAAGCACAAATAGAAAAGTTGATTAATGATTTAAATGGAGGCTTTCCACTTGGTGATTTAAATGGCTGACTTAAATTGCCTTGATTTAAATCAATCCACTCTGCCAGCAGGTGATGCAGTTGTGGAATCATGAAGGTGTCTTTGCAGTAGAATGCACACTAATGTGTTTGCTGGTGGGTTCTGGCTTGCAAATATTAGCAAGTTTGGTTTTTTTTAAGTATTATTATGATAGGTCCTTACTGAGATTGGGGCCTCATAGTGATAGATACTGTGCAAACAAAGAGCAAGAGACAGCCCTGTCCCCAAAAGCTTACATCTAAAGCAGGGGTAGGCAACCTATGGCATGCGTGCCGAAGGTGGCACGCAAGCTCATTTTCAGTGGCACTCACACTGCCCGGGTCCTGGCTACCTGGTTACCGGTCCGGGGGGCTCTGCATTTTAATTTAATTTTAAATAAAGCTTCTTAAACATTTAAAAAACCTTATTTACCTTACATACAACAATAGTTTACTTATATATTATAGACTTATAGAAAGAGACCTTCTAAAAATGTTAAAATGTATTACTGGCATATGAAACCTTAAATTAGAGTGAATAAATGAAGACTCGGCACACCACTTCTGAAAGGTTGCCGATCCCTGGTCTAAAAAGACAAGACAGCTCCTGCTAGGAGAAAGGAATGATTGTCATCTCTATTTTACAGAGGGGGAGCTGAAGTACTGAGAGGTTAAGTAACTTGCTCAAAGTCACACAGGGATTTGAAGCCACAGTTCTTGAGTTGCCAGCCAGTGCCTTACACACAAGACTGTCCTTCCTCTCCATTCACTCATTGATTTAAAGCAGTCTCCTCCTGGCTGCTCATGTTCACGTGTGCTCATGCAAGATACATTTGGGAGAATTAAATTTAAATTTTGATAATCTCATCTGGGAACAAATGAATCCTGTACAGGAATTTGCCATTAGAAGCTATTCCAAATGTAATAAATAACTGAAGCATAATAGGGTGAGATGTAGGGAGGCTCTCCAAGGCCTTGTAGGGTGACCTCTCTGCATTGGGGTCTTTTGGTGGTGTAGTGGAGGAATGCTGGTGTGTCATAAACAGACGAGTCATGTGTGGTAGTCTCTCTCCACTGAGAAAACGGGAGCTGGGTGTGTTGTTTGGACTCTCTGCACATAGGATAACAGGGTGCACTATGTATCTGGGTTTGGCTCTCTCCCCATGGCATAATGGGGAAGCAGTGTGTGTTAGGGTCTCTCTGCACAGGAAAACAGGATGGGCTAAATGTATATATTCTGGAGTCTCCATAGGATAACAGGGTGGGCTCTCTATCTTTGGGACAACTGGGTGTGCTGGAAAGGGAGTCTCTCCATGAGACAGGGCCAGGCACATTTGGAAAGCTACAGCTTCATTGGTTCTTTGTTATTTTTTAAGTAGGTTCCCCTTAGTCTGGGAATAGGTTGAACTGAACCTGGAATCAGGGCCAGGGAGTGTCCAAAATCAGAGCAGGGCAGGACATAAGAGCTCAGAGGCAATGAAAGGTATAAAAGAAACAGGAGCTTCCTTCCTGTGCTATGGCTCTTTTCCCCAGAGAGCTCCCCCGTCCCCAGGACAGCTGGTGTGGTGTAACTCGCCCTGCAGGCAGACCAGACGCAGTGGCATACGCACACAGATGAGCAACGTGTGCAATGGCATTAGCCTTGTTAGTTTGTAGGAAGGGAAGAAATGAATGATAGCCCATTGCACGGAGAGCAAGGAGTCTGTAAACACCAAGAGCCCTCTTTGCACTGCCCTCCGCCAGGCCAGCACTGAGTTACCACTGGGGTTCTCTGCTGCTGGGTAGGAGATGGAGTGAGCTGGGCTGTCCTCCGTGCATTGTCCTCTGCCAAGAGGATCTAGCTCTCCTAGCAGCTTGGAGGGAGAGGAAGAGCAGCTGGTGGTGTTTTCCAGTGTCCTCAGATCAGGATTCAGCACTGATCTCATGTGCTCTTTTGCTGGACAGTTCCCAGTGCACACTGGACAGAAGAGGAGCAGCTGCAGCATCCTGCCCCTCCTGGCAGAGCTTGGGATGGGAGATCAGTGGGCCTCTCTCTCTCTCTCTCTCTCCCCCTCCCTGCAGCTTTCCTCTCCTCATTCTGTCTGGGCCTGAGCTGAGCTCTGAAATAGCGGATGCTGGCATTGGACTGGGGAGTACTGAGTCTGGGCTGCTGCTGGATTAGCCCCAAGGGGATTGAAGTCCCTGCCCAAGGTGCCAGACGATCCAGTGTGTGCTGGCCACAACACTCAGCAGGGTGTTTAAGACTTATTAAGTGGGGGCGATTAAAGGGAGTTTGTAGGCTGGGGAAATGAGTGCTTGGCCTCGGGTGGGGGAGACTGATTGTGTTGACTAGAGGTGTGTGTGTGTGTGGGGGGGAAGGCTGCTGAGCAGGTGTGGATTGCACACACTCACAATAATGCATCTCTCGCTCAGATCAGCCATTGTCCCTTGGGAGGTGTTAGGCGAAGCAGCCGCCCTGCTATAAATCAAGGGTTCAGTCGCAGACCAGCTAGCTGCTTTGCTGTGTCTGCTGGCCCTGCCAGGAGTATTTCCTACAGTCAGCATTATCCTGTTCTTTCTCTTCCACTGTGTTTTTGCTGTTTGATCCCAGCAGCGCTGCAAGTCCGGACTGTGCCTGTAAAGGGAAGGAAGCCACCAGACAGGCTAAACTAATGCTCTTGACAGGGAAGCCAGTGACCATCTGCACATTTCAGTTAGCGCAGCAGCACCAGGGAGAACCTGACAAGGGGCCCAGTGAATTAGGAGAGAAGGAGTTAGAGAGGCTGGGTCTTGTCTGCATGAGGAAAATTTGCAATGGTGTTATAACTACATCAGCCTTATTGCACTGAAGCAATCACCTAATCTACTGCTAGTAAGCAATTTACCAGGGGAAATTACACTGCTGCAAGCTTTATTTTGTAGTGGTGGAGCAGTTGTCTGCATTAGGGGTTTACACCAGGGTAGTTACACTAGTGCATTGTGCGGGCGGGACACAGAAGGACACAGTGAGACAGGCATCTTGGTTCAGGGTGCCTGACACTAGGAGATTTAGCAGGCTGGTAATGTTTGGGGGTTTTGGGTGTTACCCCTCCCTGCCTCCAATTATACACAGCATTTTGCTGACATGTTAAAGATCTCCAGCACTGCATTGAGGCGGTAACGAAGCAATGCATTTGCAGAGGAAAGAAAGTCATACATTCAAACAAAACCTTCATTTAGAAAGAGTTAAGGTTGGAAGTGTTTTCCAGGGGAGTCCAGCTGCCACTGTCCCCAAAATGACACTTGCTCTACAAAAACGTTACAGATAAAAAACAAAATAACCAAAGAGCAAATGTTAAAAAATCTGGCAATGAATAGACAAGGGCTCCGGTCGTCTCCCCCATTATCCATCCATCATTGCTGCTTGGCTTATGCCCAAATATTATGTCCTCGCCTTCTTTTGCTCTGTAGTGAAGATGTGCTGTTGGATGGACGCTGTTGAGTTATGGATTGTTTGTTAATGATGCAAGAAAGATTTCCAAAGGAATTTGGTCTCAGAAGCCTTTAGCTTAGTCAGAGTTTGATCAGTTTTCTCACAATGCCATGTAGTGCTGGAGTCAACAAATCTGTGTTCTGAAGGAGGTCAGACTAGATGACCATAAATGGTCCCTCTGGCCTTCACATGTACAGGCCTTTCCATGCCTAGTGGTGCCATGACTGGTCTGCTCTGTGTTGTGAAATGGGTTGATTATATCATCTGCAGAAGCCTATTGCTGTCTTCCCTGACATATGAAGTTGGAGGAGGGGGAATGACACTAGACAGAAACTTCCTGGTTTATTGGCCTCCCCCCATCCACATCCCTGCCTCCAAATCAAAGCAAGGATGAAAAGAGGCCTCTGCCTTTCCCTGCCATCAGATTGGGGATGGGATTTGTGGCACATACCCATGAGCCCCTCTCTGCCCTCCCCAAGATGGGTTCAGTGGCTAGGACGCTAGCCTCGGGCATAAGAGACCTGGGTTCAATTTCTTGCTCTGCTACAGGCTGCCTGTGTGACCCTGGGCAAGTCCCTTATCTGCTTTGTGCCTCAGCTTCCCAATGGGGATAATAGCCGTGTCCTACCTGCCAGGGGTGCTGTGAGGATAAATACACTACTGATTGTGCGGTGCTCTGATACTAGGGGGCCATCTGTGTACTCTAGCTAGGTAGAGGAGAAGCTGGTTCTCTCTCCCATGATGGGATATCAGGGGAGGAAATTTTCCCCACCAAGCCTGGTATATGGAGGCAGGTCTCTCCATCCCTCTGTGGCTGGATATTATGGAGACAGATCCCCTCTCATTCCCCCAGGGGGCTATTGAAGGAGGACAGTTGTGGTAAAGGAACAGGTTGGGAGTCAGGAGATCTGGCCTCTAGCTCGGGCCCTGCTCCAGATTTTGTGGGTAACCTCAGGCACATCGGTACTGGCATAATAGCACTTCGGTCATTGTTTTAAAATAGTCTCTTTTGAATGCACAGATTCAAGCAATTAGGCATCTATTTGTCCTACGCACACGGGCACTGGTATTCCTCGGTTAGTTTGGGTGCAGAGTTGCATGCCAAGAAGAGACCGATCAGATTCTTGATCGCTCAGTGCCTCAGTTTCCACACTTGTAGATCAGGGGTAACAACACTTAGCTGTCTCAGGCTGCATTCAGTAATGTTTGAAGTGCTTTGAGATCCTCACAGGGAAGGTCCCATAGAAGTGCCAAGTCTTATTGTATGGGAAGGCCCCGGTGTTTACATAGCAAATTGCCCCTTCTCTTCTGACATGGATTCCTGCTGAAAATAGATACCAAATAGGTGGCAAGTCCAGGGATCAGTCTGAGGGGATCCCCAGTGACGTGCGGGAACCCCCTTTCCCTGCCCCTCTCCTCCTGTTGGCTGGAGTTGTGAGGAGTCTGGTGCCAGCTCTGCTGTTCCAAAGTAGTCAGATGCATGGCTGTGTCTTGGCCAGGGAAGGGAGGAGCTTCCCAACCCGTTAGTGGTTTTGGCATTAGGAAAAGAGTGAGCTTCCTTCCAAAGGGCCAGCTCCATTCTTTAAAGCAAAACTCCTAGATCATGTTAACTTGGTCCTCAGCCTCGCTCCCTTCTTCAGCGGGAGTGAGTAGCTGTATGGTCAGGAGTGGTGTACAGGAGAAGGTGAAAGGGGGTGAAGTCTGAGCCTTAGCAATGTAGGGTTTGCCATATTGGATCAGAGTTTGAGCGTCGAGTATAATGCCTCCAATACTTGATTCTTCAGAAGGAAGCGACAAGCCTGGGCCGGCTGTGCAGTGGTTTACACAGGGGTTGGGGAAGGATATGGGGAAATCTTTTCTGCATCACTAATAAAATGAGAATATTTAAAAACTACAAAAAAACACAAAATATGGGGAAGAAAGTGATTTAGCTTCCCCTACATGCATGCTCCAGGACTAGTCAATGGAGGGTGCATCCAGCCAAGTGCCTGCTGGGAAGACTGTCCTGGCCTGTGCTTGGTGTATCTGCAGAAAGAAAAATTCTGCAAAGTAGCAGTTCCTGCTGTTCTGAATAAATACTCTGACCTGAGTTGCAGGGTGGGAGCAGCACTGATTCCCCACTCTGGCACTTTGAGTGCAGAAGGTGGGGGCCCGCAAGGATTCTAAAAATTAATACTGGCCACTCCAGGCTTGTATTAAACTCCCAAGGTTACAGTTTCTTTCTGACCTCGGATGGGTAGATGCTGCCACCACCCAAATGCAAAAAACCCCATTGAAACCAGAAAGGCACACTTGGGAATTCCTTCCTGTGGGGTACCCTCAAGCTGTTTGACTTTGTTAACCCTTTACAGGTAAAGCAAGCAGAGAACAACCACCAAGAGGGATTCCATAGCCAACTGGCTGGCTGGGTGTCCACAAAAGGGAGTTATCCCCTGTCTCATTTATTACAGCTGGCATCTCTGTTTTCCTAAAACTCCTTTTAAGAGGAAAATGCCCAAGTTTGTCAGAAGCAAACATCAGCTCCCCAGGGCAGGGCCGTCTTTCCAGAGCTGAGGATGTGGCATGGTTGCTTGTCCTGCTATTTCTTAAGACAGTCCCAGTTTTGACAGGGCCATTGAGAGTTTAATCGCCTCTTGCTGCATCTTCAAAGCCAATAGCACATCAGCACATCTTCAAGCCATAACAGGGGGATGTTGCAATTTCCTAGTGGAATGATACAAAGTCAAGATGTCTTGTTACATGGTTATTAGGATGTGGGGTGGAAGAATCCATCTCCGAGGACTGAGATTTCTCTCTCTCCCATTTCATTTCTACTTATACCAGATGCTGATCTCAGCTGTATGGCTGTAAATCCAGAATAACTCCATTAAGCTAGTGGAGTTACTGTAAATCTGCACTGGTATAACCAAGAGTAGAATTTGGCCCGTTGTTCATACTCTTCTTTTAGAAGCTTGAACATTTGATTCCAATGGATTTTTTGTCCTTTACAACTTGGCAGACACTTTTGTTGGCTTTTTTTTCATCCAGTCTCCCCTCCGAGCTTCATCTGCCACCTCTGACCCTGTCCAGGAACCTGAGAGTAACAGAAAATGTTCTGGGGGTCCTGTGGCACCTTTGAGACTAACAGAAGTATAGGGAGCATAAGCTTTCGTGGGTAAGAACCTCACTTCTTCAGATGCAAGTAATGGAAATCTCCAGAGGCAGGTATAAATCAGTGTGGAGATAACGAGGTTAGTTCAATCAGGGAGCCTCCCTGATTGAACTAACCTCGTTATCTCCACACTGATTTATACCTGCCTCTGGAGATTTCCATTACTTGCATCTGAAGAAGTGAGGTTCTTACCCACGAAAGCTTATGCTCCCTATACTTCTGTTAGTCTCAAAGGTGCCACAGGACCCTCTGTTGCTTTTTACAGATTCAGACTAACACGGCTACCCCTCTGATACTTGACACCATGCAAGGCACTGCATTTAGCCGTATGGAATGGAAATCTATCAACCTCATGAAGAAACTTGCACAAATACAGACAGAGATCATCTTCCTTTCCAAATGCAAACGGATGGACATCATACCAAATGGACTGAAGGTGAAAAATCCATTGCTATCTACATACTGCACAGACCACAGTGAGAGATTATGCCATACATTATCAAAGAAACTGAGGAACCACCTGATCAGCATCCTATACAGCAAACAGAAAAACATCAAGAAAGAGCTCTCCAACCTGGAGACTTTCATAAATAACCAACCCTCCACACAAATGGACTTTACTAAAATAAGACAGGAGATCTACATTACACACCTCACCTCTCTACAAAGGAAAAAGGACCGTAAGCTGTCTAAAATCCTACCTGCCACATGGGGCCACAACAGGGGTACCCCGAACTCACCCAGCAATATCGTCAATTTATCCAGCTACACACTCAACCCAGCAGAAGAGTCTGTCCTATCTCGGGGACTCTCCTTTTGCCCCAGCACCCCCACGAACATGATACAGTTCTGTGGTGATCTGGAAGCCTACTTTCGCCGCCTCCGACTCAAAGAATACTTTCATGATAACGCTGAACAGCGCACTGATACACAGATACCCTCCCACCAACAACACAGGAAGAAGAACTCCACATGGACTCCTCCTGAGGGTCGAAATGACAGTCTGGACCTATACATAGAATGCTTCCGCCGACGTGCACAGGCAGAAATTGTGGAAAAACAACATCGCTTGCCTCATAACCTAAGTCGTGCAGAACGCAATGCCATCCACAGCCTCAGAAACCACCCTGACATTATCATCAAAGAGGCTGATAAAGGAGGTGCTGTTGTCATCATGAACAGGTCTGACTACCAGAAGGAGGCTGCCAGACAACTCTCCAATACCAAATTCTACAGGCCGCTTTCCTCAGATCCCACTGAGGAATACACTAAGAAACTGCACCATCTACTCAGGACACTCCCTACACTAACACAGGAACAAATCAACATACCCTTAGAGCCCCGACCGGGGTTATTCTATCTACTACCTAAGATCCACAAACCTGGAAATCCTGGACGCCCCATCATCTCGGGCATTGGCACTCTCACTGAAGGACTGTCTGGATATGTGGACTCCCTACTCAGACCCTACGCCACCAGCACTCCCAGCTATCTCCGTGACACCACAGATTTCCTGAGAAAACTACAATGCATTGGTGACCTCCCAGAAAACACCATCCTAGCCACCATGGATGTAGAGGCTCTCTACACAAACATCCCACATACAGATGGAATACAAGCTGTCAGGAACAGTATCCCTGATGATGACACAGCACAACTTATTGCTGAGCTCTGTGACTTTATCCTCACGCACAATTATTTCAAATTTGGTGACAATATATACCTCCAGACCAGTGGCACCGCTATGGGCACCCGCATGGCCCCACAATATGCCAACATTTTTATGGCTGACCTGGAACAACGCTTCCTCAGCTCTCGTCCACTCATGCCCCTTCTCTACCTACGCTATATTGATGACATCTTCATCATCTGGACCCATGGGAAGGAGGCCCTGGAAGAATTCCACCATGCTTTCAACAGCTTCCACCCCACCATCAACCTCAGCCTGGACCAATCTACACGGGAGGTCCACTTCCTGGACACCACCGTACAAATAAGCGATGGCCACATTAACACCACCCTATACCGAAAACCCACCGACCGCTACGCCTACCTTCATGCCTCCAGCTTCCACCCCGGTCACACCACACGATCCATCGTCTACAGCCAAGCACTGAGGTACAATCGCATCTGCTCCAACCCCTCAGACAGAGACCAACACCTACAAGATCTTCACCAAGCATTCTCAAAACTACGATACCCACACAAGGAAATAAAGAAACAAATCAACAGAGCCAGACGTGTACCCAGAAGACTCCTGCTACAAGACAGGCCCAGAAGAGAAACCAACAGAACTCCACTGGCCATCACCTACAGTCCTCAGCTTAAACCTCTCCAACGCATCATCAGTGATCTACAACCCATCCTGGACAATGATCCCTCACTTTCACAGACCTTGGGAGGCAGGCCAGTCCTCGCCCACAGACAACCTGCCAACCTTAAGCATATTCTCACCAGCAACCACGCACCGCACCATAACAACTCTAACTCAGGAACCAACCCATGCAACAAACCTCGATGCCAACTCTGCCCACATATCTACACCAGCAACACCATCACTGGACCTAACCAGATCAGCTACAACATCACCGGCTCATTCACCTGCACGTCCACCAATGTTATATATGCCATCATATGCCAGCAATGCCCCTCTGCTATGTACATTGGCCAAACTGGACAGTCACTACGCAAGAGGATAAATGGACACAAGTCAGATATCAGGAATGGCAATATACAAAAACCTGTAGGAGAACACTTCAACCTCCCTGGCCACACAATAGCAGATGTAAAGGTAGCCATCTTACAGCAAAAAAACTTCAGGACCAGACTCCAAAGAGAAACTGCTGAGCTCCAGTTCATTTGCAAATTTGACACCATCAGATCAGGATTAAACAAAGACTGTGAATGGCTATCCAACTACAGAAACAGTTTCTCCTCCCTTGGTGTTCACACCTCAACTGCTAGCAGAGCACCTCACCCTCCCTGATTGAACTAACCTCGTTATCTCCACACTGATTTATACCTGCCTCTGGAGATTTCCATTACTTGCATCTGAAGAAGTGAGGTTCTTACCCACGAAAGCTTATGCTCCCTATACTTCTGTTAGTCTCAAAGGTGCCACAGGACCCTCTGTTGCTTTTTACAGATTCAGACTAACACGGCTACCCCTCTGATACAGAAAATGTTCTGTTGGTTCTGGACAGCAGCCCCAGGGACCTTGACGTAACAGGGAATGCAGTGGGGCTCCTAGGCAGCCGCAGTAGCAGGAATGATAGGGCATTGGTTAATATGCACTGAGCATAAAGTCTATGAAGTATCACTGAACCACAGCCCTATTTTTCATGCCCTGTTGCACTGTTTTGTCAGGTCACTGTTATCACTATTATATATTGCCTGTATTGAGAAAGCTCCCAAAAGCCTCCATCAGGCTCAGGGTCCCATAGCGCTAGATGCTGTATGTTTGTACACAGACAGACATGGCTCCTGCATGGAAGAAATTAAACCTAGAGTGAAACAAGATGAACATGCTAAACAAAAGCTGGGGAGTGGGGAGGGAGATTGAGGATGAAGAAGGTAAGATCCAGTGGTTACATAGATTAGCTACATGCACAACTCCATGGTACTGGTCATTCCAACTTGTCTGAAATGTAAAATAAACCGAATCACCTGTCCTGAACTGCCGGCCAATCTAGCCATCAATAGTTTCCTGTAGAAGTAGATCTTAGAGTGGGCAAGATCACCCTTTATATGCGTTTAAAGTTTCTCTTTCACAGGCCTCCTGTACAATAGAAAGTTTCTGCTTAAATTTCCCACCATTGCTTCCCCGGTTCAGCTTGGCCACTGATGGCAAAGGTGAGAGCTAGACAGGCATGCGTGTCATTTCTGTGACATCACATAAGATATTTTCACTATCCTGCTCACCCAAGCATGGGATTTAATTTTCTACATGCTCACGGGCAGACTCACACACAACAGTTGCTACATGTCAAGCACGTTCATGCATGTCACAATTTGCATGACTCTTCTGTCCCCCACCCCACCACGTTCACTGATATTTTCCTCCGCTTCATGCGCCCTCAAAACCGGAATATCTGCACAGCTATTTTTAACCCCACAGCCTGAGCCCGCAAGCCCAAGTCAATTGATCCAGGCTCTGAGACTTGGCACTGGGCATTTTTCTTTGCAGTGTAGGTATATCCATAGGGCTTAAAACACAGACAGAGGCTTGCAGCCCTGTCTCCAGTAGGGCTCCCACCATTGCTAGCATGGAACTGCCGGGTTAGCACCAATGGGAGATTTTAGTTGACATTTCCAAGCCTAGAGTCAACCTGCCGCACTAAAAACAAGCCCAGCGTGTGGCTGCACACAGCTTGACAGTGATAGAGAAAGGGATCCTGGCACTAGTGTCACGTGGTGTGAGGAGTCAGTGCATCAGAAACTGGGCTGCCCCTGCTGTAGTGGGTTCTCCCCCCTCTGTGCTCCCCACAATCGTTGCTTCACTCAGGCCTCATCTATAGTCCCTACCTCATCGGGGGGTTGTGAGGAGAAATACATTATGATGCTGAGGCACTCAGATCACTGCAGTGATGGGGCCAGATAAATACCAGTAGATAGATATGGAGGGCACAGAAGAACCAAAGCCAGATAGAAAAAGTTTGCCAGGGTAGCTACACCAGCAAACCCTCCTAATGGAGGTGTAACTTCTACTGGCACAATTGTGCTTTTGCCAGCACAGCTTCTACTAGGTCCTCAGTGAAATAAGCTAACCCAGCAAACCCACTCTTTTCTGGACTAACTGCATGTAGGTCTTGTAGAAAAGGCTTTTACTAGTATAAAAATGCCACACAATATCACCCCCTAATTGACATTCCACTATATTCACAAAGGTTTCTCCTGAAGACCCCCCCTGAGGATGGGTGACTATCAGGAGAAGCCAAAGGCAGGATGAGGGAAGAGGGAAGGAAATTGCTTGATTAACCTCCCATTCAGAGAATAAACTCTGGCCCTGGCTTTGCACTGGGTGGGACAGGCCTTGTTCTCTCAGAGAATGGCTGCCCAGTAAGCTCTGCTTAGCCCTGGTGTGTTCACACCTCCCCCTCTGACTTTGATGTGGGACACAGAGTTTGGAAGCTGGCTGGCTCCCCTCCCGGGGGCATTGGGAGCTAATTAAATCCCTGCATTCTCACCCTGCCTCAGGCAGGAGCACATGGGGAGGGGGGCGGGAAGAGAGAGAAGGACATCAGAGGTTCTGGAGTAATTGAAAGATTGACACTGGCGCAGGAGGGAAAGGGAGCAGAGCAGTGTGAATGGACAGTGAGAAAATGCTAGGGGAACATTGAATTGGGGTCAGGAAAGCAACCTGGGCTGATGCACCCCACCGAAATCTGGACACTCCAGTGTAGCATGAGCTGCTTCCTCACTGGGAATTCTTAGGCTTTCACTGACTCTCAGTGCAATTCAAACTGGTTTTGTTGGCTGGCTGTACAAGTGTGGCCAAAACACAGAACGACAGAATCCCTGCGTGATGTCAGAGGCGCTTAGCGTACATTGCAGGTGCTCAGACACTAAAGTGGTGAAGGTAACAACAGAGTGATTAATAATGATCAGGCTTAGCTCTTATGCACAGCTTTTCACACATAGCTCTCAAAGAAGGCAGTATCCTTATCCCCATTTTACAGATGGAGAAACTGAGGCCAGGAGAGGGGTAAGTGATTGGCCAAGGTCTGACAGCAAGTCAGTGGCAGAGTTGGGAATAGAATCCAGGTTTCCAGGTGCCCAGTCCCCAGTTAGTGAGAGCCCCTTCCTAGAGCACTATGGCCAAGAGTCTCAAAAGTGTTTAAGCACCTAACTCCCATTGATCTTTGAAGACCTGGGCCTGTGATCCTAACTTTGGCAGCTCTGAATGTGTGATTATCTTCAGTGTTAATGACTTTACTGGTATGACAAAGTGCACAAGTGTCGCCAAAGTTAATATATTGGGTAGCGCTGGCAGTTACTCACTGTCTTCTTCTCTTAATGATACTTTGCAATTTTTTTGCACCTTCTAGAGGAGGCTCTCCAAGTGCCTGAGAAACACCAGTCTCACTGTGCCACCGGAAAAGAGGGGAATATTCTCACTTCCGTTTTACTAATGGGAGCCTAGGGACAGAGAGGTTATGTGACTTGGCTGAGGTCACAGAGCTAGTTTGTAACAGAGCCAGGAAAAGAACCAGAGCTGTCTGACTCCCAGCCCATTGTCTGCACTATAAGGCTACCCTTCCTCCCTTAACCCACAGGCCCATATGCTATCTGTCCAGCTGTCTGTCAAGCTATTTTATGGAGCAGGGAGATAATCATAAATGAAGTGTTACTGAGAACCCTGCCCCCCCGCCATCTAAACGAGATCTAGCTGCTTTCCGTGGTTACAAATCTGGGAGAAAGGCACCCAGAGGAGAGATGTCATCAGACTCAGACCTCTGCATGCTCGCCAGCACTGGCAATAGCCAATCAATCAGCTCTGGCTGTTCTCTGCCATCTGACACAAGCATAACCCCCAGCCAGCCTCCAAACACTGGTTTGGCCTCTGCATTTCTACCTGCCAAAAGGGAGCTCAGACCTTGGGGGTTGGAATGTGTGATTCACTGCTCCTTTGCTTTATGTTTAGGGAGGATTTGGCTTGTGTGTCTTGGAGAGAGCTTGTCCGGCGAGGATGGATCTCTTGTACCTCTTACGGCTGCTGCTTACCGCCTGTGTGTTCGGCCTGTCCCAGACAATCAACCCCTTTGTGGTGCAGCAAACTGCATCCGACCCTTGCTACGATGAGAACAGCGCCCCCCGGCGCTGCATCCCCGAGTTTGTCAATGCTGCCTTTGGGAAGGAAGTGCAGGCCTCCAGCACGTGTGGGAAGCCTCCCACTCGCCACTGCGATGCCTCAGACCCCCGCAAAGCCCACCCGGTATCTTACCTCACGGATCTCAACACTGCCTCCAACATGACGTGCTGGCGCTCTGAGAGCCTGCACCTTTCCCCTCAGAATGTCACGCTCACCCTCTCCCTGGCCAAGAAGTTTGAGGTGATTTATGTCAGCCTGCAGTTCTGCTCGGCCCGGCCTGAGTCAGCAGCCATTTTAAAATCTATGGATTATGGCAAGACCTGGGTGCCTTACCAGTACTACTCCTCCCAGTGCCGGAAGATCTACGGCAAGCCCAACAAAGCCACCGTCACCAAGCAAAATGAGCAGGAGGCGCTGTGCACTGATGGCCACACAGATCTGTACCCGCTCACTGGGGGCCTCATTGCCTTCAGCACGCTGGACGGACGGCCGTCCGCCCAAGACTTTGACAACAGCCCAGTGCTCCAGGACTGGGTGACAGCTACGGACATCCGGGTCATTTTCAGCCGCCCCCATTTGTTCCGGGAGCTGGGGGGCCGGGACAATGAAGAGGACGATGGCGGGACCAGCTCGTTTTCATACTATTATGCCGTGGGTGAGTTCCAGGTCGGGGGGCGGTGCAAGTGCAATGGGCACGCCTCCCGCTGCGTGAAGGACAAGGAGGGCAAGCTTGTGTGTGACTGCAAGCACAACACTGAGGGCCCCGAATGCGACCGCTGCAAACCCTTCCATTATGACCGCCCGTGGCAGAGGGCCAACGCCAGGGAGGCCAACGAGTGTCTAGGTAAGAGATTGCTCCTCTTCCTCGCCCACCACAATCAGATCTGGGAGCGTGTGCAGAGAAGCAGGGGCAGATGCACTCAGACAGCATTCTGTCTGTCTATATCACACTTATCAACATGGTATCTCCAGAATGATCAATGGAGCAATGCCAGGGATGAATATGGCTCAGTATTTTCTGTCTGTCTATGGGTATGTCTACACTGCAGCACATACGGACAGACCTGAGCTAGCATTGATCTAGCTAGTGTGGGTACTAATAGTAGGGAAGCTGAGGCAGCGAGGGCTGCACAAGGCCGGCTGGGACCCTGGGTATGTAGTCAAGCTGCTGCTTTATTGCCCAGGGCTTCACTGCTATGGTTATTTGAGCCAGCTAGATCAAAGCCAGCTCAGGTATGTTTGCATGTGCTGCAGTCACACATATGATTGCAGTGTAGCAACCCCCCTATCTCACACTCATCAACAGTGCCTCTCCAGAGTGGTCAGTGGAGTTACACCAGGGATAACTTTGGCCCAGTGTTCTGCTTTTCAGAGCAATTACTTCCTTACTGAGCACAGTGCTTGGGTTCTCCTAGGGAGCAGCTGCTTTGGGCTGGATAGATTAAAAATCCCCTCCGCCATCACACCTATTAGAGCCGCACCTAAAATTCATAACAAACCTCAACCTTTTTAGAGCTTTTTGGAAAAGCTCAAGTAACTCATTTCCTCCTCCTTTATTATGCTTCATTCTTGTAGGTGTCTTTGCATCTTCCATGAATCAGCCAGATGCAAAAGCACCAAAGTACCCTGGAAAGTTATTGTTACGATTTATTACTCGAATGATGCCATAAATGTCAAGCACAGCACTTTACAACACAATTAAAAATTGATCAGGGCCTGATGCTGCTCTCACTTACACTGGGTGTAAATGAGGAGTTATTCCAGTGTAACAAATTGGATTACTTCAGTGTAACTCTGGTATAAGTGAAATCAGAATTGAAGTCTGAGTCTCATAGGGGAACCAGAGGGAAAGGAGGAGGAGAAAACCATATGATTATGCAGCCACTTGGGAGGCTAATGAATGTGTCTAGAGGACATTGGAGAAGCTTGTTAGGTTTTTTTATATTTAATATATTGTTTATATGTGCCAGAGCCCAACTTCCTGTTCAAAACAATATTGCAAGAGTACTTTTATAATGGCTTGTGGGTCAGTGTCTAAAGCTGGGCTCCCAAGAACAGTTAGTTGCTGTTTTGAAAATGTATAGGCTAGTGTGTTCCCCCCCACCCCTCAGTCTCAAAACTGGTTGATTCAGTTTTGCTCAAACAAGCAAGCAAACGAAGCCAAATCTGGTAAATTCGGGACTGAACGGTGAATCTTTAGGAAAATCATGAACTGAAAAAAGAATAATAAAATGGGAATAACTGGGCAAGCTTAAGAATAGCTTCTGCTAGTCACACTGGCTGTAGCAATCTATTCTATCTAGTATATGTCAAGAGTAACTCCACTGGAGCCAGTGTAAAGTGGATTGTTAAGCTAGAGGAGACTCGGGGGCTGAGGGATTCAGATGAGGGTCTGGGTTTTGAGGATGTTTTCCAAACCCAACCTCTGAACCTCGTGAGTTTCACCCCCCACTCCACCCCCATCTTCACCTCTGGGTTCTGATTGCATCACTGAACTGCTTGGCTGGTCCTTGACCATCCATGTCCATGCTTGAGACAGCAGAGTATCCCCTGACCTCCCCAGGAGAGAGGAGGCTGAAGAGGTCCCTCACAGGCAGGTAATGTTCGCCATCCCTTCCAGAAATATCCGAGGAGATTGCTCCTTCTTTCCCACCACCCCATTGGGTGGTCAGTCCTTTGGCAGATGGAACTGAAAAGATAGAGAAAAGAAAAGCCAGGAGGAGGAGGGAGAGAAGCGCTGGCCCTTTAAGATGTCCCTGACAAGCCCGCCACACACACAAAGGCGGCTTAGCAGAGCTGCCGTGTGAAAGTTTTTCCTGTCGACTCCATCCCCTCTGCTTCCCTTTCCCCTCTCAGGCTTTGTGCCCTCTGTGAAGGGCCCTGAAAGAGCTCCTCCATCACACGCCTCCAAAGGGCTTAGTGGCTGAAAGCCGGATTAGCTCCTCAAGCCTTCCCCTCTGTGTCTTTCAACAATGACATCTTGCCAGCCAGCCCGAACAAACGCAGCAATTAGCACCAATTAAAGGGAGAGGGCCCACCTGGCCATTCGTTTTGCACAGCCTTGGCATTCCCTTGCTGCCACCCCTGCGAATCCCCCTACAGCCCTGTTCTAGGGGCCCTGCACCTCTGGAGGCTAAGCTGGCCCCACCGTGGCGTGGGGCTAGGCCCAGCCTGAGCCTCGGTAGCTGGGCAAAGGTGGCCTAAATGGAAGGTGCCGTCATGATGGAAGATTGGAATAAGCCAACATGGAGGGCGTGAGTCTCGGCAGCTGGACTCCAGCCCTGAGCCAGGCAGGCAGGACCAGGGGTGATCTGCAGAGTGCCTTATTCCAAGACCTGCTCCGGACACAGCGGACAAGCCAGTGGAGTTTACAAATACATTTTTCTTAATGTTCCCATTGGGGCTGTCACCGCTTGTCTCAGCTTGCTGTCATTGCCAAAGGTCCAGATCCAGCCCTGGGTTAGCTCAGAACTTGCCTTCGGTGGGAGACTGGAATGCCCATGATGTTCTCCTTGGCTGACACCACGTGGGAGAAAGATGACATGAAATGATTTGTAATGGGGACAATTACACATTTCTGACTAAGTCAAGCCAGGCATAAGTGGCGCTCAGAAACTGTCTTTGTGGCTGCCTGGACAGGTTCTTTCCTCCTTCTGTAGTGTCACTTGCATGGCAGCAGTACTGTAGCCATGTCTCCTGTGGCCTCCACACTCAAAAGTCCTGAAATTCTGGAGGCAACCCTGAGAGCTGGACACCCCCACAAACACCTCCCCTCAGGCCTGCATCTCAGGCTGTGACTTCATGGGAGGTGCCGGAGTGAGACTAAAACTTCATTTGGCCCACAATGGAGAAGTAGAAAATGGGGAAAGCACTGAGGGATTCTTTGGGCTCCACTAACTTTGCTGAAGTTCTGTGAGTTAAGTCCTGGCAAAGAGGAGATCCCATTAGATTCCCAAAACAACCTGGTCTCGGCTCACAGATGGATTTTTATTTTGATGATTTGGGTGTTTCCAGTTCCAGCTGAATCATAGGAATGCAGTGGGGGAAACAAACCCACAAAGAAATGTGAATTGAACGTTGTTTTTGCGGACCTCAAAAAAGATGTGGGTTTGAGTTTCAGGAGGAAGCCTGGGTCGGTTCTTCTTTTGGAACTGCCTGCCTCTATCTGTTTCAAAGCGCTGGTGTAAGGTGCCCGCTTAGCAATGTTAGCTCCTGGAACCAAAGAGTCACCTGATGCCGTGTATTGCTGGGTTGTATCATAGTAAGGTACCAGTGCAATGCTGCAGGGCAAATGGTGGTTTCATAGAACCATAGAAGATTAGGGTTGGAAGAGACCTCAGGAGGTCATCTAATCCAACCCCCTGCTCAAAGCAGGACCAACACCAACTAAATCATCCCAGCCAGGGCTTTGTCAAGCTGGGCCTTAAAAACCTCTAAGGATGGAGATTCCACCACCTCCCTAGGTAACCCATTCCAGTGCTTCACCACCCTCCTAGTAAAATAGTGTTTCCTAATATCCAACCTAGACCTCCCCCAATGCAACTTGAGACCATTGCTCGTTGTTCTGTCATCTGCCACCACTGAGAACAGCCAAGCTCCATCCTCTTTGGAACCCCCCTTCAGGTAGTTGAAGGCTGCTATCAAATCCCCTCAAACTCTTCTCTTCTGCAGACTAAACAAACCCAGTTCCCTCAGCCTCTCCTTGTAAGTCATGTGCCCCAGTCCCCTGATCATTTTCATTGCCCTTCACTGAACTCTCTCCAATTTGTCCACCTCCTTTCTGTAGTGGGGGGCCCAAAACTGGATGCAATACTCCAGATGTGGCCTGACCAGGGCCGAATAGAGGGGAATAATCACTTCCCCTGATCTGCTGGCAATGCTCCTACTAATGCAGCCCAATATGCCGTTAGCCTTGTTGGCAACAAGGGCACACTGCTGACTCTTATCCAGCTTCTCATCCACTGTAATCCCCAGGTCCTTTTCTGCAAAACTGCTGCTTAGACAAGGCAAGTACCGACAGAGTCATTAAGGTCCTTTTGCAGCTGTGTAGGCCTCCAGGGTCAATAGCACTGCGAACTGGTCTGCCCGTTGTTGGACAGGGGGTTTCACATTGCCTCTCAGAGTTTGCGGTGCTGGTGCTGCCGCCGCTGGGGTGCCGGGGAGGGAGAGTGGCCCAGCACAGGTAATGTAAACCATGGCATAAAGATTGGGAACTCGTGATGTCATGTCATGCCACTGGGGCACAAATTGCCCCAGTATACAACACAGCCCCCTGGCGAGACATGAACATTCATATAGGATGCTGCAGCATTAGCCCCAGGGATAGCTCCAGATGATTTTGATGTGCTGCAAGTCCTGGCTGGCAGGAAGTGAGAGCACACTGTCACATTCAGGCCTTCCCTTGGCACTCACCATTTTGCCTCTCTCCTAATTGGAAGGAAGTTAAGAGGGTATTTCACTCTCCAAGGCTCCTTGACTTCTGTTGGGAGGACCAGCGGGGGATGGGCCATGGTGCGGTGGTGCCTGCTTTTGAGCTGAGGATATTGGAATGGAAGCCACCAGCTTATTTCATGCTACTAAACAGCATCCGCTGGTAGCAAGTTTGCCCGTATTGGTCTGAATCAGCTGGAAGGCTTCATATCTGATTGCCAATGCCCTGAGCAGTGGGTCCCTTGGGGGACAAACAGTCATGGTGGTACCTTGCCCAATCATCACCTTCTGCTCCCAAAGGGGGGGTGCTTATGTTGAAATGATCAACAGGGAAATAGTGAACAATATTGATATTTAGCTTGCCCTCATTAGGCTTCAGAGTCAAGCCCCCTTGAGATGAATGGGGGCAGATCACACCCCCTTTCAGTACTGCTGTTTCAGGCTGTCTGCAGACTCACATTCAGAGGGTTTTCTTAATTTGCAGTGAGCAGGGCTAGAGAATTGATTTTGAAAATATAAAAGCAAAAGCTCAAATTCTGACAAAGCCCAAGGAAGCTGCAGAGAACCACTCCCACCAGGCAGCAGGTCAGTCCACTCCCACCCGAGCCATCCTGTTCATCTCTGCCACTCCTGCGTGCCAGCTCAATCCATCCCCTGCCACCCAACACCCTGGCATCTTTCCAGCACATGCATCCCCACCCAGCCCCTTTGTGCAGATGTAACCCACACACTTCCTGGGTGTGGTGCTCTGTCCCGAGACCACTTACAGAGAGATTGAGTCTGCTCTATAGCCTTAGCTAACAGCCACATGGCTTTTAGCTCACTTAGTAGAGGCTCATACACTAAGCTCCAGAGGCCCCAGGTTCAATCCTACCTGCTGACGACTGGGGTCTGTCGGAGACACTGCTCCTCTTTCCTGCAAGTGTGGACCTTGCTCAGCAGTAAGGTTTGTTAGTTTCTTGTGAGAGTTGGAAAGAGAAGCTGTGAGATGGGGGCTGGGCCCAGGATTCTGCTTTGGCATGATTCAAAGAACTCTCTTGCAGATTAAAAGTGTGTCTGCTGCAGGGAGGGGGGAGAGATCCCTCCCACTTCCTGATGGGCATTGCCTGCCAGCCACCCAGTTGGGTGGATCCCAGATGGGGCAGAATTGCCAAGAGAGAAGGAAGCCCCTCCATAACCCAGGAGGCTGAAAGATTGCAGTCAGGTCTCCAGGCTCAAGAGACTCCCGTGGTGATCCGTTGGCTTCATTTTCATAGGCTTGGGGCCTTTGTTTTCATTTTAACAGCCCACGAGGGGGGTAGTCAGAGGGGTGTGAATGTGTGTGCAGGCTCCTTCCAGTGATCATGTTATAATAAGTGCAAATTATTCTTGCTGGACTTTCCCTGCCCACCCCACATTTAATTGTTAGCGCGCGCGTATGAGATGCTGCATTCCTCAGGCTCCTGCTCTTGGAATTAAACCTGTCATTAGGGCTTCTGCAGACACCAAGGGCTGCGTGGGGGGGGATTAGCGGGATGCAGCCACTGGAAGTAATTGATCCACTCTCTGGTAATTCTGGAGCTCTTGTTCCCATTGTCGCCACCACGGCTGGAGCACTTTTCTGAATGGAGTACAGAAGGGAAACCTTGCTCCAGTGATTGGAATCCGTTCCGTTTGTAGAGGAGCAAGAGGGAAATAATAGCTGAGGGGAGCTTTGATCCCAGCACTTGCCAGCGAAATGGTAAATTCTCCTGGAAGAGCCAAGCTGGCTGGGCTGAGCTGGGAAGCCGAAGGCCTAATGAATTTGTAACACCAGTTACAACTCCTGGAGTCACAACCCTTTGCCTTAGCCATCTCCTCTCTCAGCTCCATCCTGTGCCCATTTCTTTTTCTGTAATCTCTGGACACCTGTCTATAGGTGGGAAACTATCTCTGAAATTCAAACTGGTTTTAAAACTGGTTGGAGTCATAATGTAAACCTGGTTCCAGGTGGCCTGGAGCCTTTACAGTGGCTTTGTCCTCCTTCAGAAAAAACAGGCCAGGCTGCCTGGAGTCAGCTCTATGTTGTCTGTAGGCCCTTTGAACAGAAGAACTGGCTTTAAAGCCAGTTAGAATTTTTGAAGCAATTTTCCCAGTGCGGAGGCTCAGAGCTGCCTCCATCACCACAGCAGTGAAGCTGTTGGAGACCCACCACGAGAGAGCAGCATTAAGCCAAGCACATCAGCAGACAGGCATTACGAGAGCTGGGTCAGCTGCTTATCCAAATAGCAGGCAAGCTGGGTGTGAGCGCGCTTTCTTCACCTAGCTCTGGCTGAGCCAGCCTGCAGCTGAGGAACTGCCTTTCCTGCAGGGTTCTGGGGCTCCTGTCCCACCTGGACCCCAGGAATGCAGGGCAATGGAATGACATTGGTGAGCAAGAGTTCGGGTCGGTTCCTCTCTGACTGGGAGTGTCTCTCTCGTTCCTAGGAGATTTAGGTACTGAGCATGCTGGAGGCATGAGGGACTCGACCTGTGACTGGGGCTGGGCCAAAATATCCTTACAGCCTCAGAAGGTTAACGAGCCCCTCAGTCACTCTTTCTGCCCCTTTGCAAGCCTCCTTTCAGAGGATGCAAGATGCTTGCCCCGGGTGGGGCAAGGAAACATGTTCAGCATAGTGGGGATTTGCCTCTAGTCTGGTGTGCCAAAAGGAGCTTTGTGTCTGGGGCTCCTTCAGTTGAGTCAGACTTCCCTGGTGAAAACAGGCTCTTCCCAGAGCTGGGGAAAACCCTCAGTCTCACTCTCTGGTCCCTCCACATCTTTACAGAATAAGTTATTGCAGGTCTCAGAGCGTGAGAATTGCCCTCCGCCCAAATTCTTGATGGATCCCTGTCTGCGCATCCTTCCCCAGGTCTGGTTAGGATGCTGCACTGGGTGTCAATAGGACCTGGCTTCTCTTCCAACCTCTGCCACTGACTTTGGGCACAGTCGCAGCACCTCCCTCTATGCCTCAGTTTACTTATCTGTACAGTGGGGATCATGAGACTGCCCTCCTTTGTAAAGTGCTTGTAGCTCTGTGGCACAAATGCTCTAACAAAGTGTTATTGGGGGTTTTATGTCACAGGGCTGTGCTTGTAGTGATTGTAGATAGCCTGAGACCGTCGCTCCAGCCCCAGGCCGTGCTGAATGTTGCTGGCCATGTCAGGGAGGTAGCACAACAAGGCCTGGCTCGTAGCCTGAAGCTGCTGCCTCCTCTCCTCTGCCCTGGAAGATAAATCCTACCTGGCCAGAGAAGGGAGCACAGCCAGACAATGGCGGAAGACCCAAGTCAGGGGACCGCCTGTATTGTATGCAGCTCTCCCAGAGGGTTAGCAGTAGCAAGAGGTCTCAGGAAATCTGGGAGAAGGCAGAGGTGGCTGCTACCTACTCCATCTCCAGAGCTGCTGTTGCACAGAGAACAAGCTCCCTGGAGGCCTGGGTGGAGAGTAGGATGAGGGAGAAATGGCAAGAGCTTCTAGCTGTAATGTGCAGCCTTAAATGCTACGTGCCATGTCTCTCTCTGCTGTCCAGCCTAGGTCATGACTGCTGCTGACGACTGTGAGGGGATGCTCTGGGAAAAGCTTGGGTCAGTTAAAAGGGCCCCTTTGAGGTCTGTACTGGGCCTGTCCATGTGACTGGAGATATGGGATCCAGGTAGCAGCAGGACTGAATGCAAGGGGAGGCTGAGTTTACCTGTGGAGCAGAGGCGGCCTCACCCCTTCTGACAGGAAGGAGGGGCCATGGTGTTTTGGAATGGACAGTAGCCACCGGCATAGGCCAGATGCTAATGACTATGGTGCAGCATGTAGCACCACCAAGAGCTGCTCAGGTATAGCTCAGTGGAGGGAGATGGTTACTAGCCAGCTGGGCACTGGCTAACGATGGCTGAACCTCAGACTGTTGGCACTGAGCGTCCACAAGCTCAGCTGCTTTTCCAACCTCTTGCTCTTGCCAAACGGGGTTGAAAAATCTCTGAGAAGCTGCTTTCCTCAGGGGATTTTGACAGTGGGCTTGGTCCCCGTCATTCCCAGAGTCGCACAAAATTGGAAGAGCAGGGAAAAATGAGCTGGGCTTTGCCGAACCTCAGCGAGGTTCTGTGTGAGTTTAGAGAGGTTTGTGTCAGTTCTTCTGGCGTGAGTGTATACAGACCTGCACGGGACTGCGGGAATGGCCAGAGCACTTGCATGAGACCATGGTAAGCTGCATAGTGCTCTCAACCATGGCTGTTGACTTTTCTTCATAAGGCACAATGTATTTCTTTAGGGTGGGAGGTGAAGGGGGTGTTTGGGTCTAGATTCCCCCTCCCAGAGGCTAGAAGTAGCAACCGTGCCTTGCAAGCATCCCGGCTGGGCACTCCTCCAGCAAAAGCAGGGGCGTAGTTCGAATCCATTGTGGGTTTGGCAAGACTGGCCGTTCTAGGGTTTCGCTGAGACTGTTCCGTTAAATAATTATTCCCAGTGAATTCCCAGACGCAGGGAGCTCTCTCCCCTCTGCTTGCCAGCCCGGGCTCCATCCTCCCCTGAGTGAAGTATCCCTCTATCCATCCCTTGCCAGCCTAGGCTCCTTATCCCCTGAGCAAGGGATCTCTCTACCCATCCCTCACCAGCCTGGGCTCCATCATTCCCTGAGCGAGGGATCTCTCTACCCATCCCTCACCAGCCTGGGCTCCATCATCCCCTGAACAAGGGAGCCTCTCTTCTTGCCCAGTTGTCCCCAGTGTCGGCTGCATGACCAGACATACTCCACTTCCCACCCTTTTTGTTTGTGCTTATGTGTTGCCAGTCTGTACTGGAAGGAGACGGCATCCCCTGGGGGAGAGCAGGAGGTTAATGATTGTCTCCCTGGGACTGCCAGGGCTACTGTCTCTGCCATGGCACAGGGAGCAGCAGAGCGCTGGTGCAAAGGAGCTTCCAGCTAGATCAGGGAAGGCTAAAGTGTCCCAAAGACACTTGAAAGAGGGACAGAAGGTTGCCCCATTGCAGGGGGTTTAAGTTGAATTAGGCTATTATTGCAAATGAGTTGATCATGAGATTGTTTAATTTATCATGTGATTGTTTAATGGGGCGTACTGTCTAAGGAAGGAAGCAAGGCACCATGTAATTAGCCCCAAACTGTGCAATTAAATTCTTATTAATACCCAAACAGCAGGGAAGGTTCAAGCCTTTAATTAGTGATTAATGTGAGACAGTGAGCTGCACCAGCCCAGCTCTCAGTCACAGCACATGTCCCAGGGAAGGTTGTTTGCTTAGCACTAGAAGCTGTGGATGGCTGGGCCTGAGAACGGGAGGAGCGTGCTATGCAAGCTTTGCCCACTCCTCTTTTCCCCAGTTGGATCCATGCACCCCTGGCTAATGAGGCATTCCTTTCTCTTAGCACAACCACCGTCTTGTGGAACTTGAGTTCTCCAGATGGACCACATGCCACCTTCAAACCTGGCCTCCCAAGTTGGATTTCCACTGGTCTCTAGGGGCCAGATTGATAACGCTGTTTAGTTGCCTATCTGTAGCTTTAGGCACCTAAATACCTTTATGAGTGCGGCCCTGTGCACCTTGTCCACGCCAAGCTCTCTTCCCTAGAGTTTCCCACTGTGGCTAACAGCTGTGCAATTCTACCAGCAGCAGCAGAGGTGGTGGGAATAGAGTAGCCAAGGTGCTGGGCTGGCAGCTGCTCCCCATGGGTGAGATTATCAGGAGCTCCTCATTGGCCTAACTCAGCTCCCACTGACACTACGGGCGTTTTCCCAGTGATGCCTATGGGAAGAGCTCCAGGTCAGCATTGTAACCCCACTTCATGTTGCCTAATCCTGCGTCATTCAAATACTCCTGCCCTGACTCCACTTGCTCTCCTGGGATTGCTACCAGTGAAGCTGCACCAGTGGTGAAATGGTGGGGACTAAGGGATGGAAGTAGAACGTTATTTTCTCTTTGTTCTAAAAGTACAAGCTAGTCATTTCCTGGGGGAAAGAGTACCCTGGACAGATTCCAGGCCTATGGCACAGCCCAGGGAGCAGCCGTCCCCAAAGAACCCATCCCAGGTGCCACAGGAGATCCAGCGCAAGCCAGCAGGACAGGTCTGTGGGAGTCTGTTGGTCCTGAGCACTGGTGGTTGGGTTCAGTAAAGTTGATGATTCTTTCTGTTACTATTGAGTCCCCTGGTTCCCAGCGCTCTGCGTGGGACCTCTCAGGGTTGAGGTAGTGTCAGAAACGGGCTCAGGAACTCCTGCGGGGCCAAGATGTGGCCAATGGGATGCAGTTGGGGTGATGATCCAATCACTTGCTGGGTCTCCAGGGCTGCTCCCAGCCACTTCTTTTTCCCTCCATTGCAACAGGCCCCCAGGCACATACTTTCTCACTCATTAAACTGGAGGCAGAGAGGGAAATGGGACAAGACTGGCCAATTATTTACCTGACCTTTCCCCTCCTCTGTTCCACACTCCCACCCCAGCCCAACCCCATCTGCCTCCAGGGGAATACTGCAATGGAGCTTCCTTTTGCGAGGAGCAGGTTGGAAGCGGGACACTTGCACTTGGCATTGCTGAACCATCTGCAGCCCCACCACAGCTCACATTTATAGTGTGAGCAACCAGCAGTGCAGTGCGAGTCTCGCCGGAACTGCCCCCAGTTCGTAGCTGTAATGGTGAGCAGCGTCTCTGGTCCTCCATCACTGCCTGGGTGGTGTGGTTGTGATGTCCTGTCCCTGCAGGGTAATACAAGCCCTGGAACCCTGCTCGGCCAGTGGTGGCAAAGTGTCAGTGCAGACGGCGCTGAGTGGGGAAGCAATGGTGGGCTATGAGATGGGGAGCAGCATTGCAGCTGCTTCCTGATTTCGGTTGGCTGGAGCCTCCTCCCAGAACATTCCTGGCTGGTTTGTTATGGTCACAAACCTTGTTGTGGGGAAATGTGGATGGCGCGAGGGGATGGGTTGCTTGTTCAACAGCAATGCTGGACCTCAGCCCGAGTCAGATGTTCAGTTTGGAGAAGCCCCCAGAGCCTTCAGAGTCCAGTTCTCCTTTCATACTGATTTGCCACCACTGCAACTCTTCTGACTTCCACAGCGTTCCTCCTGTTTATTGGCTTGACCCAAAACTCCTTGCAGTCAGTGAGAGGCCTCCTGCTGACTGCAGCGGGCTTTGGATCAGGCCTGGACAATGGCGAGAGGGAGGGAGAGAAGAATCAGGCCCTTCTGAAGCTGAAGAATCAAGACCTGCACCTGTAGCCCCTGGGTGCAGTCTCATTAATGTTAATGTTAATGTTCCTTCCCACTTGCCAGAAACTGGGAGGTGCTGTGCACCCTCCTAACACCTATTGCTTAACTAGCTCTGTCCAGCCACAGAGCTCAGAGCATTTGGCAAAGGAGGCAAGGATCAGTGTGTACCTATTTCGCAGACAAGATGCTGGGACTCACCCACCAGCTGAGCCAGAAAAGAAGCAAGGTTTGCTGAGCCCCAATGCGGTGCCCTGTCTGCTAGGCCACAGGCCTAATCCTAGTCACCCTTGCCTCCGGGCGAGTTGGGAGCACTCAGTGCCCTGCAGAATCAAGACCGGTGTGGAAGTGCTGCAGGAAGGAGCCCTCACGTGGGACTAAGCCCCTGAGAGCTGCTTTCCCTTGAGAGTGCCATTAGGCTGGAATTCTGTAAGAACAGCTTTGTTCCCTCTTCTGCCACTTCTCTCCTGGTCCTGGCCTGGAAGGTGGAAATGCAAAAGCCCAGCAGATGCACAAAGGAAAAATCACAACAGTGTCCACCACTCGTGTGGTGTCATCACATTTTTGATGCTTTTCTTAAAGCCCCAGCTCGTGAAGTCATGTGCGTATGTGAGAATCTTGGCTTTGGTTTAAAACAAAAGTAAGTTTCTGTCGCTCATGGTTGTGGAGAAAATATGAGCTCTAACGGCTCAAAACCCAAGAGGCAACTAAAAGGAACCCAAAAGGTATGATTTTTAAACCAATCTCATGATTTTGGGGGGTGCTGACTTGTGATTTTTGAACATTTGGGATTGGCAGATACTGCAACTGGGGGCAGAAAATGTCACTGAGCTTTTTCCCACCTCCAGAAAGGCTCTTGGTGTAGTGAGGCCTGGTTTGGGGAGAAGGCACAGGGTGGTTCAGAACCCCATTTCCCACCCCTACCATTCAACAGTGTCTCCCCACCTCTGAAGCTGGGCCTGAAAACAGCAGACAAGGGAGAGGGGCCTTGACAATAGGCAGCAGGCAGCTGTTTGACCTTGAGGGGATAACCCTCCCCAGCTCTCTTCTGTCGGCTTCTGCAAAGGATTGAAGCTGGGAGCTGGTGGGGAGGGGGATAGGAGAGGAAATTTCACACATTGACAAGCAGGCCCAGCAGTTAAATCTTGGGCTGACATGTTAATGAATTTCACAGTAGGCCTGGAAAAACTCTCACCCAGCCTCAATTTCCCAGAGAAGCGGGGGAGGGAGAGGGCGCTGGGTTTCGCCGAAGGAAATCTTGTTCCCATTATCTTTTTGCGAGAGTGTTAAACAGGAACTGGCAGCACTTTTTCCTTTTTATCTCACACACGTGGATTTGGAATCCCCCCCCCCCCCCGTTTTGGGTTCCTGCGGCTAATAAAAAATCAAGGGTATGTGTGTGGTGTGGGGGGCGAGATCTGAAATAAAACGAGTTTAGCAGCTCTCTCCTCTGCTGCAGTCTGGCTAGCAGATTGGAGACCAGGCCCTTCCTCTCCACCACAGCACCCTGGCCACAGCTGGCACTGGTCATACTCCCTAATGGGCCTGGCACTGCACAACAACAGAAGGAGCTTTGCCGTTCCACCCCCACACCCCACAACCCAGTGCAAGGTGGGTGGTCCTTTTAAAGGGCCAGACTGGAGGGTGTTGGGGAAGGGGGCTGTGGGGACAGGCCAGGAAGCAGCAAACATAGAGACCTAATTCCCCTTACACTTCGGGGCCCAATCCTACCCCCATAACAGCAGTAGCAAAACACCCTATTGCCTTTAATAGGGCAGAGCCTAAGGGAGTAGGGTGCTTTCGTGGCTTTTTTTCACATAAAAGGCTCTTCTGGACTTACGGTGGCACAGATCTGGTGACCTGGTGAGGATGGTGCGAGCCCAGAATGAATCCCACCCTGCCTGTGCCCCCAGGAGGGGCAGGGGGGAAGGCTTACAGCTCATGGCCACGGGGCAGATAGGCTGGTCAGAAAGGTGGGACATGCCTCTCAAAGTGAAAGCTGCCAGGGAAGGCTGCAGTTAGGCAATAAAATCTGGTCTCTATTCTCTGACACTGACTCACTAGGTGGCCTCGGGTGAGTCACTTATACCCAGACCCACAAAGTGCCTAACTCCACCAATTCCAATGGGAGTTAGGAGCCTAAATGCCTTTGAGGCGCTGGGCTTTAGCCTCTCCATGCCACAGTTTCTGCATCTCTAAAATGGGGATAATAATAATGACTTGCTGGGGGGTTATGAGTCTCAAGTAATCAGCAATACAGGCCTGTATGTAGCCCTCTGTAACAGGCAGGTCAGAGCCACAAGCCATGTGTGCAGGGGGTGTACAGGGGGGATGGCAAGTGGCTCAGTGCTGCGGCCCGGTTCTCCCATTCTGTCCCAGAAGCACACTGTGTGCTGCCACTGGGGTGCTGGGTGCAAAGCAGATTCAGCCTTCTGTTCCGGGGTAGCTCTGTGCCAGGGGCAGCTGCCATCTGTTGGCAGCAAGGGGAGAGATGCTGTGGCAGCAGGATGGCAGGTGCCCAGCTGGCCTTTCCGCTGGGTGTCTCATTCTAACCATCCACTTTGCACTTATCTGTGATTTATGGCAGAACTGGCCTCCTGCCCCCCTCTTCCACATGCCCCAGCTCCTCAGCAGCGACCTCCCCAGCACCCAGCCCAGCGGGGCACAGAGAATATTACACATCTGGAGAACACATGGAGGCAAGCTGCTTGTTCCCCTCCCCCGTCTCCTCAGCCATCCCACCAGCAGCGAAGCCATGAGCTAGTCGATGGGCAATGAGACAATGATCACGGCTCCTTGGGGAACTACACTAGACAATAGGCGCTGGGCAGCTGCCTTCTTCTGAACCCTCCTCTGCTCTGTCTGCTGCATAGTCCTTTGTCTGCCAGCACTGCCCTGCCCTCCCCTAGCTCCTCAGAGGCACTCTGGGTTGATTGTTCACCTCTTCCTCCCCCCCGACCCGCAAGTGGAGACAAGTTCCTGTGGGGATTCTGTTTATGGGGGTGTGATAAGGGCCGGCACCTGTTCCTTCCACCCCATGGAGGGGACCTGGGTGAGATCTGGCAGCCACCGGGGAGGGATTCTTCCCTCTCTCTTCTCTCTGGATTCAAGCTCCATTAGCCCAGGTTCATTGGAGAAAGGCGGGAGGGATGAGGGTGAAGGGTGAGGGGAGGCTGGGAAGAGTTAACTTGGTATGGGGCATCAGAGATATTAAGATTTTGGCTGGATCTCCATGGTGGTGGTGGTGATTTGTATTGTGGTAACACCCAGGAGCCCTAGTTTGGACTAGGCCCCCTTGTGCTAGGTGCTGAACGAACACAGGACAAAAAGACAGTCCCTGCCTTGTATAAGAATACACCAAACTCTCAGAGGAAAGTCTAAGGCAGTCTAGACTGGTGTAGCCTGCAATGCCTCCTGCCCCTCAGATTGGGCGTTGTACCAACCTAGATGCCCTCCCGGCTCCCTGAGACCTCCTCTGCCCTTAGCATCAGATCTCGATCCTGCTCCGGCTGAAGTCCATGGCAAAGCTCCCATTGACATTTGTGGTGCACACAGAGATGCCCCCTTCCCCCGTACTGCCCAGTGTGTCACTCCTCCTTCCCTCCTCTTTTCCCATTACTTCTGCACTTGGCCCACTGCGCCTAAGCAAGTCTCAGCTAATGGAGCTCAGATATGCTGGATGGAAGACCTGGAGCAACAAAAATAACTAACGGGAGGGTAGATGAATATCTGGATACTCCCGGCTGTAACTTACACCTCCTGATTTCTTGGTGTGTAAATTACATTGATTTAGACTCCCTGACACTGTGATGAGTGGGTGTACAATATGTCCAGGGGAGTCTGTGTGTGACCTACAACACCTTACCTGCAATCCCCTCTGAGTGTGCGTCTGTTCTCTGCAGCGATGGGCCAAAGCCAAAGGTTCAGCGCCTCTCTCTGGTTTGCAAAATGGGAGGGAGGTCTCATGAGAACAGGCTTTCTCATGGGATTTCTTCTCCAGATTCTGTTCACAGCTGTGGCCTGCAAGGGCATAGACAAGAGCAAAAGGAAAAATAGCATGTGAGTGACGTAGCAGAAGTTTCTGAATGTTTGTTTCCAAGTTAGGGGTGAAGGCTCAGATTGATTTGATCTGAACTAGTTGTCCCAACCTTACTCATTGATCTGTAGCCAATCAACCTACTTCCATTCTGCTCCTGCCTGCATTGCACACGCAGAATGCCTAGGCGATGCAGGCACCGTGCTTTGGGCTCCTTGGCCCATTCAGTCCTTGGCCTCTCAGCTAAGACTGACCCCACTTATCTCATCGGGGGATTGCACCACCCGAGTACAAGAGCTTGAATCAGGCCTCCCTTTCGAGGCGTCTGCGGACATTCTGTGTTGGGTGGCTCTGGCTTAGTGCCTCGAGTTGAAATTTTGCCAGTGGCTCTGAGTCTGCAGCCTGGCTGGGGCAATCCTCTGAGTGGATCTGGCCCTGGGGTTGGAGGCTGGGTGAGTGGGCTCTTCTCTGGCCCCTGAGCCCTTTTTTCACCTGCTCAGCCTCTTCTCCCCTCTCCTCCCACAGCCTGCAACTGTAACCTGCATGCCCGGCGCTGCCGCTTCAACATGGAGCTGTACAAACTCTCAGGCAGGAAGAGCGGAGGTGTCTGCCTCAACTGTCGCCACAACACAGCCGGCCGGCACTGCCATTACTGCAAAGAGGGGTTCTACCGGGACATGAGCAAATCCATCAGCGACCGCAAGGCCTGCAAAGGTAAGGGGAGCTGTCAGCATGGGGGACCTGCTCCCCTCAGCCCTCCTCTCCCCCTGCGCCCTCTCTCCCAGCCCTTTTCTCCTCTGTTGGCTGCACCATTGCCCTCTCTAAGGGGGCATACCTACTTTTCTCTACTTAATTCCTTCTGAATGCAGCTGTTTGTCCTATATAGCCCCGTAAGTCCTGCTGCCCCTGCCTGGTTCTAAACTCCACTCACTAGGGCAGTCATCTCCCTCTGGCTGCAGGCTGAGGTCTCTGCTGCTTTCCCAACGAGCTGATGGAGCATGAAGGAGAGCAAAAGGGAGACAAATAATAGGTTGGGCTTGTCTTCCTCCCAGCATTTCACTGATGAGAGGTGTGAATCTCAGCTGCCCAGGCAGCAAGGATGGAATCCATCTGTCCATCGTCTTAATCTGTCTTTCTGATGTCTAATGCACCCATCCTTCATCTTGAAGGGTCCATGCATAGACACACATAGATATCTAAAGCCTTGTCTATATTAGAAAACTTGCACCAAGGTAATTAAATTCATTTAATATTGATCTAGTTACACCAGGGCAAACTGCTAATGTAGATTCACTTAAAAGGATGGAAATTACTTTCGACCTGATTTAGATTAATACGGTCAATTATCACATTGGTTTGAGTGCAATTGGAACTGATTTGGGTGTGTCTATTGTAGGGGGTTGCACTGGTATAACTAGTTTCAGAGTAACAGCCGTGTTAGTCTGTATCCGCAAAAAGAAGAACAGGAGTACTTGTGGCACCTTAGAGACTAACAACTAACAACTAACAACCTGGTATAACTAGATCCATTTTAGTTCCCCTATTGCAAGTTTTCTAATGTAGATTGATTCTAGGATCTGGTGCTTGAGGGGGGCTGTGCCCCACAGCTCCTGTTAACTGACATTGGAGTGCTCAGCATCACTGAAAATTGGATCAGATCTGCACTGGATTCTGCCCACTGTTGGACCTATCCTCCCCCTGGTTTTTGCTCTCCCCCCACAGCACACTTCCTCTGTGACGCAGCATGACCACAGTCCCCCCAAGGAAAGGAGCACTTCATATAACAGAGCGAATGACAGTTGTTATCACCTGGGCCATCGCTGAGAATGCTATTTACCTGGGAAGAAATCCTGCCCCCTCTGATGTCAACACGAGTTTGGCCATTGACTTCAATAGAGCCAGGATTTCTCCCCTGGACTGTGTCTAATGGAGACTGTGAGCTTCTTCAAGAAGGGAGTGGGGCTGCCTTGCTGGCATCAAGACGACATCTTCTGTGCACAAGCTGGAGAGGCTGCTGGGAGCATACAGGCCTTGTCTTGTCTTTCTTTTCTGCTGTGGAAGGCTCACCCACCACAGGGCGAGACAGTGGCCAGTACGCACTTGGAAGCTGGCTTTAGGGTTCTCTCAGTTCCGGTCATGCCAGTGGGAGCCTTTCCATTGACTTGTTTGGGGCTGGGTTGGGCCCAGGCGATGGGTGAGTAAAATAAGTCTCTCCACCCCAGCCCCCAACAAATTTGTGCACCTATCTAGAGCCAACCTCCTCCTTCCCCCCAACAAGAACGGATCCTTTTTGAGGTCTGAGAAAACAGGCCCCTCATTATGGTTCATATTGGTCCTCTGCTACCCTCCTTATGGGTTCTGGAAGCAGACATGCCCAGATACAGAGCCACAAACCAGGCTGGTCGCTCAGGATCTCAAGTCTTGTTTCCCATATGTGAGAGGTGCAACATATTTAGAAAAGCTATGGATGGGCATCCAAGCCAGCATGGCTCCAATGGTCTGAGGTTCACCCTACACAAACTAGTAGTTCCCATGAAGAGAGGGAGCTGGGAGAAGCCAGCTCACCACCTCAAAGGACTCCAGCCTGGGAGGTTGGGAGCTTCTCTTCTCTCCAACCTTGATGCCTGTGCCAGATCATGGTGGGTGACCATCCATATTGGGAGGGACTTCAGTCCTGACCCAGTCTCATGGTGGGTGCATGCTGATGGGCCAGGCAGGTTTGGAGAGGGGATGCAGTGGATCATTTTTCTTATGGGTGTTGCAGGTCAAAGGAGTGCCAGACCACAAAATGTTGCTTTTATGTAGGACCTACATATAAACAGTGACAGCTAAAGATTTTGGGGAGAAAGGGACAGTTTTGCAGCAATAGAATAGGTTTAGAACATAGACATTTGGCCCCTGTTCTTTGGCAGATTAGAACAATTTGAAGGTAGGTAGCTGAGCATGTCGCTTTGTGCTGGGCAAATTGGTAGCCTCTTCATCATCCCTAGTGCATGACGTACAAAAATCCCACCCCGCCCTCAGGAAGTGGCACGAACGCGGACGCAAAGAGGAGAGAAAAGTCCCCGTTTTAACAAGTGCCTCATAAAGTGAAAAGCACCAGTGGCAGAAAGCACCGCTGAGTCTGGCGCTGGCACAGAGAGCTGAGACCTGCTTGCAGCCAGGGCATTAGGAATTGAGAACGAATTGTTTTTAATAAGTGGAGCAGCTGAGTTGGCAGGCCCCCCCCCCTGCATGTGTGCCTCACCTCGGCAATCAGCTCTCCCGTGGCTGGGGGATTTCACGCTTGCTCCAGACACCATTGGCCTTTCGGTGACTTGGCTTGGAAATGCTCCCCTTCCCCCCCAGCTGTGGGAGCCAAGTGGGGTACGGTTTATGTCGAGCACCTTGTGCCAGAAGGAAGCTGAGTGTCCTGCTGCGGCGATGGGAGAGAACGTGGCTCATCGGAGCAGGAGCAGTTCCCCAGTGGCTTGTGGTGCACCCCCACTCCGTGATGCTGCCAAGGGGCAATTTTCTTCCTCTAGGAGTACTGCAAGGGACTGAGAGAGCTCTGCAGAACAGCTGAGTAGCTAACCCTGGTCTGATGCTCCTGAGCCATCAATGCCCTGCTATCCCAAGAGATGTGGTGTTGCCCAAGGCGGCTGCAGAATTGGGCTGTAGCTCTGAATCCAAACATGGGGCTGAAGGTGCAGGAGACTTGTCAGTCTTTGGGGTGGGTCTCAGGACCCATTTGGGTGACACCTTTCATAAGAGAGGAACCCCTATGTCTGCTTTGTGGGGGATGGGATATATCCCCTTCTGTTGCACCATTCTCCATTTCCCTCCTCCATCTGAGGGGCTTATGGAAGAGGGGGTGGTTAGATCTCTGCTTTAGGGGCCTTGGCTCCCTGCTGCTCCCCTTCTGCCAACCCCTCTTCATATGGGTGGGGCAAGGGTCAGTCTTGGCTTGGAACATGCTAAGGGCAGTTGCATCTGACGGAGAGACTTGGGATGGAGCAGTGAGGGATGCAAAGGAGGAAAATGTTATCGGCAGAAAAGAAAGAGGAGGAGGAGTAAGGGAGGAGGGCAACGTGGACTATCTGGAAGGTGCACATTTCGAACCTCTATACATACAGTCAGTGTCACCCGCCAGGGCCCTGCTGCCAGAGGTCTCCTGCCTGTGGTGGATGTGTGCATAGGATATACACGCCAGGGCACTGGTGCAGGATTCAAAGGCTGGTATTGCGAGTGGTGACGCCCGTGTCTGGATCTTGCTGCATGAGAGCTGGAATGAAAGGGACCCAGTGTCTCTTCCTCGTAGATTTTCATTCCAGTGTCTCCAGTTTTGGGATCTAAACCCAGGTTGCATTGTCTCTGTGGGAGCGTTCCTGCCATCTCCAGACACTGCTCATCGTGCCTCTGGGCTTGCTGCCCTATTGGTCAGGCCATATGGTTTCCCAGGAAACAGCTCTGAGTGCAAAGTATTCCCTAAATATTGCAACCCAGCACAAATGCAGAAGGGCAGGCAGCAGTCTTGTCAGCCTGTGGTTTCTCGAGAAAGCCCTGAGTCATTTCCTCTGGGGGGTAGGGAGGGGATCTGCAGGAACCGTTGCTGCAACACAATCTCCCCAGCTCCTCTGCCACTATTCTCTCCCCCTCCTCTCTCTCTCACACCCGCCCTGTGAAAGTTTTGGTGGTGGCAGTTTGCTGAGGCAGTGCTTTATTCCTGCCTTTGTTTCATCCCTTTGCACACCTGCCCTTGATCTGCTCAGTCAGTACCCAGGCCACAGCTGCTATGCTTCTGACCAGCTCCAGCCAACGCTGTGTCTGACTCCCACGGTGGCCCACTTTTTGCTGGTTGGCTGTTCAGTTCTGCAGAGGCTAGAAAGCAATGCCCTTAGCCTGCCAATCCCTCCAGAATGTGACTTCAAGCTCTCTCTCTGCCTGGCTCCTCAGGCTTCTCTTGCCAGTACGGCAGCTCCTCATGCACGGAGGAGCCATTGTATCAGCCACTTGGTGCTCCCTCTGTAGAACTCCCTGGCCAGTGCTGTCCTGGATGCTGTCCACTGCCGTCACTGCAGACTTGGGCAATGTTAGCTCAGCACCGCAGATACTGGGCCAGATTCTTACTCCAGATTTGCACTGTTGTGAATCCACTAGGAGGAGAATCAGGCCTTCTCTTGCCTTAATTACAGGACGTCTTTTATAAATAGCTCTTCCTTTCTTATGGGTCAGAGACTTCTCCCAACTTTTTTGCTACAAGCTGGGCTGGAAGTCTTATGAGTTTGGTTCCAGCTCCATCTGAGCCACTGAGGTCCTCCGAAAGGCCTCTGTCACTTCTGCGGCTGGTCCCAGACTAAACCAGCAAGAGCAGAGGGAACACTAAATTGGAAAAGGTGGAAGCGAGTTAGCCAACTATTTCCAATCTCCACGGTTCAGTCTGAGGCTTGCACAGAGAGTTGGGTGAGCTCTGATCTTCTCTTGAACCAGTTTGCCCAGCCCTGCTGGAGGTGGCTTGGCATCATCATAACCCGGCACTGTGGGAGCAGAAACTGTTGTTACCCTGCCTATGTTCTTTGCTGGGGATTTTTAGGTGCCTTCCTTGCAGATGTCCTATTTATCCTATGCACCACACGTGTGCGCACACAAACAAGCTGCTGTGGGAGCCCGTCAGACAGACAGGAAGACACTAGACAGTGTGTGTATGTGTGAGTATGAGTATTCAAAGGATCAGGCAGATTTATTTCCACACACTGAGTCGTGGGAGGGACTCTGAGCATTTCCTCCCCTGGCCCTCTTTTGGGCATCTTTATTTTTGGAGATGAGGGCAGGGTAGCATGAGAGGCCTTGGTCTCCTCCAATGAAGTGTTCCACAGCTTTGACTGCCTAATCCACATGGCAAAAGCAGCAGCTTAAAGTCTGTCGCGACAGTCCCATTCTGATATCCTCACAGAGCGTAATTGCAGAGTATTAAGCTGATGGAAAGTGTCTCCATTCAGAGGCAATTCTGCTGTGATTTTACAGCCAAGCTGCAGCCCGTGATGCACAAAGGAAGCCTGCTCACTTACTCCGTTGCTCCTAGGGACAGATCCTGCAGGGCTCGGTGTGCTGCTGCTGAGGGCCTACAAGCCAGGCAGAAAAGGATCAGAAGTGGCCTTCTTCCCAGTGGCTTTTGACATTCCCATGTTCCTATATCCCAGACAGGGATTCTGCTCGCTAATTCAGACCTACCGGGAACACCAGGATTCCTGGCTAGATGAGAAAGTGATCGGAATCTCTAAACACAGCTTGGCTGCTGCTGCTGTTCTATGGCAAGGAAGGCTACATTGTTCTAGGAAGAGGAAGGGGATTGAGAGGGGAGAGCTCCAGCATGCAATTCACTAGGAGAGCTTGGCTCAATGACTCTGCACACTCAGCTGAATCTTTACCAGCACTCGCACTCCCGGTATGTGCTGCATGCAAAAGGCAGGTGTTTTGCCAGCTACATTTTTGGGTGAGCTGGAGAGCTGGCAGAATTTGCAAACACTCCCGGAATGTCACAAAGTTAGACAAAGCCAGGAGAACACTTGCACTGGGTCATACTCTGCTGCATTGTCTGTGTTAAGCGGGAGGCTGGTCTTGTGGTAAAGGCACTCTGCTGTGACCCAGGTGAGTTTGGTCCCATTCCTGGCTCTACCACAGACACCATGGGCAAGTCACTTCATCATTCTGCATCTATAAAATAGGGATCATCCTATTTCCTTTCTCCCACTGTGCTCTATCTTGTCAATTTGAATGGTAAACTCTTTGTAACCAGGATTATCTATGTGGTTATATAGTGCTCAGCACAATGAAAGGGCCCTGGAGGTGTGATCTTAATACATATAATATGGAGCAACATTTCCACCATATGGGAACTGTAACATCTCTGCCACACCAACTGCCTGCTAATTCTCATGCGGAGCAGCGCAGTTAATGAGCCGCTCCAGCTCAGCCTTGTGCTGAAATGGACATGAGAGCAGGAGTACCCGGGAACCTACTGGGTGCGTTTTGTTTAGTGCACTGACAAGGCTGTTTATAAATTACACCCTGTGCATGGCCAGGGGAAGGCTTCCAGGTGTCAGGAGGCAGGAGTGACCATGGGGCTAGAATTCCTGATTCGCTGCCATTTCCATTTGCAAGCCAAGCTTTAGGTATGAGTGAAATGAATCAACTTGATGCACTGCAAGAGGAGTCTATATGGCAGCATTTCAACAACCAGCAATAAAGAAAGCCCAAAATAATAATCAGAATAGGACTACGAGCTATTCTAGCAGGCAAAACTAACTATGCTAGCTGTGGATGAGAACATGATCCAAGAAATTGTCCATAAAAGCAACAGGAAAGATGATTTTTCAAAGGCTTGTCAAATAGCTAAAGCCCAGAGTGCTCAAACGCTTGCAGAAAAGCAAGGCAATCTCCTTGTAGGTACAACATCTGCAGAGCAAACTGCTTCAGACTGGCAAATGCAGTCAAATGGCAATGGCAGAACTGTAGCTTTTCAATTGGGATACTGAGCACAACTAGTGTTATTCCAGGGAAAATATAGAACAAGCTCACTAAAGGAAACTGTACAGATATCTGAAGCAAAGCTTGTTTCTTATTCAGGACAGGATATACCAGTGTAAAGGCAAGTAGCTATCACAATTGGTTTTAAAAACCAATACTATTAATGACTGTCCAAATATGAAATGGGGCTGCACTACCTGTGTTAGGACTTAACGCCTGCCAGACTTTGAAGATCTTTAAGTACCACATACACAGAGCACAGACGGTACCTTAGCAGAATTCCCAAGTGTATTACGGAGTCTAGGGTGTTTGGAGGGAGAATTAAGACAGATAAACTAGTAACTCTAGTGATCCATCCACCAACAGACAATGTAAAAACTAAACTTCGTAATATAGAAGAGCCTGGAAAACACAGAACAATTACAGAGTTAAGTCAGTGATTGTAGGTGAAAAGCCAAATAAACTGTGGCTATGCATTAATCCCTGTAATTTAAATAAAGCCGTAAAAAGTGAGTGTTCTCCAGTGAAAACTGTTGAGGAGTAGCAACTAAGTTCTCAGACACAAAAAATGCTCAGCATTAGGTGCAAAGATATGTTTCTTGGCAAGTGAAGCTAGTCACTAAGTGAGTGACTTCATACAGTGTTCTGGGCCAGATCCTGACATCCAACCAAACTGCAGGCAGCACAGCTCAGGTACCATGATACACCTCTCTGCTCTCCCTTTGGTCATGGCACTGCCATGTTTAGGGCAGGTTCCCCACACTGCTCCAACATATGCCAGATGCTTACAGTACCAAAGGCAGAAAGTGAGGCTAGAGACTGGCTCAGGCAACATCCTGGCTAGTCCCCCTTTCCGCTGGCCACATGCTCTTGTGCCAGCTGCAGCAGGAAAGAGAAGAGATGCCATAGGAGCCATGACTCTAGCTCTGTGCCGCTCAAAGATCCCCCTTCCTGGTACTGGATGGGCCAGTTCTACAACCAGGATTGGTGGGAAGTGTGGCACAAGGCATGAAGAAACTATACCCAGATTGAAAAAGGGGTAGTCCTGGGGAATGTAGCAAGACCCCATAGAAGGACTGGTTTCTCCAGCATGGATGCCAATGGACAGGTGATTAAGGACATCGCTTCCAACAAAACCTCAGTTACGTAAACGTAAGCAGTTACCAGACATACAAACACAACTTGAAGAAAGACAAAGAAACAGACATGGAGAACTGCTTTCTAGACCGACGGCTGAGCAGCCAGTGCCCCAGCAACACTCAATACTTGCCAGCAAGTTAAAAAACTATGGATTGGATAAGGTAGATAGAAAGCTGGCTAGATCATCGGGCTCAACGGGTAGTGATCAACATCTCGATGTCTAGTTGACAGCCGGTATCAAGCGGAATGCCCCAGGGGTCGATCCTGGGGCCGGTTTTGTTCAACATCTTCATTAATGATCTGGATGATGGGATGAATTGCACCCTCAGCAAGTTCGCGGATGACACTAGGCTGGGGGGAGAGGTAGATACGCTGGAGAGTAGGGATAGAGTCCAGAGTGACATAGACAAATTGGAGGATTGGGCCAAAAGAAATTTGATGAGGTTCAACAAGGACAAGTGCAGAGTCCTGCACTTAGGAAGGAAGAATCCCATGCATTGCTACAGGCTGGGGGCTTATTGGCTAAGCAGCAGTTCTGCAGAAAAGGACCTGGGAATTACAGTGGACGAGCAGCTGGATATGAGTCAGCAGTGTGCCCTCATTGCCAAGAAGGCCCATGGCATGTTGGGCTGCATTAGTAGGAGCATTGCCAGCAGATCGAGGGAAGTGATTATTCCCCTCTATTCGGCACTGGTGAGGACACATCTGGAATATTGCGTCCAGTTTTGGGCCCCCCACTACAGAAAGGTTGTGGACAAATTGGAGAGAATCCAGCGGAGGGCAATGAAAATGATTAGGGGGCTGGGGCACATTCCTTCGAGGAGAGTCTGAGAGAACTGGGCTTATTTAGTCTGCAGAAGAGAAGAGTGAGGGGGGATTTGATAGCAGCCTTCAACTACCTGAAGGGGGATTCCAAAGAGGATGGAGCTAGGCTGTTCTCAGTAGTGGCAGGTGACAGAACAAGGAACAATCGTCTCAAGTTGCAGTGGGGGAGGTCTAGGTTGGATATTAGGAAAAACTATTTCACTAGGAGGGTGGTGAAACACTGGAATGGGTTACCTAGGGAGGTGGTGGAATTTCCATCCTTAGAGGTTTTTAAGACAAAGCCCTGGCTGGGATGATTTAATTGGGGTTGGTCCTGCTTTGAGCAGAGGGTTGGACTAGATGACCTCCTGAGGTCTCTTCCAACCCTAATCTTCTATGATACCCCTGCAGCATAGTCACAGTCATGTATTCTACCAACAGGCAGAGATGCCAGAGGAATCATCAAAGTTGTTTAAAACACCTGAGCCATTCCAGGCATCTGTCGAGAGAGGAGATGAAAGTGCCCATTGCTCTAGTCCAGAGAAACCCAAAGTAGTATTGCTATTAAGAGTCAATAACCATGGGGTTGGCATGGTGAGTTATACAGTTTGTTGCTCTCTGGCGTCACTTCTGTAGTTGTTGACATCACTCAAGCTCCTAGATTGAGAGACGGCTGATAACTAACCACCTGCATCACATCTATGAGATGTTAACATTCCTGCATCTCAGTCTTGCTGCATAAGACCCCTCTGCCCATGTGGAGGGGCATTTTCCGGTGCTCTGTTGGCGTGGAGGGTGACTGAGTCTCGGTGGGAGTTTCCGGAGTTCTGCCCTCGAGAGTGTGTGTATCATTGCTGTGGCTACCCCGTGGGAAGTCTGGAGCAGAGTCGAGGCCATGGAAAGGGAGATGGGATGAAGCAGTGAGAGGCATGGACTCAGACATGTCCAGTGAGGTTCAGGGGAAGGTGCTAGGTTGGGTTCAGTGCAAACTGAATCCTCATGTTAAAGAAGCTGTGTGGGCAGGGGCTAGCCAGAGCCATAGACTGAGGTGAGAGCTAGTGTGTGACTGGCTCCAGGGAGCGACTGGCTCCAGGGAGCGACTGGCTCTGGGTTACCCCATAGTCCAGCCCAGGGACCTGGTCAGTGTCACACTGCAGATCAGCTCTAGGGGCCCACACAGGATCCCCTAGGACGTGGCCCCAGGGGTCTTCTCAGGGTCTCTGCTGACTCCCTAGTGTTTCGAGGAGAGCTAGTGAAGCTATGGATTGCTAAGTGAGGCATTTCAGGCCCCCACAGTCCTGGCACTAAAGCACGCTAGGGCTGAAGAAAGGCCCTGTGTTTCTGAAGTCCCCTTGCCATGCCAGGACTCCCTCATCTGTTGCCATTTGTTATCACAGCTGAGCCCCCCCAAATACCCTTGCCAGAAACACATCCATTTCCAATCCCAGCCAAGATCTGATAAGGACCAAAGCATCTGTTCCACATTAGGCACTGCATGCTCTTGTTTCTTGCCGAGCATGAGAAGGCCTGGTGAGCAGGGATGCTGTGCTCTGACGAGATCCCATCTGGTGAAAATTAGCGAAATTATAACATCTTTTGGGGGGGCACAAGGGGAGTTGGTTTTGGTTGGCTTTGGAGTCACGTTTGGCTATTACACTGATGGAAACCTAGATACCTTTCCCAGTTCTTAAACAGCCTGAGTCCTAAGCTGGCTGATGGGACAGTCATCTCCAGGTTTGGCAGCTTCTCTCCCTCCTGCGACTCTCCCATCAAGCACTCACTACAGAATGAGTAAACCTTGTGGCTGTAGGACTGGGACAAGGGAATGAGTCAGTTTTGGTCCTCCCCATGGAGCTGGAGATCAGATGTGCTGGGAAGCACCAAGAGACCCACTTCAGATTCATCCCATGGCTCTAGAGCCAGAGAGGAAGATGTGAAAGCAAGAACCATGAAGGAATAACTTCACTTCCATCCCCTGGGTATAGCTCCTGGGATGAGGGAGTGAAAGGGAAAGACCCACTCTAAGTCCTTCCAATGAAGACAGGAGACTCAGGAGACCCATGCTCCACCCGACTCTAGCTTATCTGTGTCCTCTGATGAGGGGAGATTGGACTATGGAAGTGTGTGTGTGTGTGTGTGTGTGTGTAAGGTGGAAACTGTATTCCAGTCCTGGTTCTAGCACTCATCCCCTCTGAGAGAGAATCACCCCATCACTATGGAAGAATGAGAAGATGGGTGTCGTTGCTAAGCATGGGTATGATGCAAGCAGCGTTACTGGACTGAAGCTTTCATCCCAGTCCCTCAGCTTCCTCCTTGAGGGTGTCAGTGGTTTGGTTCAGCAAATTCCTGCTGCATCAGCAAAAGTGTTGCAACCTCACGGGTGTTCCATTCATTGCAGTACCTTTCATCCTGTGAGACTGACCCACTGCTCCAGGCTCCAAGACCTCCTCTCTTGCCTCTGTAGACAGAGCAAGGGAGATAGCATAGAGGCCAGGAGTAGCTGGAAGGCAGGAGGGAGGAGTCCAGACCATTGAGCCTAGGAGCAGCACAGCTGTGGTTGCTTACAAGACACTGAGCGACTGGTATGGATGGATGACCAGCGATGACACAGGCGTTGCCTCTCCTCTCCCCTGCTCTGCGTTGCCCCTTTGCCAATACGCTGGGCTCAGCACCGGCTGTGGCATGCACACTCCTCATCTTGCCAACCATAAAAATGAGCAGAGTATTGTAAACGGTTTTCCCTTTTTCTGACACAAACCAGGGTCGCTTTTTACACATTTTTTCCAAGTTAAAAATCCCCTGCTGGAACCCAACCCTTTTATTTCTCTCTCTCTCCTCCTCCTTTTTCCCTCCCTCCCCTCTTTCACAAGGCTGCAATTAGTTACCTTTAATGAGCCTTAACACTCTCTCTTTCACCCTGCCCCCCCTTCCCCCCGCGCTCACGATTGGCTAATTGATGGGGCCAGCTGGCTGGAGAGCCCCTGGAAATTCCTCCCAGGTTCCGCAAGGTCCTCTGAAGCAGCTGCAGCTGGGTTCGCCTTAAGGTAGGGAAGGGGGTGGGAGAAATTGGCTGTTCTGATGTCCGAAGCTCAAATGATGGCAGACAGCTGTAAGTGCCAATTCAAACACGCTGAGCTCTAGGGACTGAACCTGAGGAGACTTAACTGAAAAGAGGTCATGCCCTGCTCCAAGCCCTTTATGAAAAGAAACACACAGTAGGAGCATCCTCTGGCCAGATCCCTGTGCTAGGAATGAGATGGGAATTCCAGCTCTATGCTTCTCTGATCCTGGATGCTGCTTCTCTAGTGGACCCTCATCCCGGACTGAGGGGGGTCTACCTTCTCCCATGAGTGAGAAGAGAATTCATTCTCCAGATTTCAGTCCTGGCCCATCCCACTCTTATCGGTTTCACCCTGCCTTGAGATTCCCATGATGCCACTTGCATTGCTCAAGGCTCTTTCCTCTCAGGAGAATCCTCTGGGGAGTTTCAAAACTCAGTCTCCTTTATATTTTGTCACTGGAGCTAATGTGTTTATCCAAGTGATAGGCTGTTAGCTGTAGTTGGTGCTAGATGTAGTGCAGGCGTGTGTTCTGCAAACTGCTCCTACTTAGTTTTGTCAAGGCACTTCAGTCTTGACTGGCAGCAGCTCCTGCTATTTCAGTTCCACGCCCCATCCAGCTTTGCCAATGCCCCGTAGTCCTACCTTTGTATTCATTATGTAGTAAATTAGTGTATGTGCAAACACCCTGTGCAGTATTTACATCACACGCATGCCCTCACTTACACAAATGGGCTCCTGCATGCCAAAGTGTTTGGAGGGGGGCTGTTCTTCGTACAAACACCTGTAGAGAGAATCACTGCCATTTTTCATTAGTCGCTGGTCACCATTCATTATTCTTCTGTGTAAAAACTTTAGTCGTCCAATCAGGGATTAGCAACAATACCATTTGATTGAGGTGACCAGTCACATGCCACAAATATCAGATCATGAATAGCTAGTTGTGAGCAGCCCTTTGGTTTAAAATTGTTTATCTGAAAGTTTCAGTGAATACATTAAACCCATACACAGAAAATCAGGCTTGGTTAATGAACAGAAAAGAAGGTCTAAATGAGCTGAGTAATACCCCCAGCCGGATTTATGGTGTTTTAACAATATTTTGTTCATTTTCAGTCTGTGTGCAATGGCTATTATCAGAGACATGTCCTGTTCAGCACAGAGGGCTGTGTGTGAAATACATCTATTCCCTTTCTTTTAGCAGCATTTCTCTTTCTCTCTCGTTTTCTCAGCTTGTGACTGCCACCCTGTTGGCGCAGCCGGTAAAACCTGCAACCAGACCACCGGACAGTGCCCATGCAAAGATGGTGTGACAGGGCTCACCTGCAATCGCTGTGCCAAGGGCTACCAGCAGAGCCGGTCACCTGTGGCTCCTTGCATCAGTGAGTAATGCTGTCAACAATGCCTAGTTCCAATGTTCATGTGTTCTAGACCTCCAGTTTCTCCTTCGCCATCTTTACAAGTGCAAGATCGTATAGGTATTTTGTTATCTGGGGCTGTGAAGTGCTTCCCTGCTGCCAGGGACTGTGAGATCATTGGCTCTTAGAAACTAAGCAGGGCTGGCATGGGGCAGCAGTTCGGTAGGACCTCTTCAGGGAGCACCACATGCTAGTGGATCCGTACCCTCACGGGCTCTGCGCTGCTGGAGAACATCTTTTGAATGACCCCGCAGCTATGTGGGAGCTCTGCACAAGAGGATTTCTATCTCTACTCACTTCCTTCTCTTTCATCTAGCTCCCCTGTGGCTGCTGTCTGCACTGGCAGCCAGGCCAGTGTCCCAGCTCCCACAGCTGTGCTGGACTGAAGCTGAACTGGAAGCCTTGGGGAGGCTGTAAGATTCTTTCCATGCTCCTTGCCCCAGGGAGGCCAGCAGTGGGAAGAGATTAAAGGTGGCAGCTATGTTGTGCTGACGGGAATGGGATGCTCCTAGTTTGGCTCCCTTGCAGGAGCACAACGGGGCAGAGTGGGGACCCCATAGTGCACAGAGTCAGCTAGCTGGCATCTCTCTCCACCCGCTGATTGCAGTGCTGCAGGGAGCACAGCAATGGCTCTCGGGGCTGAGATGGGCAGCTCTGGTGGTTTCTCTAAAGGTCTCCTGGAAGCCTCCAGTTCCTCTTTATCTCGCATCAGCAACAGCAGAGCTGTCCCAGCAGGATCAGTGGATGCCTGGCCTGGCTCTCTTGTCCAGAGAGCAGCACTGGCTGGGAAGAGGAGGAGATACGTGAGCAGAGAACATCTCTTCCAGAGGTTGGCTGGTGCCAGGGTGTAGGCAGGGAGACAGGTATCAGAGGGGTAGCCGTGTTAGTCTGAATCTCTAAAAAGCAACAGAGGGTCCTGTGGCACCTTTGAGACTAACAGAAGTACTGGGAGCATAAGCTTTCGTGGGTAAGAACCTCACTTGCATCTGAAGAAGTGAGGTTCTTACCCACGAAAGCTTATGCTCCCAGTACTTCTGTTAGTCTCAACTTCTGTTAGTGCTGCCCTCAAAGGTGCCACAGGACCCTCTGTTGCTTTTTACAGATTCAGACTAACACGGCTACCCCTCTGATACTTGACACCATGCAAGGCACTGCATTTAGCCGCAGGGAGACAGTGCTGCTGCAGAGGCCAATAGAGAACATGACACAGAACACACTGGCCTTGTCCCTCACTGCCACTTATATGCAGGGCTCCCAGCATGTCACCCCTCTGCACGGTCTAGGCTAGTTAACCTGGAGCTAGACGGTGCTGTCTGAACACGAGTGACCATGGCATTGGTATTTATAGGATCAGGCTGGTGCACAGTGCTGAGTGCCCTACACCACCATATGGAGTGGGGGTAAATGGGTGAGTCCTGCTCTTGTTCTCAGAACGTCTGTTGTAATAAATCCGTTACCACATAGGACTTCAGGGTTGTGGCTGTGCTGCCAGCTTGGATACTTGGAACTTCATGGCAACTATGGAGACAGAACTTAGAGCCTCATGCTCCTGAAACACAGAATGCCCCCTTTCCAACCACGTGAGCTAAAGGAGAATCTGCTTCCAGCACAGGGCCAGGAACCCTGTTTGAGCAGTTCCGACTCTACCCCCATACAGGCAATGGTAACATATTCACACTGCCCAGCTGATTACAAAAGAGTGGCTTGCTCTGTCTCACTGGATACCGGGCCAAATTCTGCCCCTGGTTGCATCAGTGCAAGTCTGGAGAAGGGCTGCACTGAAGTCAATGTCAAGCTCCCATTTTCTTCAATGTTGCCAAGATTCAGTCCTAATTATAGTGGGCCAAATCCCCCCTGGTGTTAACTCCATTGAAATCATCAGAGTTATGCCAGTCTTGGCTCATTGACTTCAGTGGAGTTATTCTAGATTCACCCTGAAAACAGAACCAGCGCCCACTATGAATGAAGCTCGTTAATCCTCTATATGAATCCTTTGGGGGGTGTTTTTCCTGGGCTTATCCCCTGGGGAACCCTACGTCACCCAGGGCTCCCTCTAGCCTCACTGGCAGGGACAACAAGGGGGATGTACTATGATGCACCCCCTCTTAGTGCCCAGCATGTCCCTGTGGCAGAAGCAAAGGAAACCAGCAGGGAGTGCTGCTTTGTCCTTTCTTGCTGCTAGCAATAGACTCTCCACCAGCAGAAGCACGGGAGGGGGTATAGGTTTTGACGAACCCCACTGTTGGAAAGCAAGCACCCTTTCTTAAGAATCTCACCCTTTCTTTTCCAGAGATTCCTGCCATCAACCCAACCTCCGTGGTCACCAGCACAGAAGAGCCGGCAGGTGAGTGCTCTAAATCCTGGGATACAAAAGACTTAATAAGAACACTATCTGGGCACCTTGCAGCTATTCCTGTCTAATTGTATTTTCCCCTTGCCATTCCCAGAAGACTCCCCACTTTCCCCTTATTTAAGCGTGCACTGGCATTGAACACCGAATAGTCTCCTCATGCCCAGCTTGGTTGCAGAGAGCAAGCAGCTAGGTCTCCTCCAGCGAAAAATAAAATGTGCAAATGAGGTTTTAAATCCTATTTATTTTTGGAACCCAACCAAAGAAACTTGACAGGAGTCCTATGAGCCTGCCTGCACTGTGGCCAGGAGCAGCCCACCCCCCTCGAGGGAGGGAACCTAGTGCTTTCTCACACTGGGATTCGGGGGGGATTGTTTCTTTAATCCTCTCCAAACACAAAAGATTTCCCCTGAGTGCTCTTTGCCTCAGCATCAGCTGCCTCTGGGGAACATGTGGTTTCCAAGTCTGCTATTCTTGTTCCAACGCTCTCAGGCCATGGCATCTGTCCCACAGCTGTGCCGTCCAGTGGCAGGTTGAGAAATGGGTCAGCTTGCACCACCGGAACACATGTTGAGTTCCCTTTTCAGAACCAGATGGGGCCTGGCCCTCGGATGGGTACCTCCCCCCATCCTTGCACTCCCACACAAGGGCCTGGCATAGTTGCTGTCCTGGCATTCTCCTGAGAGCGGGGAGCTCCTGGCCTGCCTAAGCAGACAGAAAGCATTGCTGGCCACAGCTGATTTCTGAGCATCCCTGAACAGCCATCGTTTGAAATGGAGGACTGGCCTCCTGTTGCTAGCTCTTCCTACAGCTTCCCTCCACCTATCTGCATAGCCTCCTTTCCTCCCGGACTGGGCTTGAGCCAGCTAGGACAACAGGGTAATGGTGCACACTTGATGGGAAGGGGAGAGAGAAGCCAAGTGTCAGCTGCATAGCGATGACATGGTAAACCCATAATGTTTCGCAGCCTCTACAGGAGGCTCGGCTCTGAGTTAAGCAGGAGAGGTAACAGGATTGATACCTATGGGAAACCTAGGAGAGTGCTTTGACAAGGAGAAACAGCTGTCCATCACAGTCCCAGGAGCTATCTAAGAGGAAGGAGCAGGACTGTTTTAATGGAACTCCACCCACCCCTGCTAGATCCTGCGGGCAGGTTAGTGGCACCTCATGGTCCACAAGCCAAAGACTGATGATAGCAAGAGCAAGGCCTTCTGTCCTCAGGCCTCATGACATCATCCTTCAATATGATGGACTCTATCTCCATCGAAGGCCCTGTTCTGAAATCTAGGCCTGGATAGGGTCTCAGATATTGCAGCAGAGGAGATGCTGCTGCAGGGGACCCATCCGCATCGAAGGAGAGGGATTAGAGATAGGATGGCATTGACAGCATTGCTAGCATGGAGGGATGGTGACCTGAGCAAAGGCCTGACATGGTAAATTGTCTCTCAAAGGGGAAGTATCTACAGTCTTTCTCATTAGACATCCAGACAATTCCACTGCTTTGCACTCCCCCGGAGAGGCACAGGTTTGATTTCCAGCTGGTGGCTTGGACTTCCTCAAACTCTTTCAGAAACTGTGCCTCTCAGGTGGGGCAGTACTCAGTCAGGCCAGGCTCCTAGATACCATAGTAATGATTTTGGGATGGAGGGATAAATAGATGTGGTGAATCTTTTACACAAAGCATGCTGCTATCTCCTTGCAGTGCTGCCATGTTTGTGCCTGAGTCCGGATAAAGAGTCCAGACCGATATAGCAGCCAGCCGACAGTCTTCTGACTAGCTCTACTGCTGGCTGTGACCTGACACATGTGGTGGTGGAAAAGTAAAGCAATCTCTTTGCTTCCCTCATCACTGTGGTAGAGGAGCCACTGTTTTTTAGGTCACATTTTCCCCCCATCCCCATGTAATCCTTCCATCTAATCTGTCTGTCGCCTGTATTTCTGAGGTGTTTATTGCCATAGTTATAGTCTCCAAAGCAACCTCCAACTCACTCTGTATCCATCTGTAGTGTTCCTTATTGGCTAGTCAAAGAGCAGGGGAGGAAGGGAGTGTAAGGGTCTCTGACACATTTTTCTTCTTCCCATCATAGAATCATAGAATCATAGAATATCAGGGTTGGAAGGGACCTCAAGAGGTCATCTAGTCCAACCCCTTGCTCAAAGCAGGACCGATTCCCAACTAAATCATCCCAGCCAGGGCTTTGTCAAGCCGGGCCTTAAAAACCTCCAAGGAAGGAGACTCCACCACCTCCCTAGGTAACGCATTCCAGTGTTTCACCACCCTCCTAGTGAAATAGTTTTTCCTAATATCCAACCTGGACCTCCCCCACTGCAACTTGAGACCATTGCTCCTTGTTCTGTCATCTGCCACCACTGAGAACAGTCTAGATCCATCCTCTTTGGAACCCCCTTCAGGTAGTTGAAGGCTGCTATCAAATCCCCCCTCATTCTTCTCTTCTGGAGACTAAACAATCCCAGTTCCCTCGGCCTCTCCTCATAAGTCATGTGCTCCAGACCCCTAATCATTTTTGTTGCCCTCCGTTGGACTCTTTCCAATTTTTCCACATCCTTCTTGTAGTGTGGGGCCCAAAACTGGACACAGTATTCCAGATGAGGCCTCACCAATGTCGAATCATACTACTCCCCTCAAGGTCTTGGTCTTCTCATACACCTCAGCATGAAAATAGCAGACATCCTACCCAGTTTCCACTCCTGGCCGATAGCACACATGGGGATTATGGTGCTAAGATGACACCAAATGCATGTTCCTGCTGCTCAGCACTTCCTCAATGTCAGCCAGCCACCTTCTCGAGAGCTTCCCCCATAGCTGGCTGAGATCAGGAGACTCCTTGTAATGATCATGTGTTTGGACAAGTCCCTGACAGGGTGGGGTAGCATGGGCTTTCTGCATCATAGCACCTCCATGTTGTCAAGATGCCAGGTTGTCTCATGCCACTTCTGCTTTCCTAGTGTGAATGAGCTCCTATGGACAGGTCATGGCCCCCAAGTACATATGGAGGATGTAGCTCAACAACATGAAGTCTGGAGGTGTAGAACAAAGGGGATCCTTAGTGATCTCTCCCAGCCTCCTCAACCCCTCCTGCCTTACCCAAACTGGGCACACAGTGATCCCCCTACAGCAGATCTCCCCCAGCCCTTTGTGGAGTTAGTAATCTCTGCCCCCCACACCCCAGCACATCTGTGAAGTCGCTTTTTAGTGCTAGGAGTTCTGTTGGAAAGTTGTTGCACGTCTCCCTCTGACATGGGCTCATGTCAGAGGGAGTATTTGCAAGTCCTTCTCCCAGCCTGGCTCAAGGGAGGACCCTTCAACAACAGACTGTCAGTGTTTTGGGGCATTTTCTGAGTCCCATAGATCTGTGGGGCCCCCACCTGGCCCACTTTTTTTTTAAATATTCAGAGATTGACTGTGTTGGTTGCTTTATTTTTCCAAGGAAAGTCACTTCAGTGTGAGCTGGAGTTGGCTGCATATTTTATGGACTAGTGAAGATACCTCCCCGGGCCAGACTCCCAGCTGGTGTGAACTGGGCTGGCTCCGTTGACTGTAATGGAGCTACGCCGATAGCTGGGGCTTTGACCCACTGTCTCCAATGGAGCTGCAGATGAAGAGCTGGCTCAGAGTATATCAACATATTGTCAAACTGGAGTGACATTTATATTTTTGTAGCCTAGCCTATAGTGTCTATAAAATACACTTCATACACAAGCATGGCATAGGGACAGTTCTCTGTAAGTCAAGTGACTTGTGCAGTATAACTGGACAAATAACACTGCTCTACAGCCAAAATGCTTCTGAAATAAATGTAGTCAAACTTTACTAATTCTGGGTCACTGAGAATGAAAATGATGCTTAAAATTGTTGATTGGCTCTAGTTTTCAAGATATGCTATTGGGTCAGTATATACGACCCTTGACTTGGGAATGGTGGAGGATAAGTGAGTTATAAAGGGAAGGGATCTCAATTTAAACCAGAAATGACTAAAATACATCTTTGACTGGATCTATGAATAAATCTATGACTGGGTTTGGACAGTACTTGCTTTTTAGGCAAAACAATGAATGATGCAATCTGAAGCTGGTATTGCATCATACATGATATGAATTGAATCATGTTATTCCTAGAAGTCATGGATGATGCAATCATAGCGAAGCTTACATCACTCTGCTGACCAAATTGCCCTATATCAGCTCTAGAAATTATACAGTGTTGTGCTCTCTTATTTGTCAGTGTTTGATTTTGCAAAGGGACACATTTCTGTTTAGCCAAAGTGAGCAGAGATGCCTTGTACTTGTGTGAACAGTGCAGATAACTTCTGCTATGTTTGTGGTGAAGTGACTTTTGCATCACAAAAGTGCAGTATGATCACTATGGTTAAGAAAGCCTATCACCTTTATTTTGGCTGCAAAATTGGAGATCAGGACAAGAGGTGGGCCCCACACATATGCTGCAACACTTGTGCAACAAATCTTTGCCAGTGGTTGAACAGGAAAAGGAAATCTATGCCTTTTGCAGTGCCAATGATTTGGAGAGAGCCAACAGATCATACCACCAATTGTTACTTCTGCATGGTGCCTCCAGTTGGGAAAGGTGTGTCAAAGAAGAAAAAGTGGATTGTGCATTATCCAAACATTCCATCAGCTATACGCCCAGTACCCCACGGAGAAGAACTGCCGGATTCTGGTGCACCAGAATCATTCTCACTTGAGTCAGACGAGGAAGAGGAAGAGGATGAAACTTCTGGTCCTGAACCATCAATGTCACAGGACCCACATTTTCTCCCATCCTCCTCCTCTGAACCACACCTCATAACACAAGGTGAACTGAATGACCTTGTCAGGGATTTGGAACTACCCAAGAGTAAGGCAGAGCTGTTGGGCTCCAGACTACAGCAGTGGAATCTCCTGACAGGTGATGTTAGGGTTTCCATGTTCCGTGACCGTCAAAAGGATCTTGTCCCATTCTTCTTCATGGAAGGTGATCTTGTAGCCTGCAACAACATCAATGGTGTGATGGCAGCCCTCAACATCGTTCACTATCCAGATGAATGGAGACTGTTCATTGATTCATCGAAGACAAGTCTTAAAGCTGTTTTACTGCATAATGGCAATGTTTTGCCATCAATTCCAGTTGGTCATGCAGTCCATACGAAGGAAACCTATGACAACATGAAACAACTTTTGAGGTGCATATACTATGACCAACATCAGTGGCAGCTTTGTGGTGATTTGAAGGTTGTTGCTCTCTTGCTTGGTCTGCAGACTGGATACACAAAGTACTGCTGTTTTCTCTGTGAATGGGATAGTCGTGCAAGAGATTCCCACAACATCAGGAAAGATTGGCCACTCCGACAGTCATTGGAGCCTGGGAGGTAAAGTGTTCAGCATCCACCACTTGTTGAATCAAGGAAGATTTTGTTACCACCCTTACACATCAAGCTGGGTCTGATGAAGAACTTTGTCAAGGCCATTGACAAAACACAAGCAGCTTTCAAGTACCTCCGTGGAAAATCTCCAAGGTTAAGTGAAGCTAAGATAAAGGAAGGTGTCTTTGTTGGTCCTCAGCTTCGTGAACTTCTTCGAGATGATGCATTTGACCATGCACTGCGTGGCAAGGAAAAGACGGCATGAAAGCCTTCCAGTTAGTGGCAATAAATTTTCTCGGAAACAACAAGGCAGACAACTACTGGGTGTTGGTGGAAAATCTCCTCAAGGCATACAAAAGCCTTGGTTGCAACATGTCACTAAAGATACATTTTTTGCACTCTCATCTAGATTTTTTTCCACCAAACTGCGGAGCAGTGAGCGACATGCACAGCGAGCGATTTCACCAGGACATTGCAACAATGGAGAAACACTATCAGGGCAAATGGAGCCCATCAATGCTTGCAGACTATTGCTGGACAGTGACAAGAGATGCTCCATTTAATGAATACAAGAGACAAGCCAAGAAGCGCCGAGTAGACACTGAATAGGACTAAATTATGTACATAATAGTTTTTTGCCTTTTGTTTCATAATAAATTTTATTTATATAACCCTTTTGCTGATTTTTAAAGTGTTACATAAACAGGACAGGTGAAATATTATCATGTAAAGCAACCATAAACACATGAAAAGACCTTACAATTTATGATTAAAACTCTACTATCTACACAATATACATAGACATAAAATGTAAAAACTTAAATATCTTAGAAACAGTAGCCAATCAGTTGTTTTAATTGTCATATTTGAATTCAGCACATCAAAATACATAATAAATAGCACATTTTATCTCTGAAGCAGACGACTTCTCAAAAATTGTAGACCAGTGTAATAAGGGCTGTGATGAATTCTCGACAGTGTTTCCTGGCTGGGGAGGCTGACAATAGACCAACATACTCTGTGCTCCTACACTGTTTCCTAAAGAACCTCCTGCTGGAGGAGACTGGGACTCTGACAGTCACCCACCCCCACAGCTCTTCTACACATCATTCCTGACAGTGCTTTCAAGTGGGGGCACTAGGATTGGAGTTCCACAAAGCAGCACCCCTGCCCCATTCCCTCCAGTCTGAAATGGGATAGGGAGCTGTGAGATCCCCCAGCAGGAGTCCTTTGTCCAATCCTTACAGTCCCTCCTGCTGGGATAGTGAGGATTGGTAGAACTGTGACCAACATATCCACTGTTACCTAGCAACTCCTGCTTGAGATGCTGAGCTTGGTACCACAAGATGAGCCCCGATGCAGTCCACTCTGCCATTCAGGGGCTCCATTTTTCATTCCTACCTCTGGTGAGAAGAAGGTGGGGAATCCGAAAGAATTTCTTTGGTCTTCATTGTTGGGCAGGAAAGATTGTGGGGAATAAATTCAAGACAACTTCCCAGGTCACTTGGAAATAGAAGATTTTGCTTTTGGCCATTAGAAGTCCTAATCAGGAACATCAAAGAATGGACACTTTGGAAAGGAAACAAATGTTTTTTTCTGTAAGTGCTGATCCCAAGACTTGAGTGCACTTTGAAAGGAGTTAATCAATGTACCCCGCCCAACCACAGTGCTTTACAAATAGGATGGTCTTAGAAATAAATCCTAATATTTTCAGCAGAATAAAAATAAATCACACTTGATGGAGACCTTAGTGTTTATTTTGCTTTAGTGGAGCGGCCCTGTGTTAAGCTGCTTGTAGTTTTATCTAAGGGGTTATTTTTAAAAGATTTTTGGCTTCTAACTCAAGTATTGTCAGTGCAGAATCCATTCCAGGAGGGCACAGAAATCCAGTTCAGGTCCCTCTTTCTCTTAGATACACAGAATTTTAAAACCAGAAAAAGGGATCATTATGATCATGTTGTCTGACCTCCTATGTAACAGACCAGAGAACCCAGCTACATCAAGGCCATAACATCTGGTGGAGCTAGAGTACAGGACAGCCCAGGAATTGGGTTTGGGGTCTGCTTCTCCCTGGAGCTGTGCCTATGGGCCATTCCAGGAGGGCACAGAAATCCAGTTCAGGTTCATAGGTGGTCAGAAAATTTTCACTGCAATGCAGCTTTGATGAAATAAGTAAAAATCCAGTGCCATTCTTGTCCTGCCCTGCTCTGCTCAAGTTCCTCTTCCCCCAGTGGCATTGTCTCTCAAGTCTATATCCATCCATCCCCTTGGGGCTGTCCTCCTCTTTGCAACCCCTCCAGGCTGGCATGCTGTGTCCACCTCAGGCTTCTCTTTCCGAGGCTGGGCCTCAGAGGGAACTCTTGTGCAGGTTGTCAATCCTGGATCCTCCCAACAGCTGCTGAAAGAAGGGAGAGGGGGAGGCAGGTACAGAAGCTAGAGGACCAGACTGGCAGACCTGGTCACTGGGGAGCCTGATTCCTAGCCCCACCCCTTCACTGAGGCCCCACCACTTCGCTGAGGCCTCACCCCCCACTCACTACATGCCCCCTCCATCGATGGCTCGTTCTCCGCCACCCTCACTCACTTTCACTGGGCTGGGGCATGGAGTTGGGGTGTGGGAGGGGTGAGAGCTCCAGCTTGGGGAGTGGGCTCTGGGGTGGGGCTGGGGATGAGGGGTTTCGGGACAGGAGGGGGCTCCAGACTGGGGGGTGGGCCGAGGGATTTGGAGTGTGGGAGGGGGCTGTGTGTTGACGCAGGAGGTTGGGGTGCAGGAAGGGGTATGGGCTCTGGGGTGGGCCTGGGGATGAGGGGCTTGGGGTGCAGGAGGGTGCTCTGGGCTGGGATTGAGGGGTTCGGAGGGCTGGAGGGGGATCAGGGCTGGGGCAGGGGGTTAGGGTGCAAGATGGGGGTATGGGCTCTGGGCTGGGGGTACAGGCTCTGGTGTGGGGCCAGGGACCAGGGGTTTGGGATTCAGGAGGGAGCTCCAGGTTTGGAGGGGCTCAAGGCTGGGGCATGGAGTTGGGGCTCGGGGTTGGAGCGTGGGCTTACCTTTGGCGGCTCCCAGTCAGTGGCACAGCAGGACTAAGGCAGGATCCCTGTCTGTCCTGGCTCCATGCTGTTCTCCAGAAGTGGCCAGCAGGTCTGGCTCCTGGGCGGGCCGGCGGGGGGGGAGCGGCAGGAGGCTCGACGAGGTGTGCTCTTGCCTGCAGGCACTGTCGTCCCCCCCCCCTCCAGCTCCCATTGGCTGCGGTTCCCGGCCAATGGGAGTGCAGAGCCGGTGCTCAAAGCGGGGGCAGCATGTGGAGCCCCATGGCCCCCCCACCTAGGAGCTGGACCTGCTGGCTGCTTCCAGGGCGCAGCGCAATGCCAGGACAGGCCTTAGCCCCGTAGCACCGCCAACTGGACTTTTAACAGCTCGGTTGGCGGTGCTGATCAGAGCCGCCAGGGTCCCTTTTCAACCAGGCATTCTGGTCAAAAACTGGACACCTGGCAACCCTACCAGCTGGTCCTGTTCCTTTGGCAATCTGGCAAAGCCTCTTCCTGTTGCCTTCCATTACTTCATCCCTTCCTGGTGGTGGGAAATACAGACTCGAATCTAAGCCTGTCTCTGATTTTTATTGCTGTTGTTATTGGGAGAATTTTGCCCTGGTGAAAAGGGACAGACCGTGCCACGGCTGAGAGCTGGGCAGGTGTTGGGCAGACTTGGCCCTCGCCATGCCCCACCCCCGAGCTCAAGTGGAGGCTGACATTCATGCTGAACCCAGCAGTGATTTTATGATCTCTACTAGGACTGAAATCAAAACACTCATTGGGCCATATTCATCCCAGTCTCTTAAGGAGCTTGATTGATTTAGCCTAACAAAGAGAAGGTTAAGGGGGGATGAGATTCCAGGCTGTAAGTGCCTATGTGGGGATCAAACACTTGCTAATCAGTCTAGCAGACAAAGGTCTAACAAGATCCAATGGGTGGAATTTGAAACTAGACAAATTCAGACTGGGAATAAGGTGAAAATTTTTAATGGTGAGAGTAATTGACTATGGGAATGACTTATTGAGGATCATGGAGGAGCCTCCATCAATGGCAATTTGTAAATCGAGACTGGTCGTTTTACTAAAAGCTCTGCTCCAGGAATTGTTTGGGGCAGGTCTCTGGTCTGCGTGATACAGGAAGTCAGCCTAGCTGATCACAATGGTCCCGTCTGGCCTTGGACTCTGTAAACGCCTGCCGTCCATGGGAGCAGCTGCCATGACATCGCAGGCACAATGATGCAAGGTATACAGGTGATGCGGGGGTGGGGGGAAGGGTAATTCTTCCCTCAATTACACTGATGTAAATAAGCCGTAGTACCACTGAAGTCAGTGGAGGTTCCCTGGTTTAACAGGGTGTAGGTGAGAGGAGGGACAGGTCCAGAGCCAGTCTCTGTGGGAGGAGAATAAGGTTGAAATCAGTCAGACAGCAGGTGTCAGTGACTGAAAGTGGTAGAGCAGAGTATCTGACACCCATGTGCATTCAATGGGTGGGCAACGTACCCCTCCTTTATCTTACACCTTCCTGTTACTTTTCCTGTTACCTCTCTGCCACGTCTCCCCCCCTTCCATGCCCCACAGGCCCAACTCTGCCCCCATTGTATGGTGAAAGGTTTCAGTGGTAGCCATGTTAGTCTGTATCAGCAAAAAAAACAAGGAGTCCTTGTGGCACCTTAGAGACTAACAAATGTATTTGGGCATAAGCTTTCATGGGCTAGAACCCACTTCATCAGCTGTATGAAGTAAAAAATACAGGAGCAGGTATAAATACATGAAAGGATGGGGATGCTTTACCAAGTGTTAGATCAGACTAACGAGATAAATCAATTAACAGCAGGATACCAAGGGAGGAAAAATAACTTTTGAAGAGGTAAGAGAGAGGCCCATTACAGTTGACAAGAAGGTGTGAGTAACAGTAGGGAGAAATTAGTATTGGGGAAATTAAGTTTAGGTTTTGTAATGACCCAACCACTCCTAGTCTTTATTCAGGCCTAATCTGATGGTATCCAGGTTGCAAATTAATTCCAGTTCTGCAGCTTCACGTTGGAGTCTGGTTTTGAAGTTTTTTTGTTGAAGAATTGCCACTTTGAGGTCTGTTATTGAGTGACCAGAGAGATTGAAGTGTTCTCCTACTGGTTTTTGAATGTTATGATTCCTGATGTCAGATTTGTGTCCATTTATTCTTTTGTGTAGAGACTGTCCGATTTGGCCAATGTACATGGTAGAGGGGCATTGCTGGCACATGATGGCATGTATCACATTGCTAGATGTGCAGGTGAATGAGCCCCTGATGGCGTGGCTGATGTGGTTAGGTCCTATGTTGGTGTCCCTTGAATAGATATGTGGACAGAGTTGGCACTGGGGTTTGTAGCAGGGTTTGGTTCCTGGGTTAGTGTTTTTGTTGTGTGGTGTGTAGTTGCTGGGGAGTATTTGCTTCAGGTTGGGGGGCTGTCTGTAAGCGAGGACTGGCCTGTCTCTCAAGGTCTGTGAGAGTGAGGGATCGTCCTTCAGGATAGGTTGTAGATCCTTGATGATGCGCTGGAGAGGTTTTAGTTGGTGGCTGTAGGTGATGGCTAGTGGTGTTCTGTTACTTTCTTTGTTGGGCCAGTCTTGTAATAGGTGACTTCTTGGTACCCTTCTGGCTCTGTTACGCACACCTTCTTGTCAACTGTAATGGGCCTCTCTCCTACCTCTTCAAAAGTTATTTTTCCTCCCTTGGTATCCTGCTGTTAATTGATTTATCTTGTTAGACTGACCTAACACTTGGTAAAGCACCCCCATCCTTTCATGTATTTATACCTGCTCCTGTGTTTTTTACTTCATACATCTGATGAAGTGGGTTCTAGCTCACAAAAGCTTATGCCCAAATAAAATTTGTTAGTCTCTAAGGTGCCACAAGGACTCCTTGTTTTTTCCCCTATTGTATGAGTTCACCTTGCAAACACTCATGTAGCTGAGCACTTTGGCAGGCCCTTGGTGGCCTGATTCATCACTCATTTTTACCACTTTTCCACTGGTTCTTCTGATCCCGCTCAAATGCCCCTTTGCCCTCTCCCTGAGCCAGTGCCAGCAAACCCACAGTGTTTCCCTTGTGCAGCCATTCACCCAAGGCTCCTCATTCATTTACTTTCAAACCGCAGACCCACTGCTTGGGGCCAGCATCCCGCTACAATAAAACCCAGGGGGGCATGTGCAGGGACCCCACAACCACTCACCCCACCTCAGAGCAGTGATGACTTACACACAACGTTGGTGAATCCGCAAATACCCCACACGCACCCTCCCTCCCCCGTTCATTTCATCTCCAAAGACTTGCAGAGTTCACAGCAGGTGTGTCACATTCTTTGAGGCGTCTGCTAACAGTGTTTCATTGTTTCAAGCCTCCTGCTTTTCAGGTGTTTGGCTCCTCTCCCTTTTCTCCCCCACTCACGTCCCTGGCTGAGCCCTGGCTTTTCTCTAAGATCTCCATTTGCCCAGCTGGCGTTTCCTAGTCCCCAAATTTCTCTAACAACCCAGGCTTCTGCTCCAGAGCCCCAATTCCACCTAAGTGTCAGGCTAGCTCTGGAACAAAATGTTCTGGGCCCTCTTTTTATTATTATTATTTTTTAAAAATTTCTGCTCAGTGCTTGTTCCCCGTTAGAATTGGGAAAAACTGGCAGAGTGTGTCGTAGGTCTTTAAAGGAATTCAAAGTCAGCAGTAAAAGATTTGCAGCCGTAACACCTAATTAAGTTACATCTCTCTTAAAACAAAATATGCCGTCTTTTTTTAAAGCAGGGAGAAGTAAACCAGATGTGCAAACTCACTCGCACACTCACACATGCCCACGGCCAAATGCAGCTTGTGCAACTGCCCTCCAAGTTAATGGGAATAACACCCAGTTGTGCCAGGGCTGGGTTTGGTCCCCTTTCTCGCTCTCTTTCACACAGACACAGACACACACTATCTCTCTCTATCTTTCACACTCTTTCTCTCTCCATCTGTCTCCTGTATACTCACTCATTGTCTCATGCACTCCTTCGTATTCCCATACTACTGTCACTCACAGAAATACATACAATACACAGACACAAAAATTCTGTCTGTCTGGCTAATGGCCTCTCTTTCTCTGTCACTCACACATAGAGTACATGCATGCTGTACCCTCATACACACCCATACATTTTCCCATACACAGAGCCTGTTTCTTCTCTCATTTACCCTGGTGTACATCCAGGGTCAATGCACTGACATGAGTGGAATTACTCTAGTCTAAGGTCCACAATACATACGCGCGTGAACGCGCACACACAATGTAGCCATACAGTCTCATACACACAGAACGTATACAGACACACCCAATACACACTCACATACATTCACTCTGTCTCTGTCTCACATGCACACAAACTCATCTATAATCTCTATCACGCACATACCCCTGCACTCTTGCTCTGTCCTGTCCACACTCACACAAATGGCAGCTATTTCCTTTCAGTGCCCACCTGGACGTGTGCCACAGAACTGGGTCCCCCTGCTAAGCATGATGCATTCAGATCATTCCTGGTGGTGTTGAAAGTTCCAAGCTGAGCTATGGAGACTTGGTTAAGTGGAAAAAGAAGTTTCGGGGCGATGGAGGAGGGACAGGAAGAGGTATGCGCTTTGGAAGAAGCGAAAGGGGATTAGAGAGGCTGACCTGGGGAATGTGTCGGGGAGGGGGGGAGGAAAGAGGAAAGGCAGTTTATTGACATCTGTTTTTAATCTGATTTTCCCCTTGTGTTTCAGTAAAGCTTTTTGTTGTGATACAGGTGAGCGCCCCAGACTAACAGCCCGACTGAAAGTTAAAGAGCTCCACCCGACTCGTTCTTCCTGTAGGGGAGAAATTAACCATTCAGTGGGAGTGTTAGAGAAACCTAAGCAGAGTCGAGTACCTCATTTCCATTGCAGGGATTCCTTCACAATACCACTTAGCACTTACATAGCGCTGTGCGGGCCAGATTCTTTTCAGTCACTCCAGCCTCCATCTGCAGTCATTTCAGTGACATCTCTCCATATGTATATGAGTGCAGTGAAAGCAGAGTCTGGCTCAGTGGCCTCAAAACACTGTAGTCAGTGACTCACCATCACAGCATGCCTGCAAGGTAGGCTGCTCTTGTTATCCCTGCTGTACAGAGACGGAAACTGAAGCACAGAAAGTGAAGTCAGGTGGCCCAGGATCTCACATCAAGTGAGTGGCATGGCCAGAATTAGAATGTGGGACTTTCCAGCTCTCACCCTGTTCTCATGCCTTCACCACACATGGCCTCCTTTACCAAGCACTATGGCCAGGCCCCAGGGGAAGTGGTGGCAGGATTTGGGGGTGGGCGAGTGTGATGTTCCCCTCTGGTGTTGTCTGGACCGGTGATCTGCTAGGTTACTCCAATCCTTGACTCTGGGAGCCAGCCTTACCTTGCTCTGCAGTGAGAACCCCCACTCCTGGGCTGTTCACGCGCAGCCTCTGGCATGTAAGCTGCTCTTTGGATTGTGCAACCAAATGACACTAACCAATATCTCTGGTCCCAGACACAACCCTAGGAACCTCCATCTTGCAGTGCCCAGTTATGCCCACTGGACGCTGCAAGCTTATATGAGTTTGTCAATTTAACAAAGAAATTGATATGTACCAGGCTTGTTATCCCAAGGGGAGTCTCTGACACACTTCAAACCAAACGCACTGCTTCAGGTAGAATAAACACATTTATTAACTATGAAGATAGATTTTAAGTGATTATAAGTCAAAGCGTAACAAGTCAGATTTGGTCAAATGACATAAAAGCAAAACGCATTCTAAGCTGATTTTAACATTTTCAATGCCTTTACCAAACTTAGATGCTTCTCACCACAGGCTGGCTGGTTGCGGTTCAGCCAGGCTCTCCCCTTTGATCAGTGCTTCAGTCGCTTGGTGTGGTTTCTGGAGATGTAGGTGGAAGAGAGAGAGAGAGAGCATGGCAAACGTCTCTCCCTTTTATCATGTTCTTTCTTCCCCCTTGGCTTTGCATACCTCATAGTCAGGTGAGCATTACCTCATCTCAGTTCCAAACTGACCAAAGGAAGGGGGGTGACTCACTCGAGAGTCCAACAGATTCTTTTGTTGCTGCCTAGGCCAGCATCCTTTGTTCTTGTGAGGCTGGGCTGGGTTTGTCCCATACCTGCCTTGATGAGGTGTGAACTGCCTCTCTGCTCTTGGAGAGTTTTTGCCTGGACTTATTTTAAACCATGAGGATACATTTTCAGCCTCATAACTTAGGGTTACCATATCTAATAAATAAAAAAAGAGGACCCTCCACGGGCCCTGGCCCCGCCCATTTCCCCACCCAGCCCCGCCCCAACTCCGCCCCTTCCCCGCCCTAACTCCACCCCCTCCTCCCTCCCACTCCCAGCCACGCGGAAAGGGCTGCCCAAGCGCTACCGGCTTCATGGTTTGCCGGGCAGCCCCTAGACCCTGCACCCCCAGCTGGCGCTTCCCCAGCGCAGCTGGAGCCCGGGAGGGGAAGCGCCCAGCCGGGGGCACAGGGTCTGGAGGCTGCCCGGCAAACTGTGAAGCCAGTAGCGCTTGGGCTTTGGGCAGC